>NC_057344.1:204857277-205199277 GCF_016509475.1 Prionailurus bengalensis
TCAGCAATAAAATGATCAAATTGTAGCTCAGTTCAAAAGAAATCTTAAAAATATTATTGCATGAAAAAAGCCATATACCAAAGACTGTAGGTAGTTTACTTCCATTTATGCAATATTCAAAAACAGGCAAAACTATACTGTTTAGGTATGTATGCTTAGTGGTTACCTACAAAGGGAAAGAAAGGGAACTGTAACCAACCTTTAGTGGGCTTTTAGAGTCACCAGAATGTTCTATTTATCTGACTGGTACTCATACCAGGGGTCAAATTCAAATAATTTACAGAGCTATACATTCATTTTATGCTCTTTTACAGCATTTAACAATAAAAAAAGTTTTGAAAAAAAGAAATAAATGTTTGACAAAAGAACAAGGTAATTCAGTTGGTGAGGAAGAGGCTTCTCAGTAAATGATACACAACTGGAAATCCATAGGAAAACACCTCCAACCTTACCTAACACCACTGTAAAAATTAATGTGAAATGAATAACAGACCTATACATAAAAGCTAAATTATAGGGGCACTGGCTGGCTCAGCCAGTGGAGCGTGCGACTCTTGATCTCAGGGTCATGAGTTCAAGTCTCTCCTTGGGTACAGAGATTACTTAAAAATAAAATCTTCAAAAACATAAAAAGCTAAAATTATAAAACTTTAATATGAAAACAAAGTAAAAAAATCTTCCCAACCTTAGAGTAGACAAAAGATTTCAACCTTGGAGTAGACAGATTTCTTAGGATCCTGAAAAGCACTAATGATAAAAGGAAAAAAATGATGAACTGGACTTCATCAAGCTTTATAAAACTTCTTTCCGTTCCTCAAGACAGAGGAAGGTTGCTTCTGGCTTCTGCCCCAGGATGGACTGCTCCCACACTTAACAATGAAAACCAACTAATTTCAAGTCCATGACTTTTTTTGAAGCTACCACGGAACTGAGGTCACAGAGCAAATTGGCCCAAACTCCGAGTGCCTTCAAGGAAAGAGCATACACACTCACCTGAGGTGGATGCAATGTGGCACTGATAAGAAGACTGTTATGAACAGATGACAAATTGTGAAGACTGCAAACTGTCAGGACAACTCCTGGGGTCACAGAAATTGGGGAAGTCTGTATCCCTTTGCAACCTGCCTACGAAACCCACGGGATGGTCACTGAAAAGACGTGAAAGAGCCCTAAGAGGCACTGATGGCAGTACAGAACTGGGCAGGGGAGCAGCAGCCAAGTGGGAGGGGCAAGAAATTTCACCCAGGTCCTTCCCTTCCATCTCCACTAAGGAGCAAAAGCCTTAATCTGTACAGGGGAGGGCTGTGGTGAACACTCATTACAACTTGGGGAAGGGAATGAGGCGGGGGGTGGCATTTACTCCTGGAGAAGGGGCAGGATTGCACAATGAGCCCATAACCTGAGCCAAGGAAGAAGGGACAGAAGAACCAAGAGGGCCACTCCCCAAGACTCAGGGTTGCCATACATGCCTAACGTGGAGTCTTACTCAGAATAATGAAGACAGCACCACACTACCACCAAACATGATTAAATAAAAAAGCTTCAAATAACAGCCAACTGAAGACTACTACTAGGATGGACGGAGAGGAATAAGGGTGTGCAAAGATACACTTTGTGAAGTATTACAAATAGGGAAGACTTAAAACTCAGAATTACAGAGTTCTGGTAACCCACCTTCACACTAAACATAAGCCATTGCTACAGAACTTTGACAGCTGTGGTGCACTGACAATAACCAAAGCAACAATAAATCCTAAACCTAGGTCTACTTTTAATGAGAGTAATACAAACTACAGCACTAAAGACCGAGTAGAAAGAAAGCTGTGTCCATTTCCAGGCATAAAAATGATTTACTTCAGTTTCTACTGTCCTATACAGTATGTCTGTCTTTGAAAAACAATTATAAAGCATATAAAAGGCATGGGGAAAAAACAACCCACACTCCCAAGAGACAGAGCAATCATCAAAACAAGATTCAGACATGAAGCAGGTGTTGGAACTATCTAACAGGGAATTTGAAATAACTATATATAATTAATATATTAAAGACTATTAACAGAAAAAGTGGACAACATCAGAAAGGTAGTTTCAGCAGGGAAATGAACACTACAGAATCAGTGAGCTTGACGACAGATCAACTCACCCAAACTAAAACACAAAAAGAAAAGGTGGGGGGGTGGGGGGAACAAACAAGAAGTGTGACACAATAGGAAACATTCTCATTTATAGGTAATCAGAATCCTAGCAAGAGGTGAACAGAGCAGAAGAAATTACAGTTGAGAACTTTCCAAAATTAATGACACGCCAAACCACAGATCTAAGAAGCACAGAGAATATCAATTAGGCTAAAAAAAAAAACAAAACAAACAAAAAAAAAAAAAACAAAAAAAAAAAAAACAAAAAAAAACCTGCCTCATTATATCACTTCCAAAATGCTACAAACGAAAAAGAGAAAATCTTGAAGGCAGCCAGAGATAAGAGACATTAGACACAGAAGAACAAAAACAAGGTTCCTGGCCGGGGTTCCTGGCCGGGGGGGTGGGGGGTGGGGGGTGGGGGGTGGGGGGTGGGGTGGGGGGGTGGATGGGGACATGAAACCCAGAAGACGGTGATTTTTTTTTTTTTAAGAGTACTGAAAGGGAAAAGCAACAACCACCACCTATTAAGTCAAAATTCTATACCCAGCAAAGATATCTTTCTAAAAATAATGGAGAAAGATTTTCTCAGAAACAAATACTGAAGAAAATTCGTTACCAGGAGACTTAACCTACAAGAAATGTACGATATTTCAGGCAGAAAGAATCTGAGTAATACTGAAACTTGGATCTACAAAAAGAAATGAAGAGCCCTAAAAACATAATGCAAGTAAAAGAAAAATCAGTCTTTTCTGTTTTTTCAAGAATTGCACTAAAAGATAACTTGCAAAAGCAAAAATAGTGAGTACTGTGTTAATAGCACATATAAATGCAAAATAAATAACATCAGAGAATTGGGAATATACTATGTAAAGGCCCTTTGGCAGGCAGACCTTAGAGAGACTGTGGGTTCAACTCCAGACCACTGCAAACAGAGCCACTCAAATGAATTTCTTTTTCCCAGTACACTAGTATGCTGTAGCTTATTAGTGTGCAATAGCAGAAAAATTATGTACATATTTGAACTTTGTATCTTGTTTTAAAATTACTATAAATACAGTATCTATTAAAAATGCTAACCATCATCCGAGCTTTCAGCGAGCTGCAACCTTTTTGCTGCTGGAGGGTCTTGCCTTGACGCAGACTGCTGCTGACTGATCAGGGTCCTGGTTGCTGAAGGTTGGGGTGTCTGTGGCAGTTTCTCAAAACAAGAGAATGAATTTGCCGCCTCTTCCTTTCCCAAATGATTTCTCTGTGGCACGTGATGCTGTCTGACAGCATTCTACCCACAGTACAACTTCTTTCAAAATTGGAGTCAGTCCCTTCAAACCCTGCCGCTCTTTATGAACTACGTTTATGCCATAGTCTAAATCCTTGTTGTCATTCCAACCATCTTCACGGCATCTTCACCAGGAGCAGAGTCCATCTCAAGAAACCACTTTCTTTGCTCCTCCGTAGGAAGCGCTCCTCATCCGTTCAAGTTTGATCCTGAGATCGCAGCCATTCAGCCCCTGATCGTAGTCCTCTTGCTGTTTCCACCCCATCTGCAGTGACTTCTCCACGGAGTCTTGAACCCCTCAAAGTCTTCCATGAGGGCTGGAACCCACTTCTCCCAAACTCCTGTTAATATTGATATTTTGACCTCTTCCCATGAGCCACGGGAAGAAACATTTTCGTAAGGACATCCAGAATGGTGAATCGTTTCCAGAAGATTTTCAATTTACGCTGCATCAGAAGAGTCACCATTTATGGCGTCTACGGCCTTATATTTTTTAAGGTATGTGTTTCTTAAATAGTAAGACTAAAAAGTCAAAATTAGAAATTACTCCTTGCTCCACGGGCTGCAGAATGGATGTTGTATCAGCAGGCATGAAAACAACATTCATCTTGCTTTACATCACCAGAGCTCTTGGGTGACTGGGCACAATGCCAATGAGCAGTATTATTTTGAGAGGAATCTTTTTTTCTGAACTGTAGGTATGAACAGTCGGCTTCAGATATTTGGTAAGCCATGTTGTAAACAGATATGCTGTCATCCAGGCTTTGTTGTTCCATCTGTAGAGCGCAGGCAGAGTAGAATTCAGCACGGTTCTTCAGGGCCCTAGGATTTTCCCAACGGTAAATGAGCACTGGCTCCAACTTCAAGTCACCAGCTACATTAGCCCCTAACAAGAGAATCTGCTTGTCCCTTGAAACTTTGAAGTCAGGCACTGACTTCTCCTCTCTAGCGATGACAGTCCCAGTCTTCTTCCCAAATGAGGCTGTTTTCGTCTACACTGAGAATCCATTGTTCAGTGTGGCCTCCTTCATGAATTACCCTAGCTAGACCTTCCGGAGAACTTGCTGCAGCTTCTCCATCAGCACTTGCTGCCTCACTTGGCACTTTTGTGTCATGGAGACGGCGTCTTTCTTAAATCTCATGAACCAACCTCTGCAAGCTTCAGATTTTTCTTCTGCAGCTTCCTCTCCTCCCCCAGCCCTCACGGAATTGAAGAGAGTCAGGGCCTTGCTCTGGAAGAGGCTTTGGTGTCAGAGAGTATTGCAGCTGTTTTGATCTTCCTTCCAGACCACTGAAATTTTCTCCCTACCGACAGTTAGGCCATTTCCCTTTCTTATCGTTCATGTGCTCACTGGAGTAGCACTCATTTCCTTTAGGAACTCTTCCTTGGCATTTGCAACTTGGCTGTTTGGTACAAGAGGCCTACCTTTCAGCCTATCTTGGCTTTAGACATCCCTCCCTCACTCAGCTTCATCATGTCTAGCTTTAGATTTCAAGTGAGAGATGCGTGACCTTTCCTTTCACTTGAACCCTCAGAGGCCACTGTGGGGTTGGTTGTTAGTTGGCCTAATTTCAGTACTGCTGTGTCTCAGGGAGTGGAGAGGCCTGAGGAAAGCGAGGGTTGTGGGATGGTGACTGACATTCTACAGAGCAGCTAGAATACACACATTTATCAATTAAGTCCACGGTCTTAATGGACACAGTTCATGGTGCCCCCAAAACAAGTACAACAGTAACATCAAAGATCACTGATCAGACATCACCATAACAAACATAATAATGAGGAAAAACTCTGAAATATTGCGAGAATTACTAACCTAAGACAGAGACACAAAGGGAGTAAATGCTTTTGGAAAAACGGCACCAATAAAAAACCTTCAATTTGTAAAAAACACAGTATCTGTGGAGCACGATATAAAACCAGGATGCCTGTACTACGCTGTGAAGCAATATAATATCATTTGAAGGTACACTTTGCACGAATTTAAAATGTACACTGTAGGGGCGCCTGGGGGGCTCAGGCGGTTAAGCATCCCACTTCAGCTCAGGTCATGATCTCACAGTTCATGGGTTCGAGCCCCGCGTTGGGCCTGTGCTGACAGCTCAGAGGCTGGAGCCTGCTTCGGATTCCCTCTCGCTCTGCTCCTCCCCCACTCATGCTATGTCTCTTTCTCAAAAATAAACTTAAAAAAATTTTTTTTCTTTAAACGCACACTGTAAAGCCAGGACCAGACCTGGTGGGGGCTGGCAACGTGGAGCCGCTACACCAGCAAACGCACAAGCAGGTCCCTAAGGCCCAGTCTCACATGGGACTGAGATGACAGACAAACAGTCTCTGCATTTAGTAGAAAACAAAATCTAAGCAAACACAGACCAGATATTCAGCCATCTAGAACTTCTAGGGATTATGTCCAGCAAAGAGCCCCCTAACCAAAGAAAGAACCCCACGCTTCACACGGACATGTTAAAGTAGCACACCCAGTACCTGTAGACTGCTCTCAGAAACTTCCAGCACCAGCGGTACACAAGGGCGCAGCAGAAGAGACAAGACAGCAAGAGGAGCTTCTGGGTGCCACCTCCACCACTAATGACTCGACACCACCACCCTAATGCATGACTCACTGTGGTCTGACTCTTCCCTCCAGAAAATTCACCATGGCATGGATGGCCTCAGTGGAGTCGGACACAGTATTCTGGAAGGACTGAGGGCCCAGAGACTGACCTTGAAGGGGACTCAGAAGATCCCGGACACTGCCAACATGCTGGGCTTATCCAACAGTGATGTGGCTTTCCAGGACAGGGCTGTGTGATCCGTGGGGCGTCGCTCACCCGAGTGGTCATGTTCCTCGGGGAGCAGTACTGGAGTGAGCCAGCCACGCCCACTGGCTGAAGGACCTGCCCACTGTGTGAGTGTGGGTGCGTGAAAGAGAAAGGGGAGCCCAAAGGAGGGCCTACTGAAACCCATGGCCGTCTTAACCGTGACGATCACTTGGAAGTAACTGTGATCTGTAGCCTAGTGGGAATTTCAAATCTGCTTTCTGTGACACCTTGGTAGAGAAGCTAGTGTGACCAAGATGCATGGTGCTTTGGAAATGAAAGAAGTACATGTTCTCTCTGAAAATAAACAAATTCAAAACATTAAAATGTACACCGTAAGCCCAAAGGCAGCAGGTATAAAATATTTTAAGAGGTATGAATAGTAAGTCAACAGAAGAGATGAAACGGAATCATAAAACATGCTAAATAAAACCGAGAAGAGGCAGAAAAGAGGGGGGAAAGAAAACAAAAAATGAATGAACAGAAAACATAGCCAGCAAGATGGGAGGTTTTAGTCAAACCCTATCAAGAATCATCAATGGCTGCCTGGGGCCAGAGGAGAGGGGGTGGACTGGCAGAGGGCTTGAGGGAAGGAACTGGGTGGGGTGATGGACATTTCCTAGGGGTTTTTTTGTTTTTGTTTTTTTAAGTTTGTCCATTTTGAGAGAGAGAAAGAGTACAAGCAGAGGAGAGGCAGGGAGGAAGGGAGGGAGGGAGGGAAAGAGAATCCCAAGCAGGCTCTGCTCTGTCAGCCTGGAGCCCAACGCAGGGCTCGAACTCATGAACCGTGAGATCATGACCTAAGCCAAAACCAAGAGTTGGAGACTTAACCGACTGAGCCACCCAGGTACCCCAGAAATTTCCTAAGTATGGTAAACATTAATCCATACTCAGAAAACTGTATGTTTAAAATGGGTGTAGGGGCGCCTGGGTGGCGCAGTCGGTTAAGCGTCCGACTTCAGCCAGGTCACGATCTCGTGGTCTGTGAGTTCGAGCCCCGCGTCGGGCTCTGGGCTGATGGCTCAGAGCCTGGAGCCTGTTTCCAATTCTGTCTCCCTCTCTCTCCGCCCCTCCCCCATTCATGCTCTGTCTCTCTCTGTCCCAAAAATAAATGTTGAAAAAAAAAAATTTTTTTTTTTTAAATAAATAAATAAAATGGGTGTATCCTAGGGTGGCTCAGTCGGTCAAGTTTCTTACTCTTGGTTTCAGCTTAGGTCACGGTCTTGCAGCTCGTGGGTTCAAGCCCTACATCAAGCTCTGCACTGACAGTGCAGAGCCTGCTTGGGATTTTCTCCCTGCTCCGCACCCCCCGCCCACCCCGTACCTTCTCTCTCTGAAAATAAATAAACTTGAAAAAAAATGGGTACATCCTACTGTGTGCAAATTATAACTCAATAAAGTTTATTTTTCAAAATAAAGATAAAAAGTTAAAGGAAAAACAACTCTACTGAAATAACTAAGAATGCCAAGTCGTGGCCGGACTGCCCAGTCTCACTTACTAGCATGTTGACATGGGCGTCACTCACCCTCTCTCTGTCCTCAAGCACCAGCCGCACGGGCCTGCCATGAGGAGGTAAGAAGTGCTTCAAGCCCCAGCTTGGCACGCAGTTAGAGACCGTCCAGTGCTGGCTAGCATTATGATTAATAAAGAATGACCCACACTTTTGCCTAGGACCACATATGGTGGCACTTTGAGGGAGAAGACACCGTCTCTGCCCTAGTCGAATGTCATCTGACTAAAGACTCAAAGACTGAGGGGCACCTGGGTGGCTCGCTTGGTTAGGCGTCCGACTCTTGGTTTCGGCTCAAGTCGTGATCTCACGGTTTGTGGGATCGAGCCCCATATTGGGCTCAGCACTGCTGGTATAAAGCCTGTTTGGGATTTTTCTCTCTCTCCCCCTCCCACGTTCTCTCTTTCAAAATAAATAAATAAACTTAGGGGGAAAAAACATATTACCAGAAATAAATTGACAGAAACAAACCTCATAGTTAGAAAATAATCCATTTCTCCTACATGCCTACTTCTATATGGTTCAGTCAGTATTTACGGAAGACCTACAAGATGCTGGAGACAGATCCAAAGACCACATACATTCTCTGGCTCTTGAGAAAATGCCACAGGAGTGAGCTGTTCCAACATAATGAAAGAAAGAGCATTAATATAAAAAGATGTGCATGTTACTACAAAAGCCCCAAGGAGAGGAAATGACTCACGCCAGGCTACAAAGCCAAGAGCCAAGTGCCAGGCATTATGCGAAACGCCATACATGCACTTCTTCCTATGACTCTTACAATGACTCCAAAGTAGGCACTATTGTCTCATTTTAAAGCTGTGACGCCTAAGGAACAGAACCATCAGGAAACCTCATCTAACATCACAGAGCTAGGATTCAAATCCAGGCAGTCTGAATCCCACACCTGCACTCCCAAGACGACAGTGGACTGCTTCTCGATCTGCCTGGGAGGGGTCAGGGAAAGCTCCTCCTCCCATCAGCCACCTGGAAAGTGCGTCTTGTCTCGGGAGGGAGCGGGAGCGCACTGGGACTCCTGCATCATCTTCCCATTCAAAGCTGACTCATCCCCTCCCCCCCCCCCCCTTCTAGGCTGGGTGGCTAGTCCCGCCTTCCTTCCTGCTCCCGCAGCACTTCTCAACCACATGCACTCACCTCTCTCCCGAGAAACTGACCATGGGCTCCGTGAGACCAGAGACTTTGTCCCAATCACGTTCTTTCCACTAACACCTTCCATAACATCACTCCTAGGGCAGGCAGCGTTCACTGAATGAACAAGCAGAAGACTCTCCAGCGGTTTTCAGAGTGACAGACAGGAAAGGCTGACTGCCTGACAGGGGAGCTGAGCTGCCCGTCGGGGTAACTTGGGCCAGAAGATCCTGGAATCACATGCACGATACGCAGAATCAAGTTCCTTCACCGCCACTTTAGAAACTACACCTACAGCCTCTCAGGGACTCCCCTAAGACCAACGGTCAGGGAAGAAAATGCGGAGTCTGTTTACAGTTGGTTTAAGTGATGTGTTGGCACCAGCCAGCGGATGGCTGCAACATGACACTACACTCAGACTCGGTCCTGAAGGCCCAGTGGCAGGAAAATCCAAACCAGCAGGCACAGGTCTGAGAAGCATGGTCGGATGGACCCTTTGCCAGGAAGGAAAAATGGCCAGAGATGCAGATCCACACCAATTCACTGACGGAAGCTACTGTCTGGCAGGACGGTCAGGAATTTGGAGAGAACAAGAAGCGATAACTGGTGGCAAAGGGCTCTAGAGAAGGGGTGCGAGGACGGACCCAGCAGCAAGGGTCTCTGTGTCCTGTGTGAATATGCTCAGCAAGGACACGCCCTGCAAACGCAGCTGTCAAAGCTCAGTGGACAAGATGAGCAGCACCACACGTGTCTCTGAGCTTCTTTCCCTGACACTTACTCTAATACACTCACGACAGCAAGGGTGGGAGTGATGAATCTGCTCAGTGACCTACACTTCCGCCAAGAACGATCCGGGTTCTCCAATGCCAGGTATCTGCAGGGCACAGCTTGTCTGGTATTCGGCATTTCGTGCCTTCTCTAGCAGTGGACTCACTCAGCAAGCAACAACATAGCTGGGAGCCCCAGAGAGGCCGGACTTGTGCCCCAGCCTCAGTTACTGGCTTCCTCCAACCTCTCCTCAGCCCCCATGCCTCTGCACAGGTGAGGGGTCCTGCAGGGCTGGCTATCTAGTGAGCCTACTACCCAACCTTGTCCCACATAGTGGCCTGGAGCAGCCCTGGCCCACGTGATACACAGAAATGTCTGAGCGCCTGAATAACAGGGCTACCGCTCCAGCAATCGGCTCTGGCCGTGCTTCCCAGACTCCTGCACACTTGCCCATCTTGCCATCTTGGCTCACCTGAACCCTAGAGGTCTGTTTCCCGTGGCCCTCCCAACACAGACATGACGCATCCCAGGCAGCCTGCCTGCAGGGGTGCCCTGACTGCCATGCATGCCCACCCACTAGCCTCAGCTTGCGTGCACCCCAGACAGATCCTGCTTGCCCAGTGACTGTGGACTAGCTCTGGCCCAGGCAACCCAGCTGCAACCACATGTGCTCCAACAAGGTATGAACCCCAGCTTTGGGGTGTGGCCCCCTTCGAAATGTGTCCTTCCATGGGGGTACTATCCCTCAGCCCTTGAGTATACTTTAGAGTTTCCTTTCCAGTTTACAGTTACTCTAGCGGAGCTTACTAATTTCTTAATATATTAAATTTCCCTTGTTTAAATTACTATATGGTTTAAAAAAATACAAAATAAAATAAAATAAAATAATAAATTAACTGTATGGTTTGTTTCCTGATTGGACCTAGACTGATACACCCAGTTCTCCCGTGTCACCATTATAGACTTACTGTACAACTTTACACTGTTATGACCCATGGTCATGGGATTCACTCATCTTGTCACATACCCCATCACCCAAAACACCTGGCTGGGGAGAATGATGAAATGGCCTACTGGGGACTCACCACATTAAATGGGAGACCTTTGGGGTTAGAGAGCCATCCCATAAGACGCAGCTGTACATATTCTGTCTGCACAGATGCCCAAGACAGACATGGTGCTGCTTCTCCAGGAGAGAAGGGCCCAAGTGCAAGTAGCATCTTTCACTGGCACCTAACAACCAATCCGGAAAACTTTTCCTTCCCACCCCTGCAACTTTAGGTTAGAACTCTTAGTAGCCAAGAGTTGAAAACCTGTACCAGGTGATAATAGTTTCAGTATATAAGAAGTTAGCCTGGCCATCTGGACTCATACCTCTGAACCAACAAGTTCAACACAAATGTTGACTAGATATTGTGATGGTCAAAGACAAAGAGACACATGAGACAGGTGCAGAATCCCAAAAAGAATGTCTTCAAAAAATATGTACCTCTCCATTAAACTTCCTTCTAAAACTTCCTTCTGACACACCCTGCAAGAACAGCAACACTACGGGCATCTGGGGGGCTCAGTCAGTCGACCATCCAACTTCTGATTTTGGCTCATGTCACGATCTTGTGGTTCATGAATTACAGCACAGAGCCTGCTTTGGATCCTCTGTCCCCCTCTCTCTGCCCCTCCCCAGCTCTCTCTCTCTTGCTCTCTCTCAAAAAAAAAAAAAAAAATGTTGTTTATTTTTTAAAGTAACACTGAATCCTGTGGCTCCTTAGAAAACATACACTTAAAATATACACTTAAAATACTGTACAACTGTGGTTGAAAATACTCACTGTTTGTCCTTAGGCAAGTCATTAATCCTCCAAGCCTCAGTTTCCTTATTTGCAAAGGGAAGATTAAAAAAATCCACTCAGAGGGCTGCTACAGAATCAAGTGAGATATGACAAGTGAAGTGCTTAACAGAGTCTAGGACTCTGGGGTAAGTAACCCAGAGTAACCATTAATGGTTAAAGGTAACAGTAACCATTAAGTCAAAACGGCAGCTATTTATTACCATAAAAATGACAGACTGTTTTAAATGGGCAAAATAAAGCAGGCAAATGCAAATAAAATAAATGCATGGGTAGCAATTTAAAGTCAGAAAAACATAAGTGGGGCGCCTGGCTGGCTCAGTCAGTGGAGCATGTGACTCCTGATCTTGGGGTTACGAGTTCAAGCTGCACATTAGGTGAAGAGATTACTTAAAAATAAAATTTTAAAGAAAAGATAAACATTATAAGTAACAAGGTTACTCTGTTAATGGGAAATATACTTTTAATAAAGATGTGAAACTCACAACTCAACATAAAAATAAACATGTTAATATATATAAAATGCAAAGCCAGTAAAGTCTCCAGGTAAAAATTAACAGATGTCACCAATAGTCAAACAGGCCACCTATCAATCTGTAACAAACCAAACAGACAAAAACATAAATGACAAATTTAAATAAGGCATAATTGTTGGATTTATGTCAAGATTTAAACTCCACTGAATACTTCTTGCGTGAAACTCCATGAAACACTTGCACAGTTGATCAAATAGGCTACCAAAAAGCAAACAGAAACCTACACTCCAACAGACACAAGTTATACAGGCCATATTCACTTAAAAACAAAAAACAGGAGTGCCTGGGTGGCTCAGTCGGTTGAGCGTCCGACTTCGGCTCAGGTCATGATCTCGCAGTCTGTGAGTTCGAGCCCTGCGTCGGGCTCTGTGCTGACAGCTCAGAGCCTGGAGCCTGCTTCGGATTCTGTGTCTCCCTCTCTGTCTGACCCTCCCCCATTCATGCTCTGTCTCTCTCTGTCTCAAAAATAAATAAACATTAAAAAAAAAAAATTTAGGGGCGCCTGGGTGGCTCGGTCGGTTAAGCATCCGACTTCAGCTCAGGTCACGATCCCGCGGTCCGTGAGTTCGAGCCCCGCGTCGCGCTCTGGGCTGACAGCTCAGAGCCTGGAGCCTGCTTCCGATTCTGTGTCTCCCTCTCTCTCTCTGCCCCTCCCCCGTTCATGCTCTGTCTCTGTCTCAAAAATAAATAAACGTTAAAAAAATTTTTAAAAAAAATTTAAAAACAAAAAACAAATGGAATGTAAGATTTATAAAAGCTGAAACCACATATTTCAAAGTCCAATTCACTTCAATATTCAAAGCTCTCTCCCAAGTACTTTAATGAAGACATAAATTTGTAATTACAGTCCCACCAATATTTAATACTAGAGGACAGGGATTACCAGTAAATTCCCAGTACTTACCATAGTAACTTGAACATAATATGCACTAACTGAATGTCTGCTGAGTAAAGACTGAGAAAAACACGAAACTGAGAACACTATGTATCAAAACTTTAGGTGTCTGGCCAAAGCTGTACTTAAAGTTAAGTTCATAGCTGTAACGACTAGTATTATTTCAAAGGAAGAGAAAAGTAAATATTTGGCTATTAGAAATCAATTCAGAAAGCCACCTTCCCCAAAATAGGAACAATCATTATTACGAAAAGTTAATGACTTAGAAAATTGTTAACAACAGGAACTAGTTAAAACGTGGTAAATGTCTCTGAATTGTATGCTTAAAAATGGTTTAAATGGCACATTTTATGATATACATGTTTTAGCACAATTTTGAAAAAACAGATTTTTTTTTTTTTTTTTTTGAAAAGGGCAAATTTAAGTGGGATGGATACTGGGAAAAAAACAAACAAACAAACAAACAAAAACAGATTAAAAAAGAACTGACCTACAAAGTTTAATGGGTGGTTACCCTTTAAGAAACAGAATATTCCCTAACACTAACAATGTGCATAGTTTACAGGACTAAAGATTCAATCCTCTAATACCAGAAACATCTTAGAATCATGAAAAGCACATGGTAACAATTAGCATTCATGGGGTCCTGCTAAAATTCTCACTCTCATCTACCTCAAACCACTCACACATACCCCCAAGCCATGCTTTTAAATTAATTCCTACCACCATTCCACTATATATGGATGTCCTCAAGTCACTTTATTTTCTACAAAAGACTCCTGACGTTCTCAAGGACATGAGGTCACGTGAGGACTTTCCAGGATACCAGCTATCACAAATCACTAAGACATTTAAGTGACCTCATCAGACCTTTAAGAAACATGTAAAATTAAAACAAATTCTGCCTGTAAGTATACATTGCATTGTGGACATTAGTGTATTGACCTCAGAAGGCAGTCAGGAAAACCACAACACAGAGAAAAGAAATGATGGGGGGGGAGGGGGGGGAGGGGACACAGCCAGCAGCTAAGTGATTTCCACACAAAACTAGGAGCTTCAAAATTCCCCCTTTTCAAATTCATGCCTTCACAAAATTGACATTAGAATGGTAACAATTATGGGAATGCAAACTGATGCAGCCACTCTGGAAAGCAGTATGGAGGTTCCTCAAAAAACTAAAAACAGAACTACCCTACGACCCAGCAAGTGCACTACTAGGCATTTATCCAAGGGATACAGGTGTGCCGTTTCGAAGGGACACATGCACCCCCATGTTTATAGCAGCACTATCAACAACAGCCAAAGTATGGAAAGAGCCCAAATGTCCATCGACGGATGAATGGATAAAGAAAATGTGGTGTATATATATACAACGGAGTATTACTCGGTGATCAAAAAGAATGAAATCTTGCCGTTTGCAACTACGTGGATGGAACTGGAGGGTATTATGCTAGTGAAATTAGTCAGAGAAAGACAAAAATCATATGGCTTCACTCATGAGGACTTTAAGAGACAAAACAGATGAACATAAGGAAAGGGAAACAAAACTAATAAAAAACAGGGAGGGGGACAAAACGGAAGAGGCTCATAAATATGGAGAACAAACTGAGGGTTACTGGAGGGGTTGAGGGAGGGGGGATGGGCTAAATGGGGAAGGGGCACTAAGGAATCTACTCCTGAAGTCATTGTTTCACTACATACTAATTTGGATGTAAATTTAAAAAAATAAAATAAAACAAACAAAAACTTAGTGAAATATCCTCAAATACAAATCTGTAATTCAACCTGTGTAATAGTATTGATTTCAAATACTGAAATAAAATATTAAAAAGTAAAAAAAAAAAATTAAAAATATAATTGATAGTCAGGGAAAAGAGAATATTTATTAACTATTATAATAACCCCTACAAAACACATTTCTTGAATATAGTATTTTAACCTTTTGATCTCGATTTTATTTTCAGAATTTTGTGTTTCTACATGAACACAATAAATTGGTTGTTTTCACTGAAAAAAAGTTAGTAACGGTTGTATCATCTTACTCTCCCATGAACACAGTACAGTTGACCCTTGAACAAGAGCTTGAACTGTGCAGGTCCACTTATACAGAGATTTTCTCTAATAAATACAGTACAGTAATGTAAAAAAAAAAAAAAGAATGGTAACAGATACATAAAAAAATAATGAATATGTGAAATAAATATTGCATGGACTCCAAAATATTCTCAAAATTCTGCGGATTTTAGTCTTCATGTCAATTAAAAACCTGAGGTAATACAACTTTGAGATCAACACCTGCACAAAGTCCAATAAAACCCACGAGACCACATCAAATCCTCAAAAATGCTGTATGGAAATTACTGTCTAAACCACAAAGACTGGTCAGAGAATCAGCACATAGCACCTTCGGTGGCCTTATTACGCCTGTCACAGTACCTCCCCAGCCCCTTATATCCAAAAGGGCAGGTGCTGCTTGGCCCTGGCCCCTTGCTCCTCCTGGCTGTGCAGCTGGCCTTGAACAAGTCCTTAGCTTTCCTGTGCCTGTTTCCTCAACATAAACTGGGGACCAGAGCACCTGTGCTTCAAGTCACTGTAAAGACAGAAAGGAGACACACACAGGGACGGACGGCACAACAGTGCCTGACGTGGAAAGTGCCGTGTAAGTGCCAGCCGACGCGGACACATGTAATTATCAGCTTGATAACTGTGCCACTAAGTGGCAGGACCACTCAGTGATTACTGCTTACGCGGCAAAGCAACGCCGCAAGAACCATAGGAACTAATCCCTGATCTCTCTTCTACTACAGTTTTGCCCTGCTGCTATTCGTATCTCACTGCTGCCCAACTCACCTAAAACATAAGCCTCCTAAGAACAGAAACCACTCCACGGGACACTTCCCGGCAACCTGACCGTGCCAGACAACACACGGCAAGACTCGTGGATGTTCTTCCAGTGTCACAACCCCAGTATCAAGCACGTATTCAAAGACCTCAATAACCGTTTGCTCAATGAATGAATCCGCGTTCTCTCAACGATCTCGACTTCAAGTCCAAGGCCCTGACACCCCTGGCTGAGTCTGGCCCTAGTCACCACACCTTGCTTGGGACACAGTGCCACTGACCAGATTCTGCTCACTCGCTGGGCATCAACCCTGACTCCTTTCACTTGGGGAAACACTCCGAGCCCCCCCCACACACAGACGAGGCGCTGTCCCTGCTCCCTCCCTCTCCCCTGGATGGGGGGTCAACACTCTCCCTAACCCAGGGCCTGGGGCCAGGAGCAAGTCCAGTATTTGGAAGGGAGTCAGTCAGAGGAGTGTGAACCAGCAGACAGAGGGGGAGGACGTTAGGCCTCCTTTCCCAGAGGAGGGTCATGAACCCAAAAGGGTGGGAACCTTTTATTCTTTTTTTTTTTTTTTTAATTTTTTTTTTTCAACGTTTATTTATTTTTGGGACAGAGAGAGACAGAGCATGAACGGGCGAGGGGCAGAGAGAGAGGGAGACACAGAATCGGAAACAGGCTCCAGGCTCTGAGCCATCAGCCCAGAGCCCGACGCGGGGCTCGAACTCACGGACCGCGAGATCGCGACCTGGCTGAAGTCGGACGCTTAACCGACTGCGCCACCCAGGCGCCCCGGAACCTTTTATTCTAAGTAAGTTTTTATTTCATTCAGCTTTTCAACACTTCCAACAGGACAGAGACCTACTACCTGTACCCAAATAATTCTTTGGTAACCAGAATTAATTGATAAATAAATGTTGCTTCTGGTTTTCATTTTCATTTTTTAATTAATGCCAAATGATTAATTCATGTAATAAAAAAAGCTAAGCATGTAATATTTATTGAAAACTCCTCTGTTCAAAGTCTATTTCAGGCAGTTAGATGTAAGCATTAATAATGCAAGAGGGGTCACAGCTTCTGAGTGTTACAGAACCTCGAGGGCTCATTCCTGGCCTCTCCTCACCGATGCCTTCCCTCCACCAGCCGCATCCACACCATCAAGACACACTCAACCCTCAGGAGTTGGTCTGGGGCTCAGATGCCTATGGTGCAGAGGGCTGCAAAGACGGTGGAGCAGGAGGACCCTACGCTCACCTTGTTCCACAGATACAATTAAATGACACTCACATCAGCGTAAATAACCCAGAACACCATCCGAAGCCTGGCAGAACAAACCCCACAACTAGAGGTAGAGAAGAGGCCACAGCAGAGAAGGTAGGAAGGGCAAAGACCCAGCTTGGGAGCAAAACAGACCATCGTTCGCGGCGGGAAGGGAGCCGCCGGCACAGAGAAGGGCAAAAATCAGATGTTGATGGTACAACTGCCTAATCCACATCTGCCTTGGTCGTCTCAAGGCCAGGGGGCTCAGCATGTCCAAAACCAAATGTACACGGTGGCAGCAGTGAACCAGAGAACCCGGGAGTCATCCAACGCAAAGAAACCAGAAGGAGAGCGGACCCAGCAAGTTTAGTGTGGGGGACAGCCTGCCTGGGCGCAGAACACCCGTGTTCCTGATAAGACACCTGCGCCCATCCCATACGCAGAAATCAAGGGGGTGCACCCCAGCCCCCCGCCAAATGCCCACCCCACGCCTGACACCAGGCCTCTAACTGGTCTTCCTGCTTCAGTCTTTGCCCCTTACACCCACCTAAGTCACAGTACATCACTCTTCTGCTCGACACCCTCCCATGTTCCCACAGATTAAAACCAGTGTCAGAGTGCCAGACAAGGCCCTCCAGGTCTGTCCAGAGCCTGACAATCCAGCACTCAGCAGACACTCGTGGGGACAGATGGACAAACGTGACACACGCACCAACAGATGATCTGACGCGGAGCTGCGTGAAGAAGCGAGAACAAGACCTGTGCCTCACACCACCTGGAAATAAGCAAATACACGCAATCTCTGAAAAGAGAGATTCAAGAGATTCATGCCTGTCCACATAAGCAAACCTATCAGACTAGAGCAGATTAAGAAGTGGGGGCGGGGGGAGCAAGGAGCATAAAGTGAAGCAGGCAAATAGGGGAGAAGGCAAAAGGACACTGACACCTATTTGATGCTGGGCATGTGCTGTGAATCAAGGAGTAGGAGGTCCTACGCTGAGGCGACCCACACAGCGTGAGACCTGTCCCCAGGCCAAGCCCTTCCGGGGTATTTCCTATTCCGGGGGGAAATGGTGCCTGAAGTCAGACTCCTAAGAACCTGCTTTGACCTTCCCACATTCAACCCACCTCACTCTCCCAGGTGTCTCAGATGTGGGCCAAACCATGGCCCTCACTGCAGCGGGGGATGTCTGCTCTGCTTTTCAAAGCCCTTACCTGTCTCTATCTGCCCTTAATCAAAAGACCCACACTCTGGCCCCAGCCCTCAAGGTCGCACCAGGGCACTTCCCACTGCTCCTCCTCCAGGCCCCTGACCCCAGTTCCCCAGCAGGGCAAGGCGTGGCACAGGCTTCCCTACTGCCTGGCCTGCTGACAGCTCCCACCCACAAGTTAGCAGCCAGGCCTACTAGCCTGCAACCTTTAATCTTACCTAAATCTCTCATTTTACAAATCAGAGGAGGACAAGAGACTCTCCGGGTCACACAGTGAATTCCTGGCAAGGCTGGAAAAATGCCCAGGTCCCCAGTCCAGCCTTTGCTGTGAGGCCACATTCTTGGACAATCTGGTTTCCTTTAGGCACCGTGAAGGACTTCATTTAGGGGGAAAGGGGATTAAAAAGAAAGCTTGAAATGTTACTTTGAGCTTACCTTTTAGTTGAAATTCAGTCTTTATAATCGGTTTTGACATCCTGAGCAAAATTTAGAAAGTGATAAATAAAAAGTTCTGGTCTAGGATTTCACTGTGTACATACATCGGTCAAAACTCTCTCCTCCCAAGACATCTTTAAATAAAATTAACTTTTCTATCTCAGGGAGGGAAGCCCCTCCCTTCCAAACTCCTAGTTTTTTACACAGAACGAAACAGAAGTTTAGCACTGTTCTAACAGGTGTTAGCACCGTTCTAACAGGTGTGTGTCCCCAAGCTTGTCTGCAAGGTGGCTCTCACCAGGGAGTGTCCTCACAGTCTCCCCCTGCTTAGCAGCCCAGGCCCTGCCCTCTCCTGCATGCCTACAGAGGGGTGGGAGGTAAGGAGGAGAGGCAGCCCACCCCAGCGTGCCCAGGGACCCAAGATGACACCTAGCATGAAAACATGCCCTAGTCCACTTTTGAGAAATGGGAATCAAAATACAAAGCGACATCAGCCAGAAATCACTAGAGGCTGCGAAAAGGAAGGACTCAGGCCACACTGCAGGCAGAATCACCAAAGAGCAGGACCCAGAGACAAGGCGGGCCCCCGCCAGAAGACAGGCTCGGCAAAGCCAGCTCACATCCAGAAGCAGCGATGGTACAGGCAGGGTGCCACAGCTGCCCACGTATGGCAGTGCTCGAAGTTAAACCGGGCGGCCTTCTGTTTCCTGCCGTTGTTTCCTGCCATCTGAAAAACCCTGAATACAACAGAGAGCAGGACGGGGCGGGGAGGGGCAGGAGGCAGGGGGACGAGGCACTGGTGTGGTCCCTTGGAAAGCTCCACTTGGATCTAGGAGACTGATCAGATGCAGCCCAGTTGAGTGGGAGATTTGGCTGGAACGAAAGCTCCCAGCCCAGGGAAGGAGGACTAAAATCAAGCCAGGGCCCCTCTGGCCAAGCTCTGCTCTAGGAAGGAGCCCTCCAAGTCCCGTGCCCATGGGGTGCTTGGCATACCTTCCTCCAAACTGCACGCTGCCTTACATCCAAACCTGGGAAGGCTTGTTTCCTGTGTCATCAGGGGACTTCAATAATGAAGGGGAGAAAAGATTTCAAGTATTCCAGTCAAGAGAGGTGTCACACACCAGAGACTGTGCCATGACCCCTGCAAGGAGGAGCAAACAGATGAGACCGAGAGCCGTACGATTCTTACGCAGTTCAGGGAATGCTTAGGACACGTTTAAAGCATAGGGAAATAACTAAAATACATGGAGGAAAACCATGGAGGTTTGGCTTAGAGCACATCATCCAAACTCTTAAGTAGGATATTCAGAGTTGCCTCTTTGGCTCAGGATTACTCTCTGAACTTAAAATGACCAAGTTTGCAACGGCTGACGCAACGTACTGCTTTCTTGCAAATGGAAGACCTGAACACAACGGATTCAACCCTGCAGGTAGAAACCCAAGAAAGATGATGTGTCCACGAAGCACAGATTCAAACTAGCCCCTAGAATGAGCACATGGCAACTGCAGACTCCACTCACTACTGCTGAAGTGGACGAGTGCTGGGCTATTTAGAAGTCAGTCACAATTTCAGAAGCCATGCTCGAAGTGTCTGTTACTTAACATGAGCTGTGAAAACCTCCAGATACAAGTGACTTATCCAGCGTCTGCCCCTAAGAATACAGCTCCACTTTCAAGAGCATCTGAAGGAGATGAAATCAAATTCTGTTCACCATGTTCACATGACACTATGCCAGTCCTACAATTCTAAGGATGAACATGTGAATAGGACCATCCAGAAATCTGTGACTTTGTGACCAGATTCTAGATAAAGATTTCAGCCCAAATGATTATGAAAGCATCTTTTACTTTACTGGAATTAGCTAAAATTACAAAGGAGAGTCACAGGACCTTGACGCCTGCTGTTTCCTTTGTCTACAACACTCTTATCCATATGTCCACATAGCTCTGCTCCCTCATTGCCTTTTTGTGTCTCTGCTCGGTAGGCCTTCCCGGATCCCCCCACTTAACCCTGGAAGCATCATGCCCACACGCCTGCTTCATCGCTCACCATCCTACCACTTCATTAATTTACTGTCTCTTCCCATGAAAAGGGACAGGGAGACCTTTGTGAGCTCTGTTCCCTGATGTGTCCTCAGTGCCAAGAACAACTCCTGACATAATAGATGCTCTAAATACATGATGAAGGAAGACACATCTCAGGTTTGCCTGGAGTCTTCCTCACAGCTCTCAAGAGCATTTCAAGATGTGGAGCACCTGGGTGGCTCAGGTCGTGATCTCACGGTTCGCGGGTTCGAGCCCCACGTGGGGCTCTGTGCTGACAGCTCGGAACCTGGAGCCTGCTTCGGATTCTGTCTCCCTCTCTCTGCCCCTCCCCCACTCATGCTCTGTCTCTCTCTCACTCTCTCTCAAAAATAGATAAATATTTTTTAAAGAAGAGTATTTCAGGATATTAGACACGAGAACTCTTCACTATTAAAAGCGACAAACGGGGTGTCTGGGTGGCTCAGTCGGTTAAGCGTCCAACTTTGGCTAGGGTCATGATCTCACGGTTGGTGAATTCCAGCCCTGTGTCAGGCTCTGTACTGACAGCCTAGAGCCTGGAGCCTGTTTCGGATTCTGTGTCTCCCTCTCTCTCTTGCTCTCTCTCTCTGCTTCTCCCTTGCTCATGCTGTCTGTCTCTGTCTCTGTCTCTCTCTCTCAAAAATACAATAAACTTTAAAAAAAGGTTTTTTAAAAATAAAAAAACTGACAAATAGCACACTAAGCTCATTAAACAGTTTAAATATGACTGAATAAACCCACTTTGAACTGCTTTCATATTACTGCTAAATAAAATTCAGTTTTTAGAAAGTTACAGTCCACCCCTGTTAGCAACAAAATTTCTATTACAATTTCTCAGCCCCACACGAGTTTCTTTCTGATCAGTTGGCTCTTTACAAGAGGCTGCATGAGTAAGCCCCCCAGTGTTTCAATAAGTAACTGGTCAATACTGAAACAAACTGTTCAAGCCCCAGAGTGATCTAAAGACTTAACCCTACCCAATCATGAGTTTCCAGGCCACAAGAAAGGAAAGACAATGTTATCTTCCACACTCCAGAATCAATTAAAATCTGGAATCGACTTTGTACACAAGAAAACGTATCCAGCCAGTCACCTCCTAAGACTGAAGTCCCAATTCCCCAAATAATCATCCCTCCTTTTGCATAGTAATGCCCCTCTTATTTTTCCTTACACTGTGGTAACTATACCTGGTAACAGCATTCACACCTTGCTGTGGGAAATACTGGCCTAGAATGCTTCACTAAGCCTTTTAATTTAGTATGTTTGAAAATCTGGACTAAGTTAGCTAGACTCTGTCTAAATTCACGTGGTAGAAAACTTCTACATAACAAGTGTTATAGTGAAGTTTTTAAACAACTTAAAAAAAATTCTAATTCTACATCTCATTTGAGTCATTCAACAAACACTTATTACCTTTGAACAAGGCACTATGCTTTAAAAATCTTTCTTCATTCAATAAACTTCTAATCTAGTAAAAGGCCATAAATGCATAGGTAAATGCAAGTGTGTTCAGTGTCATTCAAGGTAATTGCTTTAGTCGGGAGAGAATCAGGGCAAGCTGAATGGAGAAGGCAGAAACAAGCCTGGAATAACAAAGAAGAGTCGGCTCCTCAGGAGGCAGAACCAGAAGGAAGGAAAGGGGAGCAGGAAAAGAAAAAGGATGTGGGAGAAAAAGCTTTCCTGAAGAGCAGAGATAGGGAGCCCAGGTCCGGATGTAATGAATGAGAAAATACAAGGCAAAGGGAGAAAGGTGGAGAGGACCCAGCTGCAGAGAGGTCCTCCTTGCCCACCAGAAGGTGGACTCCTCCAGAAGGACTCAAGGTTAGGCAGACCGGAGTGCACACGACCCCCACCCACATAACAGACTGTACATCCAGGCATGGCTCAAGGACATGACTTGGAGATCGTCCTGTATCTCTTACCAGTAACACAGCAGGCATTCAGATGCACTTGATGAATATAACTGACATACAATAAAAAATACACAAAACGAAAAAACAAATAAGATAAAAATGAAATCATTTTGGGGGCACCTGGGTGGCTCAGCTGGATTCAGCTCAGGTTATGATCTCAGGGTTCATGAGTTTGAACCCTGCAACAGGCTTCCTGCTGTCAGCACAGAGCCCGCTTCATATCCACTGGTCCCCACCTCCTCAAAAATAAACATTTTTTTTTAAACGAAATCCTTGGGGGGGCGCCTGGGTGGCACAGTCGGTTAAGCGTCCGACTTCAGCCAGGTCACGATCTCGCGGTCTGTGGGTTCAAGCCCCGCGTCAGGCTCTGGGCTGATGGCTCAGAGCCTGGAGCCTGCTTCCGATTCTGTGTCTCCCTCTCTCTGCCCCTCCCCCATTCATGCTCTGTCTCTCTCTGTCTCAAAAAATAAATAAACGTTAAGAAAAAAAATTTTTTTAAATAAATAAAATAAAATGAAATCCTTTTTGCATACTTATTAACAAACCTGAAGAACTTTTTTATATCACAAAGAATCGTGAAAAGAAAATTTAAGGAAGCCAGTGTGACTGAATGTACTTTATTATTTTTCAAAATCTTGGTATAATATACTTCGTGTTAAAACCAGATCTTTGGAGCACTATAAATTCAATTATTTAGAAAGCTGGTTTTACCAGCAGTCTTTACTGAAAAAGGTCCCTCTCCCTTAAATACACACGGATCTAAATGGAAGAAATACTATATATCATTTGCACTTACTAAATCATGCTCATCAATTTTCAATCCCGTCAATCAATTGCACAAAGATTTTTGCTGAAATTCAGCTAGTCAAATTTTTTAAATGTTTGTTTATTTTTGAGAGAGTGAGCGCAGGCGGGGGAGGGGCAGAGAGAGAAGGGGACAGAGGATCCGAAGCGGGCTCCACGGGCTCTGCACTGACAACAGAGAACCTGATCTGGGGTTCAAACTCCCAAACCGCGAGATCATGACCTGAGCCAAAGTCAGACACTTAACTGACTTGAGTGAGCCACCCAGGCCCCCCTCAGCTGGTCAATGTTTATCTTCCTCACAGTTCTTTGTTTTTACAGTAATCAGGAGGCATATCACGTTTTTGTGTTTTTAAAAAGCTCAAAAATAAACTTTCCAAAAAGCTTCTATAGACAGCATAACAATTTCATCCCCAGTTTAAGTGTGCAGTAAGATGACTATTTATATTCTTAGCAACAAAACAAAACACAGTGGCGGCAACTCTAAACACCCATCTTCAAGATGCTCTCCACAGCAAGAGTTTCTTTCGAAAAGCAATTTTCCACTCATTGTTAAAATGTCACCTTTACCTTGAGGGGGCAGATTAACTTTATTTTCTCAAAAACTCTGAATTTGTTAGGTAGCTTTCTACTGAAAGCCCCTTATTGTTACAGAAAAGATCAGCAAATTTACAACGCTTGTCTTTGTGTAAAAGAAAAACACTCAATTCGCCTTCAGAATAAGCAGTGCTCTTAATTTTGCCACAAGACAACCAGCAAAGCTCATACTTACGCTCCATCTCATGACAAAACACTGTAAAGATTCACTCCTTCTGTAAAGGGCTCAGGCTGATCCCTTGTATGACTCTGGCTTCCATTTGTCGCTATAAGAACTTACTTATGCATCACGTGGTGAATAAAATTCACATGTGCTGTTCTTTCTGCCATCCCACCGTACCCAAAAATCTTTATTTTTTTTTTAAATAAATACAGTGGCTGCCCCATCGCCGGTTATACCTTATTTTTCCACAAACCCCTGTTAATTAAAGAAATCATTTCGGGGTTCCCGGCTGGCTCAGTTGATGGAGCATACGACTCTTGATCTCAGGGTTGTGAGTTCAAGCCCGACACTGCATGTAGAGATTACTTAAACAAAACTTTTTAAAAAATCACTTCAGGATACGTTTGCTCTAGGATACTCAGCGTCACACACACACCACAAAAGTCCTCAACCTGAATCTACAGAAAGCGTAACTTGAAACTGCACCAGGATTCTCGCAGACTCGCGTCACCGAGGCTTTTTAATCTCCAGGAAACTTTATTGCTGCCAGCACCACTCAGCTGGGTTCGTACCCAAAGAACTGACACCGAACATCACGTGGCATAGTTTTTAAAAATGTATTTTCTATTTCTTTGTCTCCCACATATGGTAACACACACATATACGTGCAGTCTGATTAAGTGGTCTCAGTTTACAAGGTCATGAGGGATGTTGTCTCGTAGGCGCACAGCCAGGTTACCTTGAAATTTTCTTTCTTTCTTTCTTTCTTTCTTTCTTTCTTTCTTTCTTTCTTTCTTTCTTTCTTTCTTTCTTTTCTTTCTTCCTTCCTTCCTTTCTTTCTTTTCTCTCTCCTTAGGGAGGGGACCCTATGACAAAACCTGTTTAGAAGCAGGTTTCAGCGCAAGTCTTGATCTCACAGTTCGTGAAATCGAACCCTGTGTTTGGGCTCCACACTGACAACACACAGCCTGCTTGGGATTCTCTCTCTTTCTGCCCCTCCCCTGTTTGCACACACTCTCTCTCTCTTAAAATAAACTTAAAAAAAAAAAAAAAAGCAGCATGTGTTTCCATCATCCCAGAGCAAACCCCCCATTATGTGTTCATCATAATTTATTCTAACAATTTAATTTTTCAAACCTTCTGCAATACTTTCTATGAATACTCTGAAAGTACTTGCTGACAAAGTAATGTATTTATTTTGGTGCCATCTTGTTTCCTCTGTACTATTTCAGCCTTCTTACCTCCCCACTCCCCGCTGCAGGAGAACAAACTTCCCCCAATGCTAGGTGGCTACTCCGTCTCTGAGTGCTAGGTGAGCACAGCACATGCCAAAGACTGGCCCGACCAACCCCACAGCTGAACGCTGTACTTTTTGTTCTGGAAGTCACTCTCGGGAGCCCAGCCCAGAGACCTGTTCCGTCTGTCGTTTCCGTAATGTTGTATCCTCCTAATTCTCCGTATTGCATGTCTGTCTGTGCAATTAGCCAGAGCTGCTGCTGCATCTGAACCTTTCAGAAATATAAACCCTCTGGAGCTCATCCTTAAGCTTAATGAAATTTTATAAAGTACCAGATCCAGTAATGCAGAACTTTAAACACTGCTACAAAATTTACAGCTGTTTGTCGCTTAGTTTGCAAACACTTTGCTGACTATAAAGGCTCGCTACTTTCCCTCTCTGACATTTCAAGGCAAGATAACCACTCTGGGTATGGCTCATCACTAATAAAACTGCACGTAACTCCACACTTCAAATCGTCTTTGAGAGTCGGTTCTCAGCTCTGCTTAGATCATTTTCCTGACTTCATTACGTGGCTAACAAAGAGCCTATGCAGGAAGCAGAGGAGGTGCCATCAATTTCCTGATTGTTGCATACGCTTTCATTATTGGCACGGTCTTCAATCCAGGGTTTCTGTGAAGACTACCTATTTTGTGGAGACCTCTTTAATTAAAATTAGACAGCAGAATTCACGAACATACTTAACGAGCACTCTCTAACTGCCACAGGCTTCACACTGTCAGGGAACAAACTTCCTCTCCTGCCGCAGGACACCTCAGCAACGATGCAAGACTCGTGCCTCAAATACAGGGCAAGTGAGGGCACCAATCTCAGTTCACGTAACAAGTGTTTGCTAGGCATAATGTCTTACTGGGAAATGGAAGCACTAAAGCATTCTTCCCGCAGCAGCAGGGAGCACCTGATCCACTCGTAGTGTGCCTCTCAAGCACCCCTCACTTAAGACACCTCCGCAGTAGGTAATGGGTGATCTCTGAAAGTGTGTGACCAAAGGACTGACCATCAAAAAGTAACAAAGTTGGAAAAGATCCTTAGGTTTACCTAGCATAGTCTTACCTGACAGATACAGAAACTGTGTCCAAAGCACAACCACATACATCTTTAGGCAAAAACTGATTGTGAAGCCAGGTTGCCTGGCTGGCTTACTCAATGGAGCGTTTGACTCTTAAACTCGGGGTTGTGAGTTTGAGCCTCATGTTGGGCTCTGTGCTGACAGCTCAGAGCCTGGAGGCTGCTTCGGATTCTGTCTCCCTCTCTCTCTCTGCCCCTCTTCCACTCATGGTATCTCTCCTCTCTCTCTCTCTCTCTCAAAAATAAACATTTAAAAAATACATACATACATACATACATACATAAAAATAGAAAAAAATCTTTAAAAGAAACTTATTTTGATGGGGCACCTGTGTGGCTCAGTCAGTTGAGCATCCGACTTCAGCTCAGGTCATGATCTCTCAGTTCATGAGTTTGAGCCCCACATTGGGCTCACTTCTGTGAGCCTGTCAGCACAGAGTCTGCCTTGAATCCTCAGTCCCCCTCTCCCAGTCCCTCCCCCACTTGCACTCTCCCCAAAATAAATATATATTTAAAAAATAAATTAAAAAAATTTTTTTTAACGTTTATTTATTTTTGAGACAGAGAGAGACAGAGCATGGATGGGGGAGGGTCAGAGAGAGGGAGACACAGAATCTGAAACAGGCTACAGGCTCTGAGCTGTCAGCACCGAGCCCGACGCGGGGCTCGAACTCACGGACCACGAGATCGTGACCTGAGCCGAAGTCGGCCGCTTAACCGACTGAGCCACCCAGGCGCCACTAAAAAATAAATTTTAAATTAATTAGGAAAAAAAAAGTATTGTGATAAATTATGTAGTAAACAAACCTCACTACTCATTCTGTAATGTGAAGGGAAGAATTTAGTCTAAACATGGACAGGCTGGGAACTCGAGTTGGAAGAGGCGAGTCCGGTCTCAAAATGGAGGGCCATGATCCAAAGGAACCAGAGCAGTTGAGAAAACTGTTTATTGGTGGTTTGAGCTTTGAAACTACAGACGATAGTTTAAGAGAACATTGTGAAAAATGGGGCACACTTACAGATTGTGTGGTGATGAGAGACCCCCCAAACAAAACGTTCCAGGGGTTTGGTTTTGTGACTTACTCTTGTGTGGAGGAGGTGGATGCAGCAATGTGTGCTTGACCACACAAGGTTGATGGGCGTGTAGTGGAACCAAAGAGAGCTGTTTCTAGAGAGGATTCTGTAAAGCCTGGTGCCCATCTAACTGTGAAGAAAAGTTTTGTTGGTGGCATTAAAGAAGATACAGAAGAATATAGTTTGAGAGACTACTTTGAAAAGTATGGCAAGATTGAAACCATAGAAGTTATGGAGGACAGGCAGAGTGGAAAAAAGAGAGGATTTGCTCTTGTAACTTTTGATGATCATGATACAGTTGATAAAATTGTTGTTCAGAAATACCACACTATTAATGGGCATAACTGTGAAGTGAAAAAGGCCCTTTCTAAACAAGAAATGCAGTCTGCTGGATCGCAAAGAGGTCGTGGAGGTGGATCTGGCAACTTTATGGGTCATGGAGGAAACTTTGGTGGAAGAGGAGGCTACGGTGGTGGAGGTGGTGGCCGCAGAGGTAGCTATGGAGGAGGTGATGGTGGATGTAATGGATCTGGAGGTGAGGTGGCAGCCATGGTGGTGGGCCTGGTTCTGGAGGTAGAGGAGGCTGCGGTGGAGGTGGACCAGGATATGGAAACCAAGGAGGTGGATATGGTAGCGGTGGTGGAGGATATGACGGTTACAATGAAGGAGGAAATTTTGGAGGTAACTATGGTGGTGGTGGGAACTATAATGATTTTGGAAATTGTAGTGGACAACAGCAATCAAATTATGGACCCATGAAGGGGGGCAGTTTTGGTGGAAGAAGCTCGGGCAAGTCCCTATGGTGGTGGTTATGGATCTGGTGGTGGAAGTGGTGGATATGGTAGCAGAAGGTTCTAAAAATTTTCAGAAGAAAGGGCTACAGTTCTTAGCAGGAGCGAGAGCAAGGAGTTGTCAGGAAAGCTGCAGGTTACTTTGAGACAGTCGTCCCAAATGCATTAGAGGAATTGTAAAAATCTGCCACAGAAGGAACGATGATCCATAGTCAGAAAAGTTACTGCAGCTTAAACAGGAAACCCTTCTTGTCCAGGACTGTCATAGCCACAGTTTGCAAGAAGTGCAGCTATTGATTAATGCAATGTAGCGTCAATTAGATGTACATTCCTAAGGTCTTTTATCTGTTGCAGCTTTGTCTTTTTCTTTCTCTTTTCATTACACCAGGTATATTGCCCTGTAAATTGTGGTAGTGGTACCAGGAATAAAAAATTAAGGAATTTTTAACTTTTCAAAAAAAATAAAAGAAAATAAAAGAAAACAAACATGGACAGGCTGAGTTCACTTGCCAGAGATGACGGGAAAGGCCTCAACCATCACTCGGGAAGCAAGTACATACAGCCCCAGTGTTACAGACGGGCTGATCAACCAGCTGCTGTTATCAGAAATCTCTACCACACGTTAAAATCATCAAGTGTAAGAATGAACCTGAGAGGAAGAGTGGGACGTAGAATCACCTGCATCAACCTGAGTGTCTTAAGTGCAGGAACCGGTGAGCACAACCAAAGCCAAGGGTAAGGAGGAGAGCCAGGACGGTGCCATTTAAAGAAGGCAAGAGAGGGGCGCCTGGGTGGCGCAGTCGGTTAAGTGTCCGACTTCAACCAGGTCACGATCTCGCGGTCCGTGAGTTCGAGCCCCGCGTCAGGCTCTGGGCTGATGGCTCGGAGCCTGTTTCCGATTCTGTGTCTCCCTCTCTCTCTGCCCCTCCCCCGTTCATGCTCTGTCTCTCTCTGTCCCAAAAATAAAATAAAAAATAATAATAATAAAATAAAGAAGGCAAGAGAGACTCCAGAAACGTGTATATAAGCACAATCAAATGCAACAAGCTCAGAGGACATCAGGATTGAACAACAGGATTTGGTGACAATATTATCACTTAATGACCTCTGGGAAGGCTGATTAAGGTGACAGGCGGATAAGGGAATAAAACAGGAACCGAGGATAAAGAAAGTAGAAGCAACCAATATTAACCAATATTATTAACCAGTATTTCAAGTTATCTGGTGGCAACAGGCAGAACAGGGTCAGACTGAAAGGTATCTTAAGTGGTTAAGCAAGGTCAAGAGAAGGACTAAGGGGGAAGGGAAGATGGGCAATTCAAAATCTAGGGGCGCCTGGGTGGCTCAGTTGGTTTAGAGTCAGACTTCAGCTCAGCTCATGATCTCACAGTCCGTGAGTTCGAGCCCCGCGTCGGGCTCAGTGCTGACAGCTCAGAGCCCGGAGCCTGCTTCGGATTGTGTCTTCCTCTCTCTCTCTTCCCCTCTCCTGCTCACACTCTGTCTCTCTCTGTCTCTCAAAAATAAATAAATGTAGGGGCGCCTGGGTGGCGCAGTCGGTTAAGCGTCCGACTTCGGCTCAGGTCACGATCTCGCAGTCCGTGAGTTCGAGCCCCGCATCGGGCTCTGGGCTGATGGCTCGGAGCCTGGAGCCTGTTTCCGATTCTGTGTCTCCCTCTCTCTCTGCCCCTCCCCTGTTCATGCTCTGTCTCTCTCTGTCCCAAAAATAAAAAATAAAAAAAATAAAAAAACGTTGAAAAAAAATAAAGATAAATAAATAAAAATAGATAAATAAATGTAAAAAAAATTTTTTTTTATAAAAATTAAAAAAAAAAATCTGAATGCTAACGAAAATAACCCAATAAAGGATGAAAGACTCCAGACCCAGGAGAGAAAGAACAGAGAGGTTTTGAACAGACTTCAAGACAACGTACTCACATAAATTCTGCAGTGAGTTTCCATGGGTTCACCAGACTCACTAAAATCTATCAGGTAAGAACCCCTGGAATATAAGATTGACTTTGGAAAAAGAGTGCAACGCTTTCTTCCACATTAGACAAAGAATACAGCACATTTCAGAAAAAAAGGGAAAGAGGCAGGAACTGCAGGAGCTGACACCAACCAGACTGTCCGCAGAGCCACACTTTCTGGGCGTGCGCTATGGGCACAGAGCAGGGTTTGGAAGAAAACGTCCCAGGGAACTAGGGGTTCCAATCCAGCCTGCGTGTGGTGGCTGAGCTACGGACGGACACCAAGGGAACCCAGAAGGGCGGCCCACTCTGGCCGAGGATGAAGGGGGCACACTTCCCACAGGGACAGCCCATGACCTCTTAGAAAGAAACAGCAGTTAACTGGGCAAAGAAGGGAAAGAAACACTGCAGCACCAGCACCAACAAAGGCACACCGACGAGAAGGACACAGCCACATCTTGCAAGCAGAACGGTGTGACGGCTACCGGGTCAGACACAGGCGGCGGCAGCAGCAGGACAACAAAGTGGAAGGAAGCAGGAGCCAGGAGGAGAGCCTCTCCACTCGGCCAGACAGCCGGTCAGGCAAGGCGTGGAAGAGCGAGTTCAGGTGTCATCCGAGGAGAGCGGGGACCCCCAAACGCTCAGACAAGAGGCAGGGTTACCTGGAGGGGGGAGGACGTGGTGCAGAGCACGCTCCCAGAGAAGAGCTTATAGAAAACGTATCGACAGAGGTTAGAGCAAGGAAGGCAAGGATAACAGGTGGCTTTCTGCATCTCGGGTAGATCACTGCTAAGTGACCAGCGCCACCAGGAGTCGAAAGGTGCAAGAGGGGAAGCTGACGAGGACAATTAGAGGGATTTCCCCAACTCAACTCTTGGGGCCTCAGCTTCCTCAGCAAGCAAATACAGGCTCAGCAAAAACATGTGCTGTGCTGTAGCCTGTCCAGTTCTACAGTCCTACGAGTCTACGGTCTGCCGATCCCAGCATTCCAACCACGATACTGGTGTGGGCACCTACAAAATGTGCAAACATAAAAAAACCAGTCCAACTCGCAGTTTGTGGAGAGGCACTGAACTGTAATGACTGCTTGACAGACCTGACTTTCCTAATAACCTTTTTTAAACTCAGATATAACTGACCTATTATTCTTTTAAAAGAAGGGAGAATGTTGACAGTAGCTGCAATTTAAGCCAGTTAATAAGGGATGCTGTTTTTTATTCTTCTAAAAACAGAAAGCAACAGCAATATTATAAGCACGCTCAAGAATTCATTTACGGGATTTCTTTATCCAAAGAAACCAAACAGCTTTGGCAAGGGGCTGGCGACTCTCTTCTCTAAGCTGTACTGACCATCAACCAGGGATGCACCTGCAGGGGCAAGTCCTCACCTTCCTTCACTGGCCTCTAAAGAAGGGAATAACCTCTCAACAAGAACTTGGGGGGAATGTTTACATTGCTGGGCTACTTTCAACAGTGGAGTAATTACCAAGCATTAACAGAAGAATGAAGAGAATTAGAAAAAAAAAGAATTAGATTGCAGCAAATTACTACTTAACAATTTCACTGAATTTTGGCATTAATATAAAATTACTATCATACTTTAAACATAAATATTATTCAGCTTTTTGTAGGCCTTCCTTCAGAAAAATAAAAATTAACCTTCCCATCCCATAGATGAGGCAGCTAAAAATAATCAAAACTAAAATTCTGGGCCACTAAATGCAAGATGATGTCCTAAACTGGGTCCTGGAATAGAAACAGAGTATATGTGGAAAAATTGGTGAAATGAAAATAAAGTCTGTGGTCAATAATATTGTACCAATTTTATAGGGCGCCTGGGTGGCTCAGTCGATTGAGCATCCGACTTCGGCCCAGGTCATGATTTCACAGCTCATGAGTTCAAGGCTCACGTCGGGCTCTGTGCTGACAGCTCAGAGCCTGGAGCCTGCTTCAGATTTTGTCTCCATCTCTCTGCCCTTGCCCTGCTCGCGTACTGTCTCTGTCTCTCTCTTTCAAATGTAAATAAACGTTAAAATTTTTTTTAAAACGGGGCACCTGGGTGGCTCAGTCGGTTAAGTGTCCGACTTCGGCTCAGGTCATGATCTCCCAGTTTGTGAGTTCAAGCCCTGCACAGAGATCTGTGCTGACAGCTGGAAGCCTGGACCCTGCTTCAGATTCTGTGTCTCCCTCTCTCTCTCTCTGCCCCTCTCCTACTCATTTCTGTCTCTCAAAAATAAATAAATAAATAAATAAATAAATAAATAAATAAATAAGTAAGTAAGTAAATAAATAACCAATTTCTTGGTTTTGACAAATATACCAAGGTTACATAAGATGTCAACATTAGAAAAAAATTGACTGAATATGGGAACTCTCTATACTAACTTGGCAACTTTTCTGTAAGTCTAAAATTATTCTAAAATAAAATTTTAAAAAAATGGGTTTTTTTTATGTTTATTTATTTATTTTGAGAGAGAGCGTGTGTGTGCATGCACACACGAGCAGTGGCAGGGCAGAGAGAAAAGAGAGAGAGAGAATGTGAAGCAGACTCTGCCTTGTCAGCACAGAGCCCAATTCGGGGCTCAATCTCATGAACCATGAGGGCCACCCAGGTGCCCCTAAAATAAAAAGGTCATTAAAAACATCCTGGGCCAAAAGAAGTTAAATTCCCCAACTTCTCATTCAGTTTCAAGATGTAACTTATACTGTACTCAAAATATTTAAGAGAAAAATGTCAGGGTGCCTGGCTGGCTTAACTGGTAGAGCACATGACTCTTGATCTTGGGGTTGTAAGTTCAAGCCCCACATTGGCTGCAGAGATTATTTAAAACTCTTAAAAAGGAAAAATCAATTTCCACAGGAAATGGGATAAGCCAATGCCATATATATTATTGGAATTACTCTAAGACAGTTTGCAAACTAAAGTTGATTTCTACGGTAAAAAAATAAATAAATACTTTGTAGGTCCATGAGATACAAATTATTTGATCCCAACTCGTATTGATCAAAGTCCCTCTAAAGACAGCTTGTGTCTCCATGCCAGTGTGTTCCAGCCAGCCAATGAGTTCAGAAAGCCTATAGGGTCAACAAGAGTCCAATAAAGGAGACCTGGGTGGCTCAGTCAGTTAAGCATCTCAGGTTTGGCTTTGGCTCAGGTTGGGGCGCCTGGGTGACTCGGTCAGTTGAGCATCTGACTTTGGCTCAGGTAATGATCTCACAGTTTGTGGGTTCGAGCCCTACATCAGGCTCTGTGCCGACAGCTTGCTCAGAGCCTGCAGCCTGCTTCAGATTCTGTGTCTCCTTCTCTCTCTCTGCCCCTCCCTGCTCATGCTCTCTCTCTCAAAAATAAATTTTTTTAGGGGCGCCTGGGTGGCGCAGTCGGTTAAGCGTCCGACTTCAGCTCAGGTCACGATCTCGCGGTCCGCGAGTTCCAGCCCCGCATCGGGCTCTGGGCTGATGGCTCAGAGCCTAGAGCCTGCTTCCGATTCTGTGTCTCCCTCTCTCTCTGCCCCTCCCCCATTCATGCTCTGTCTCTCCCTGTCTCAAAAATAAATAAACGTTAAAAAAAAAAAATTAAAAAAAAATTAAAAAATGAAAAATAAATTTTTTTAAAAAATTTAACTTCGGCTCAGGTCATAATCTCACAGCTCATGAGTTCGAGCTCCACGTCGGGCTCTGTGCTGACAGTTTGGAGCCTGGAGCCCGCTTTGGATTCTGTGTCTCCCTCGTTCTCTGTTCCTCCTCCACTCGCTCTCTCTCTCTCTCTCTCAAAAATAAAGATTAAAAAAAAAAAAAGAGGGGCGCCTGGGTGGCGCAGTCGGTTGAGCGTCCGACTTCAGCCAGGTCACGATCTCGCGGTCCATGAGTTCGAGCCTCGCATCAGGCTCTGGGCTGATGGCTCGGAGCCTGGAGCCTGTTTCCGATTCTGTGTCTCCCTCTCTCTCTGCCCCTCCCCCGTTCATGCTCTGTCTCTCTCTGTCCCAAAAATAAATAAACGTTGAAAAAAAAAAAAAAAGAGTCCAATAAAGAAAGCTATACAATGACAGAAGCAACCTATACTAGCACCAAATAGATATTCAACTAGCAATTAGGCCCAGGAACAAAGGCCTCAGGTTAATAAGAGTTAATAAGTATATTTCACATACATATTATAAAGTAAAAATATACATAATGAATGGAAATTAATCAAGTAACTGTCTATGAAGAAACATACTTCAAACATAATTATATGGGAGGTTGAAAGTAAAGAAATAGAAAAATATACCATGCAAATATCAATGAAAAGAAAGCTAGAGTGGCTATGTTAGCATCAAACAAAAAATGAGCACGAATATAAAAGAATTCAAAAAACCATCACCACCTGGATCTAAATAACATTCAGAGAACACTCCACTCAATAATAGCAGAATATATGTTTTATACCCATAAGTAGTATTCACCAAGACAGACCGAACAACCTTAAAATTTCTTAAGAATTAAAATCATACAGGGGTGCCTGGGTGGCTCAGTCGGTTGAGTGTCGGCTCAGTCGGTTGAGTGTCGGCTCAGGTTGTGATCTCACAGGTCATGGGTTTGAGACCCATGGCTACAGAGCCTCTCTCTCTCTCCCTCTCTCTGCCCCTTCCCCACATGTGATCACGCTGTCTCTCTCTCAAAAGGAATAAACTTAAAAAAAAAAAAAATTACAATCATACAAAGCATGTTTTCTGACCATACTAGAATGAGACTAGAACTCAGTAACAGAACGATAACAGGAAATTAAACATACTTCTAAATAACCTGTGAGTCGAAGAGGTTACAGCAAAAGCATGGCTTACAGGGAAATTTACAGCACTAAATACATATATTAGAGAAAAGAAGAATGGCCTCAAATCAATAATCTAAGCTTGTAGCTTAAGGAATTAGAAAAAGTAAAATCGAAGTAAGCCCAAAAGCAGAGTAATAAAGCAGTCAAAAAAATTCAAAATCAAAAACAGAAAAACAGGGGGGGGGGAATCAAAGAGCTGGTTCTTCAAAAAGATGAAAAACTTGAAGAATCTCTAGCAAAACTGGCAGGAAAAAAAGGAAGGATACTCAGTATCAAGAATGAAAAAGGGAACATCACTGCAGACCCTCACAGACATATTAAAAGGACAATAAAGGAATGCTACAGGAGCACCCGACTGTCAGTCGGTGCAGCGTACAACTGTTGATCTTGGGATCATGAGCTCAACTCCACACTGGTGTAAACATCACTTAAAAACTAAAATCAAGGAGAGTAGAGATCACTTAAAAACTCAAATCAAGGAGCGCCTGGATGGCTCAGTAAGTGTCCAACTCTTGATTTCAGCTCTCTACTCTCTTCTGCTCCTCCCCACATCCATGCATGCAGCACAAGCTGTCTCTCAAGATAAATAAATAAACTTAAATAAAACCTTAAAAAACAAAAATAAGGGAATACTACTGACAACTCTACACACATAAATTCAACAACTTAGATGAAATGAGCCCTTTCTTTGAAAAGCACACACTACAATAGAGAGAAAAGAACAAGTCCTAAGTTATTTTATCAGGTCAACATTATACTAACACCAAAACCAGGCAAGAACAATATATAAGAAAACTATTGACATAGATTTCATAACAACAAATGCAACAACACTCAACAAAATATTAAACTGAATCCCACAACCAAAAAAGAGTAATTTACCATGACCAAGAAGGGTTTATTCCAGGAATGCAAAGCTGAGTCAATATTTAAAAGTCAATAATGTAAAAAAAAAAAAAAAAAAAAAAAAAAAAAAAAAAGTCAATAATGTGACCTACCACATTAGCAGTCTAAAGAAGAGAAGTACATGATCATATCAATTTGATTCAAAAAAGCATTTGGCAAAATTCAACATCTATTAATAAAACTCCTCAGCCTAATAAGGGGCATCTACAAAAATCTACAGCAGACATCATACTTTATGGTGAAATACTGAATGCTTTCACCCTAAAATCAGGAACAAGGAAATTGTACTAGCCAGTGAAATGAAGAACGAAAAAGAAAGAAAAGGCATACATAATAGAAAACAAAGGAAAAAAAAAAAAAAAACACTACTCAGACACGATGACTTTCTACAGAAAATACTAATGAATCCACCAAAAACTCCCAGAATATGATTTTAGCAAGATCAAAGGATAGAAGATAAACACACAAAATTTAATTATATTTCTATATGCTAGCAATAAATAAATGAAACTGAAGTTTTTTTTAAAAAACACCATTTACAGAGGTTGAAAAAAATTAAATATTTATGTATAAATCTAGGAAAACATGTACAGAATCCATCTGCTGAAAACTACAAAACACCAATGAAAGAAACCAAACATGAATTATAGGTCAATTATATCTCCATTAAAAAAAAAAAAAAAAGGAAATAAAAAATGACCAAATAGAGATGCATACTATGTTCATGGATTGGAAAACAACATAGTAAGTGTGTCAATTTTCCACCAAATTGATCTATAGATTTAAGACTATTCTATTCAAATCCCAGAAGAATTATTTGTAAAGATAGGCAAGCTTATTCTAAAATATATGGAAAAGCAAAACAACTAAATAGCCAAAATATTTTTTTCTTTAAAGTTGGAGAAATCAGAGGCGCCTGGGTGGCTCAGGTCATGATCTCCCAGTTTGTGAGTTTGAGGCCCGCACTGGGCTCAGTGCTGACAGCTCAGAGCCTGGAGCCTGCTTCTGATTCTGTGTCTCCCTCTCTCTCTGCCCCTCCCCAGCTTATGCTCTGTCTCTCTCTGTCTCAGAAATAAACATTAAAAGATTTTTTTTTTGAAGCTGGAGAAATCACCTTGCTCAATTTTAAGACCTGCAGTAATTAAGACATGGTATAGGCAATGAAACAGACCCACAAATCAATGGAACAGAACGGAGAGTACAGAAATAACCCACACTCAAATAAGGTCAACTGATTTCTCACAAAGGTGAAAAGCCAATTCAGTGGAGAAAGGATATCCTTTCAACAAATGGGTTTGGAACAACCGGATATCCATATGAAAAAAAAATATGAATATATATAGATAGATATGAATAGTTCATATGTACATATACATATATATAGATATAGATATATATAAACTAACTCAAAATGAATCACAGATCTAAATGTAAAACTATGAAACTTCTAGGAGAAAGCATAGGGGAAAAAAAATCTTTATAACCTGAAGTTTTATAAAACAAAGAGTTTACAGATATGACAGCAAAAAGTAGGATTCATAAAAGAAAAATCTGGCAAGCTGAACTTCATCAAAATTAAATTTTTTTCTTTGCAAAAAAAGAAAAGACTGTAAGAAAATGTTTGCAAATTGCATATTCAACAAGACTCCTATCCAGAATTATAAACAACTCTCAAAACTCAAAAGCAAGAAAATAAACAACCCAATTAAAAATAGTCAAAGTCTTGAATAAACACTTCACCCAAGAGGATACAAGAATGGCAAATACATGAAAAGTGTTCAATATCAGTAGTCATTAGGGAAATGCAAACTGAAACCACACCATACCACACCTATTAAAATGGTTAAGATAAAAACTACAGACAAGTAGTGCTAGCAAGGATGCAGAGTCACTGGAACTCTCAACATTGCTGGTGAAAAGTCAAAAAGGTATGGCCACTCTGAAAACTAGTCTGGCAGTTTCTTATAATGTTACCATATGACCCAGCTCCCACTTCTTAGTATCTACTGTAGAAAAATGAAAATTTAATTCCACACAAAAACCTGTACACAAATGTTTTTATAGAAGCTATATTCATTTTCACCAAAACCTGGGAAGAACCTTGATGTCCACCATCGGGAAAATGAATAAACTGTGGTATATCCATACAATGGAATACTACTCAGCAGTAAAAAGGAACGATCTATTATTGGTATATGCAACTGGGATGAATCTCAAAGTGATTATGCTGAGTGAAATAAACTAGCCTCAAAAAGTTACATGCTATATGATTCCATTTATATGACTCCTCCAACAGATAAAATCATAGTAACAAAGTACTAGCTGCCAAGAGTTTAGGGGGTGGAAGAGAGTATGATCTCACAGGGATTGCACAAGGGAGCTTTTGTGGGCAAAGAAAGTGTTCTGTATCCTAACAGTGGTAGTGGTTATACTAATCTACACAGATGTGTCTATATAATCCAAAATCCTATACATTTTAAAATATCAATTTTACTACATGTTAATTTTTCAATTAGCATACAATAAAACCACTTAGAAAAACTGCCTGGTAATATCTACTAAAGTCAAACCACACATAAACGTAGCAACTCCACTCCGATATATATGGACATATATTTGACTGAAATGAGTACTCATGTCCACCAAAAGACGTGTACAGGAATGTGCTTATCAGCTATAAAACAAAATAACTTTGGGATGCCTGGCTGGGTCAGTTGGTAGAGCCCACGACTCTTAATCTCAGGGTCGTTAGTTCAAACCCCGCGTTATGTATGGAGCCTACTTAAAAAAAAAAAAAGTAAATAAAATAAAATAACCTGAATGTCCATCAATATCAGAATGGATAATCTGTGGTATAGTTACACAATGGAAAAAGATGTATGCCATGAAAAAGAATGATGATGGGACACCTGGGTGGCTCAACTGATTAAGGATCCAACTCTTGATTTAGGCTCAGGTCATGATCTCACAGTCTTTGAGTTCAAGCCCCACATTAGGGCTCTGAGTTGACAGTGCAGAGCCTGCTTGGGATTCTCTCTCTCTCTCTCTCTCTCTCTCTCTCTCTCTGCACCACCCCCTGCTTGTGCTCTCCCTCTACAAAAATAAATAAACATAGGGGCGCCTGGGTGGCGCAGTCGGTTAAGCGTCGGATTTCAGCCAGGTCACGATCTCGCGGTCCGGGAGTTCGAGCCCCGCGTCGGGCTCTGTCCCAAAAATAAATAAACGTTGAAAAAAATAAATAAATAAATAAATAAACATTTAAAAATATATTTAAGGGGCGCCTGGGTGGCTCAGTCGGTTAAGCGGCCGACTTCGGCTCAGGTCATGATCTCGCAGTCTGTGAGTTCGAGCCCCTCATCGGGCTCTGTGCTGACAGCTCAGAGCCTGGAGCCTGTTTCGGATTCTGTGTCTCCCTCTCTCTGACCCTCCCCTGTTCATGCTCTGTCTCTCACTGTCTCAAAAATAAATCGGGGCGCCTGGGTGGCTCGGTCGGTTAAGCGTCCGACTTCGGCTCAGGTCATGATCTCGCGGTCCGTGAGTTCGAGCCCTGCGTCGGGCTCTGTGCTGACAGCTCAGAGCCTGGAGCCTGTTTCAGATTCTGTGTCTCCCTCTCTCTGACCCTCCCCCATTCATGCTCTGTCTCTCTCTGTCTCAAAAATAAATAAACGTTAAAAAAATTTTTTTTAAATAAATAAATAAATAAATAAAACGTTAAAAAAATTTTAATTTAAAAAAAATAAAAATATATTTTAAAAAATAAAAAAAATGATTGAGTTGCTATGTCAACAACACAGGTGCACCTCAACGTTGAGCCAAAGAGCACTGGCAGAGCACTTTCACAAGAAATTCAAATACAACCCAAATGCAGAACAGTGGTGGGATGACTGCAAAGGGGAACAAGGAAGCACTTTAGGGTACAGGGAATATTCTATGTCTTGGTATACTGGTTACATGGGTGTGCACATGCATAAAATACTCAATCACACAGGTGCTCCCTGCAGCTGCACCAAATTGTTAATCGTAGTTAGAGCACATAAGGTTCTAGATCTTTATTTGACATACTCCCTCAGGTCACTAAGGCAAATGTGAACTAGGGAGAAAGTTATGACTGAACTTCATTTCATCACGGCAGCAATGCCTGCAACACACCCCAATGTGCCTCGAGATTCACAATCATACCATCTAACTAGGTATGAATGTGCTGTAGGATGGCCTTGAAACATTATTAATAGCATCTCCTTCTTGCCACTTTTCCTTGCTGAAAAGGATTTATGTTATTACAAATGCTCCCTATACTACAACAGGTTTCTCTGACTTTAAAACTTCATTCATTCATTCATTCATTCATTCATTCATTCATTCATTTAAAGAGAGAGAGGGAGAGAAAGAGAGAGAACATGAGAGGAGCAAAGAGAGAGGGAAAGAGAGAATCCCAAGCAGGCTCCACACTCAGAGCAGAGTCCTATGCGGGGCTTAATCCCAGAGCTGTGAGATCATGAGCTGAGCCGAAATCAAGAGTAGAACGCTTAACCGACTGAGCCACCCAGATGCCCCCTGACTTTAAAACTTTAATATCGCAGTTTGGAAATGTACTTTGATCCCTACCGCCAAATGGCTTCCTTTTACAAATCTCTAACAGCATGACAAAAACAGCTCTAAATTCCCTTTTGAGTCCGCCATGAGTGTAAACTATGTGTAAGTTGATATTCCAACAGCCAGTGACTGGGTCAATTTCCATAATAGAGGAATTCTGGTTTTTGCAAATAACATGGGCGTGGCTGAATTTTGCACACCCATTCAGAAGACAGAACTGTGATTGTGTAAATATTTTTATTTTGTATATAATACCTAAATGTTTCATTGTTAAAAGGTGAAAAAGCCAAGATCAGTTTTATTCGAAAAAGAAAAAATGCTGGTAATATCAGGTTGTAAAGTACTATTCATCTTTTTGCTCCGTAAGTAATACTCACTGTAGAAAAGTCTTAAAGTTTGAGGAATGTGCAAAAAGGAAAAAAGAAAGCCATCAGAATTTCCACCCCCAATTTTTTTTTTCAAGTAGGCTACATGTGGAACCCAAAACGGGGCTTGAACTCACAAAACGTGAGATCAAGACCTGAGCTGAGTTCAAGAGTCAGAAGCTTAACCAACTGAGCCACCCAGGCGCCCCAACCACAAAATATTTTGACGCATATCGTATCAGACTCTCCTATGCAAATATATACACACAGATATTTTACAAATACGAGTTCATGCTACAAATGTTTTCTATTGTGGGGAGCCTGGCTGGCTCAGTTGGTAGAGCATGAGACTCTTGATCGCGGGGTTTTGAGTTCAAGCCCCACACTGTGTGTAGAGATTACTTAAAAATGGAATCTCTGGCGTACCTGGGTGGCTCGCAGTTCATTAGTTGGAGCCCAGCATCGGGCTGCTGTCAGCATTAGAGCCCACTTTGGATCTTCTGCCCTCTTCTCTCTGCCCCTGCCCCACTTGAGCTCTCTCTCTCAAAAATAAACAAACATTCAAGAAAAATAGAATCTTTAAAAATTATTGATGAGGGGCACCTGGGAGGCTCAGTCGGTTAAGCCTCTGACTTCAGCTCAGGTCATGATCAATATCACGGTCTGTGAGTTTGAGCCCCTTGTTGGGCTCTGTGCTGACAGCTCAGAGCCTGGAGCCTGCTTCGGATTCTGTCTCTCTCTCTCCATCTCTCTCTCTCTCTCTCTCTCTCTCTCTCTCTCTCTCTGCCCCTCCCCTGCTCACGCACGCTCTCTCTCTCTCTCTCAAAAATAAATAAATATGTTTTTAAATTGTTAATGAGCTACAAACGTTTTCTGTTTTATAAGCTTCCTTATTCACTCAATACACCATGAACATTATGAAAATTATATTTTAAAATAGAAATGCAAAACAATAAGATATATTCATGATACCCTTCACCACCAACTTTTCATTTCAGGGCCAACCCTTTATTGTTGCATCAGAGCAGACCACCAAATGAGGCTATTAGAACGGGGCTTATCCAAGACCCAGCCATGCCCACTGTTCTTGACCGCATACTGTGTTCCCATTCCACAAGCGGAAAAAGCCTGATCGATGGCATCCTGTGGCAAAGTCCTTAATAAAGTCCAGCCCAGCCTCCTGGAAAATAATGACTGTGTACATACGTAACAGTGCGTGCCACTAGGCACTGTTTATTTACTTAATTCATACAATAACCCTAGAAGCTAGGTGCCACATCACTTAGAACACTGAAGCAGCCTGAGGTTTGACAGCTTGCTTGAGGGCACAGAGCCTATCAAGTCTGTATACTCAAGTTTTGCAGCCAAAGACTCTATAAGCTACATTGTATCTTCCTGCTTACCCCTCAGCCCTTACTTCTGTGTAGAAGCCACCCACATGCACAAAGGCCCTCTGTGCCTGAGCAGCTACCCTGATGAAGGTGGTCCTCCGCTAACACTCAGTGCTGTGCCCAGAACACAGGACGCCTCCTGGGAATCCAGACCGTCCTTCCACTCTTATCCTCTCTCAGATCCCTTCTGCCCTGGTGACCCCACATAGAATGGAAAGGATGCAACCCCGGAATCAATCAGAAGCTTCTTCTGGAAATGCAAGGCCAGTACCCACTCTCTGTTGTTTGTTGACAAACACTTCTTTGAATGCCTCTTCTGCACCAGACAAGGTTCCCCCCAAAGAGTTCACCATCTATGGGGAAACAATCCAGAGGCTTCAGAATTACAGTAAAAATTTCTGTGATCAGTTATCAAGAACACTTTCAGCTTTGCCACCATGGGTATCTTTCATGCACTGTTATCAAAAATACTAGTGAAGAAATTTTAAAACTTAAGATACTTTATTTAATAACATTGTCAAGTTAGCTAACATATAGTGTATACACTGTAGTCTCGGCTTTGGGAGTAGAGTCCCATGATTCATGGCTTACATACAACACCCAGTGCTCGTACCAACAAGTGCCCTCCTCAGTGCCCATCTCCCATTTTCCCCTCTCCCCCACCTTCCCCATCCACCCTCAGTGCCCATCACCCATCTTCCCTTCCTGCCCCCCCATCCATCCTCAGTTTGTTCTCTGCATTTAAGAGTCTCTTATGTTTGCCTCCCTCTCTGTTTGTAACTTATTTTTCCTTCCGTTTCCCTATGGTCTCATGCTAAGTTTCTCAAATTCCACATATGAGTGAAAGAACTTAAGATACAACTTTACAGAGAATGTTTCTCAGAGCGCAAGTCACAAATCAATAGAACACAGTAAAGTAATTCTGTGTACTACAACCGTTTTATTAATGAAACGGAATGAAATAGAAAAGACAAAAAAATATCAGAATATCATTCTGTAGGGGCATCTGGGTGGCTCAGTCGGTTGAGCACCTGACCTGGCTCAGGTCACGATCTCACGGTCTGTGAATTCGAGCCCCACATCAGGCTCTGTGCTGACAGCTCAGAGCCTGGAGCCTGGTTCGGATTCTGTGTCTCCCTCTGTCTCTGCCCCTCCCCTGCTCATGCCCATGCTCTGTCTCTGTCTCTGTCTCTCTCTCTCTCTCTCAAAAAACATTAAATATATATATACACACCACTTTGTAAAACTTCTGTTGTGTAAGAGGAAGCAGGCACTACAGGTCTTAATATATCTTACTTCTCACAGGGGATCGTGGTCAAAAACCTTGACTGGTAAGTTTAACAGTAAGGCAGTCTTGTCAAAAATCATACTAGATAGATGGTTACATAGGAGTTTGAGTAATGTGATCGGAATAATAAACTAAAAGAAGACTGTTTTAGCTAAATATTGCAAAATAAATGGGATTTATTAAAACCTGAAACAACAGTATCACCAACTTGTTTTTACTGAATGGGCAGAAGTGGTCTGTTTTACACCAAGCGGCAGCAAATATCATCAACATTTCTGTAAAGGATTTGCATAGGCAGACGGCCTACTCTTACCTCCCCAGCAGCAGCAGACAGGGCCCTCAATCTACAGCTCAAAGATCCAAGTGCCCAAACTTCATCCTCGACCCCGACAACTACACCTGTGCTGCTCTCCAGGGTATTCGAAAAGGGTAACCTCTGTAGAATCAAGTCCAGGCCTATGACCCAGGATCCCAAACGAACGTGACAACATCCTCTCAAGAAAGCTCCAACAACTGCACTTTTTACGCTACAGACAACACTGAAAATACTTTAAACTGAAACGAAAGCACACACGCGTTACCGTAAGCTCGCTTAATAGCAAAAGCATCGGAAAGCCACACCACATGCAATCATTTATCTGCTCTCACTACAGACCATTCCTACACAATATTTGGAATCTTGCACAAAACAGTTCGCCTCATAATTTCGCACACAAATACTCCTGATGAGGCTTTTTTTTTTTTAAATTGCAAATGTCTTTAAAAGAACTGAACGCAACAGTTCGAAAAACGCGACTTTCGCAAAGTCCATTATCTTTCGGTAGCCAAGTGAACGACTGGAAATGACCGTGTCAGGTGCACACCCTCCTACTGCCATCGCGTCTTCTGAAGTGTTGTGACCGATGTCCAAGGAACAAAGGTGCAGCAATCCACAACGGCCAGATGCACTGTGGGCTTGCCGCTTTCATCAACAACACGGGAGAAAAAAATCATTTTTCAAATGCCTTAAGTTCAGACACTACTAAACATATGTCTGAGTAACCGGACCACCGATTACCCCTAAAACTTTTTTTTTTTTTTTTTTTTTTTTTTTTAAAAGCTGGAAACGGAGAGCCAGGGCTCCGGAAGACTGTCAGGCGGCTCTCAAACGACCGTATCGTTTCGGAGCCGAAAAAGAAAACTTCGAGGCGGGCACCACTCAGTCATCGCTCGCAAGGGATGGAGAAGGCAGCCGCCGTGAAGCCACATCGGAAGGCACTCTCAGCTACGGAGGGAAGCCCCGCTTGTCACCTGACTCCTAGTTCTCCTGGAATCGCACACCAGCAATTTCAAGGACGAGCTCCGCGCGGGGCGAGGTGGCACCACCCCCGGGCCCGTGACAGCGGCGCGCAGGTGGGCAGAGGCACAGGCAGCGCCGCGCGCCGCGCCCAGGAGATGCCGGCACCTGGCGCGCGCAGCCCGCGGGAAGGCTGTCACCGCGCCAGCCGCCGCCGGCGGCCCCGGCCCCGGCCCCGGCCCGTTAGCCCGCGCGCGGAGTCCGGCCCCCGGCGGGAGGGCCGCCCGCGTCCGCCCGCCCACCCCGCCCCCGCCCCGCCGCCGCTTACCTCGAAGTAGCCTCCGGGGGCGGCGCCGCCCGCGCCCGCGCCCGCGCCGAGGGGCCCGTTGGCCGCCGCCGCCGCCGCCGCGCCGCCCGGGGCCGCCAGGCCCGCGGCCTGGGAGCCGCGCAGCGCCGCCGCCGGGCCGGCCTTGCCGCCGCCCGCACCGCCGTTGCCCCCGCCCGAGCCGCCGCCGCCGCCGCCGCCGCCGCCGCCGCCGCCCCGCTTGTTCTTCCGGCGCTTGGCCCCGCGCTTGGCGTCGGCCGGGCTCATGGCGGGCGGGCGGGCGGGGAGAGGGCGCGGAGCGGGCGCGGGGCCGCGGGCGGCGGCGGCGGAGGGCGGGGAAGGCGGGGAGGCTGAGGCGGCGGCGGGGCGCTCCGGCCGGCCGAGGGCGGGGGGGGGGGGGGGCGCTACGCGGGGTCGCCTCCGGGCGGGGAGGGCCGGGCGGGCGGGAGCTGCGGGGAGGCCGCTGGGCGGGAGGAACGGCGAGTCCACCGGGCCCGGCGCCGCCGCTGACCAGAGTTAGAGTCCAATATGGCGGACACAAGGGGAAAGGGATCCCAGTTTACGTCGGGGGAGGGGGAAGGAGCGGCGGGGAGGGGGAGGGGTGTGGGCGCCCTCCCCCCCCCCCACGCCTTACTCCGCCCTCCCGAGCGCCGCTCCCCCTCTGCCTCGCCCGCCCCCTCCCGCCGTTAACGAGCGCCGGCGCGCAGGGCACGCCGGGAGTGGGAGTTCGCGCGCCCGCGTCGCCGCCGGGGACACACGGTGGGATGACCACGGCTCCCGTCAAGCCTCGCGCGGCCCAGCGCCCGGACGCCGAGAGGGGCTGAGCCGGGGGTTGCGGGGAGTCGCCTGCGCCGGTGACGTCACCGTCGCTGTACGCACAGCCCGGTCACGCCCGCGGCGCTTGGCCTTCTGGGAGTTGTAGTTGGACGGAAGGGCCGTGCCGGCGCGAGGCACCGCCGCCCGCGGTGGACGGACTACAGGGTTGGAGACGAGGAGTTCCGCCTCTTTGACAGGCACGCATACGCCCCGGCGTCCTGCGCCCCGCCCCCCGGGTGCCGCAGGCCGGCCCGGCCCCCGGGATGCACCAGGCCGGGAACCGGGCTCTGGCCCGCCGGGAGGGGCCCGGTGACCTTGGTCCGGCTCTGGGTGCGAGTCCGCCTCCCCCACTTTCTGGCTCTGTGACCTTGGGCCGGTCCCCTAGCCAGAACCCAGGTGACTCGCTGGGGATGAGAACGACCTGCCTCGTGGGCTTGGGTGGGGTTCCGGAGGGCGCCTGGCCCAGCGGTGCGCGGAGCTGCTGCCCCGAGAGCCCGGGCGCCTCGGGTCGGGGTCCGCCCTGGGAGATGGAGCAGCCTGTGCAGAGCAGCCGTGGCTGTACCAGGGCCCGGCCCGGCACACCTGTCGGTTAGCGTACGACCCCAGGGCCTGCAGACGCCCTTCCCGAGCTCGCCCTCTCCCTGCTCCCGCGTCCGGGGCTCTGGTGCCTAGTGACCGGGCAAGGTCCCGGATGGTCCCGACGTTTCTCGCGACCTCGCGTTCACCCACCTCGCAGGGCGTGCCTCCGACCGTCCCAGGCCTTGCAGTGCTCTCTGCCCCCGCGGGGCCTCAGACTCCCAGGTCAGAAATCTAAGCTCTCCGCCTGGACCCTCTTCCTCCCCGGGCCGCTTGCCCATCATCAGCAAGCCCCAGGTACAGTTCTGCCCTTAGGACAGGAGCGGTCCTTTGCCTAGGCCCTGCATTCCTGAGCGCCCCACTTATCACAGTCACCGAGACACCAAAAACATCCTTTCCCCCTCGGGTTCTGTGGGTGGTTACAGGGCCGAGATACCGTTAGCTCTGGGCCTGCCCACATCTCTTTGCCTAACCTCACCCTTGCCCCAGCTGCAGTCACCGTCTTCAAATCCTCTGACCCATTCTTCATGACACAACCAGAATGAGCTAAATCAACCCTCTGCTTAAAGCCCTTCAGGGACTCTACTTGTCAGCAAAATAAAGGCCCCTCCCACCTCCCAGAGGGTTTTGGATGACCCTGCCCTGATGGTGGTGTTTGAGAGAGTGGGTGGGGGACGCCTGCTCAACCTCCTTTGACACTCCTCCCGGTAAACAAAGTCTTGGGCTGCTCCCCACCCCACGGGGGGCTGGGTCAGACACTCCCTTCTCCCACAGCCCCTTTGCTTTCTTTTATCATAGCACATAGACACTAGATTGAGATTTTTGGTATTCACCAGTATCCCCGGAGAGGTCTTAGGGGACTGGGAGGACATGGGAGTGCCTGACTCATGCACCTGTGAATCCCAGCTCCTGCCAAGCAAGGGCTGGGCACACACCAATCCAGTATTTGCTGGATGAATGAATGACATAATAATGACCATTTGCCAAATAGTTATGTACCAGCCACTCTGCCTGCTGCTGTGTCACCTCCTCTAACCCACATAACCACTCTTGAGGTAGGCACCATTAGCTCTATGTTATGGGTGAGAGACTGAAGTTCATAGATGTTAAGGGATTTGTCCAAAGTCATCCTGATAGAGGCAGGGCGGGAATTCTAATTCAGCTGTGGCTCTGGTGTGACTTTTAGGTTCTGGCTGAGCACAGGGTGATACAGTTGGGAGTTCCTCTGAGGGCCACAGACCAGGGAAACTTCTCTAAGGTGAACTGAGCAAGAGCCAGTCACTCACAGAAAAGGTATTTCAGCAATGCAAGACTCTGGAGCAGAGACAAGCTCCCTAGGTCCCAGGAAACTACAAAAGCCACCGTGGCTAGAGCAAGTGAAGATGGCCGAAACTGCGGGCATCCGTAAGGAAGCCGGATTTTGTTCTAAATGCAACTGGGAGCCATGGAGCGTTCTGAACAGAGTGTGTCAGGGTAGGATGTGTATTTTTGACAGAACTCCAGATGCTGTATAGAGAATGGATGTCAGGGGAGCAAGATCGGGGTGCAGGACACTCCTGACAACCTTGTAGGGTGCAGAGGGTGCTTCTTGGCAAACAAGTGATGAAGCAAAGGCATGAGCAGTTGTTCTCAACCTTTGTATTTCATTAGCTTCCCCTAAGGAAAAATGCATAAGAAATTGGGGGGGGGGGGGAGTTAAATACTAAGGAATAAGATTTTGTCTGGCAAGGCTAAGCTCTGGAGGGCCACAAAGTATTGTAATATCTAAAATTTGTTTCTCCCCCTAAGAATTCATCTTCACCCCCCTTGAGGAATGTATTAGCATTCACCACAGAAACAGTACCAACCTCTGTGTGTGTGTGTGTGTGTGTGTGTGTGTGTGTGTGTGTGCAACAGAGGGACTGAGGCTGATTTATTGTAAGGAATTGGCTTACAAAATGATGGAGGCTGGCAAGTCCTGAAATCTGCAGGCAGCAAGCTGGAAACCCGGTTCAAATCCAAAGGCCTGACAACCAAGAGGGTCAATGGTATAATTCTAGTCCAAAAGCCTGTAGGCTGGAGACCCAGGAAGAACTGCTGATTTGGTCTGAGTCCTAGGGTAGGAAACAACCATGCAGCTCAGAGATACTCAGGCAGTGGGAGCTCCGTCTTTTCTTTGTCTTCAGGCTCTTAACTGATTGGATGAGTCCCACTGACACGGGGGAGGGCAATCTGCTTTGCTCAGTTTACTGATCCAAATGCTAATCTCATCTTCACAAATACATCCAGAGTCACACTTGACCAAATGTCTGGGCACCTGTAGCCCAGTCAGGTGGACACATGAAATTAACCATCACAAGGGAGAATGTACAACATAAAGGCCAGCAAAGGTCTTATATACGCTTAGAAGCAAGAGAAGCTCAGTTCAGCAGGAGTGTGAGTGGTCACAGGGAGGTGTGGGCAGTGACCTTAGAGAGGACTTAAGCTTGGTGATGGCCATTCAGCACACTGAGAGCCTCTTGGAACTAACTTGCAGGGAAAGGCAGCATATGTTGGATATGTTTTTGTAAAAGTGAAGTTTTATTACTTTCATAATGCAATAAATACTGTTGGGGCGCCTGGGTGACTCAGTCGGTTAAGCGTCCGGCTTCGGCTCAGGTCACGATCTCACGAGATCTCGCGTGATCTCGCGTGAGTTCGAGCCCCCTGTGCTGACGGCTCAGGGCCTGGAGCCTGTTTCAGGTTCTGTGTCTCCCTCTCTCTGACCCTCCCCCGTTCATGCTCTGTCTCTCTCTGTCTCAAAAATAAATAAACTTTAAAAAAATTTTTTTAAAAATAAATATTGTTGACCAAGATATGAATACGCACTAATAACACAGGACAACTTTTAACAAAAAATTAGATAAGTTCATTATTTCACAATTCATAACCCGTAAGCATTACATAACAATGAAAGCCTTTTCTAATTTCTGGCTTTATTAAGTCTGTAGAAAGAATGGTTGGACACCTCTGCTCAGGCCATTTCCTTGCCCCAAGCAGAACCATAGCAGCAAGCTTCTGTCCCCAAGCAGGGCACAGGGAATTCTCTGCAGAAACCTAACAACGTGAGGACAGATACGAACATACATACTATATTGTTTGGGGATAGCAAATAATCAGGCCGTTCTTGACCCTCACCCAAAATTGAAGTCTGTAGGTCAATAAATTTCTACCCACGTGGAGCTTCTAATCAGCTTGTAAACATGAGAAACAGTCAAGGATCACCAGTCATTTAAGAAACAGCTCAAGCACAGGGGCACCTGGGTGGCTCAGGCGGTTAACCGGCCGACTTTGGCTCAGGTCACGATCTCGCAGTTCATGAGTTTGAGTCCCACATCGAGCCCTGTGCTGACAGCTCAGAGCCTGGAGCCTGCTTCGGGTTCCGTGTCTCCCTCTCTGCCTCTCCCTGCTCCCGCTCTGACTCTGTCTCTCTCAAAAATAAACATTTTAAAAAAAAGGCTCAAGCACAGATTAAAAAACAACGTGTATGAAAGAGGGACAGGCAAAGAAAGTGTTAACGGAAGGAATCAGAAAATTTTCAAAAAGCTGCTAATATCCTGAAAGATATTTAAGAAAATAGTCTTGGAAACTAAAAATATAGGCAAAATTGTAAAAGAAATTCAGCAGAAGGTTGCAAGATAATGTCCAGGAAGTTATCCAGAAAGTAGAACAAAAAGATACAGAAAACATTTCTTGGAGAGAAATGAGACTTATAAAAGTTCAAACCAGGAGATCCAACAACTTTCTAAGGGTTCTAGGGGGGAAAGTGGAGGGAAATAACTTTTGAAAGAAATACAGTTTACCAGAAATAAAGACTTGAGTGTCCAGGTTGAAAGAGTCGACCAAGGATGGTGACTGTAGAAAGTCAGAGATAAATAAAACGGCCTAAAACATGCAGAAAGAAAAAGAGGAAGTCATATTTAAAAAAAAAAGGGAGGGGGGCGCCTGGGTGCTTCAGTGGGTTGAGTGTCCGACTTCAGCTCAGGTCATGATCTCACCGTCAGTGGGTTCAAGCCCCGCATCGGGTTCTGTGCTGGCAGCTTAGAGCCCGAAAAGCCTGCTTCAGTTTCTGTGCGCCTCTCTCTCTGCCACCACCCCCCCCCACGCTCTGTTTCTCTCTTGTCTCTCAAAGCTAAATAAACGTTAAAAAAAAAAGAAGACACGGAAAATTTCTCACTAAACGTCTTAGGAGTAACAACATTTGGTGCTAGATAGTGGAGCGTGGATTTCAAAATTCTGAAAGAAAATCACATACAGTGTAGAATCATATGGACAATTCTGGAGATTCAAACTGCATTTTTCAGGTAAACAGACTGTAACATGACAACAAACCCTAAAGTACCAGGACAGGCATACCTGGGAGATAGTGGGTGTTTGGTTCCAGACCGCTGCACGATGTCCTAAAACTGTGAGTCAAATAAACTTCTGGTTTCCCAGTATAAGAGTTATGTTTGCAGTACACTATAGTCTGTTAAGTGTGCAATAGCATTTTGTATACAAAAAAAAAAAAAAAATGCCATACCTTAATTTAAAAATGCTTTGCTGCCCGGGGTGCCTGGGTGGCACAGTCGGTTAAGCGTCCGACTTCAGCCAGGTCACGATCTGGCGGTCCGGGAGTTCGAGCCCCGTGTCAGGCTCTGGGCTGATGGCTCAGAGCCTGGAGCCTGTTTCCGATTCTGTGTCTCCCTCTCTCTCTGCCCCTCGCCCGTTCATGCTCTGTCTCTCTCTGTCCCAAAAATAAATAAACGTTGAAAAAAAAATTTTTTTAAATAAAAAAAAAAAAATGCTTTGCTGCCCAAAAATGTTAACCATCACCTGAACTTTTAGTGAGTTGTAATCACAGGTTACCGCAACAAATACAATAATAATGAAACAGTTTGAAATGTTGTGAGAATTTCCAAAACGTGACTGAACAAACAGTTCTGGAAAAATGGGGCCAACAGACTTGCTTGACACAGGGTTGCTGCACACCTTCAATTTGTAAAAGACTCAGCATAGCTGAAGCTCGCTGAAGCGAGGCACAATAAAATAAGGTATGCCCATAGGTCTAGTTCTCACATACGCCTGAGACTGTTAAGTATCTCTCCTCTGTCTTATAACAGACATGTGACCTCAAGGGTCACCCAATCTTGAGAGTGATGGAGAACGGCTTGGAAATTAAATGTATAACCAAAACTGTAAACGAAAACCAGCAGTTGGGTTGGAAGATAAAGTTAAGATTCTACAGAAAGCAGAAAAAGGCAGATGGAAATAGGAGCGAGGGGGCCTGGGTGGCTCAGTCAGTTGAGCGTCTGACTCTTGATTTCAGCTCAGGTCCTGATCCCAGGATTGTGGGATTGAGTTCTGGATCGGTCTCTGTGCTGAGCGTAGAGTCTGCTTAAGATTCTCTCCCTCTCTCTCTCTCTCTCTCTCTCTCTGCCCCTCCCCTCCGATTGCACATTCTAAAAAAAAAAAAAAAGAAGAAGAAGAAGAAGAAATAAAGAAACAAAGAAAAAATAGGAGAGAAAAGATAATTACAAGTTCATTTGAGGAGGTGGGACGACTCCCTAGTAGGGGTTAAAAAAAAAAGTCAAAAATTGAAAAAAAATATCCAGCCCAAATTAGAACAGGACAATGGAAGCCTGTAAGGAAAAATAGCACCTGACATTTGAAGTTATTTGATGTCTGAAATTGAGGTAAAAGATTGGATACATGGCTGGTATGAAAGAACACACCAGCCACTATCTGATACAGGAACAACAGAGTCAGCACGATACACTCCTGATTATTGATTTAACTAGAACATATATGTGTAAATATATGTATATACATATACATATACATATACATATATGTGTAAATATGTATATACATACACAAAATATAAGAAAAACACAGATGTTTAAGAAATGGGAGAGGGCCTGAAGACATAGGCACGGGGCTTCATTTTTCCCTGAGTGTTTTCCAGTACTTAGGACACAGGGCTGAGAAGCAAGGCTTTGTCTGAAAAGAGGATACTATCGGGGAGTCTTCTGCGGTGAAAAGACAAAACTGACTTGGGGCTATAATCCCAGTGAGACAGGATGAGTAAGTCACTGAACCTGACAGTTTTTCTCTCAAGACACTGCCAAATTCTCATACCCTGTAGGCAGGAAGCTAAAAGACAAAGCTTCTGGGATGAAGAAAGACCCTGAGAAGCAGAGTAGAGGTCTGGCAATTTTACCAAGCTGAAAAGACAAGGATTATAGATCAGGCCTAAGCAGACAGAGGCGCCCCAGTGCTCACTGGGAAGCTCTCGTGGCATCCTGACAGTGGGAAGTGACCCAGTAGACAGAGCTTAGCGAACGACGACACAGCCTTAATATAACTTAATGTGCAACCAGGCTGAGGTGACTGGCACCTGCTCTATGTGCCTAGCAGAGGAAGATATCGCATCCCCTACAACGTCTTATGCACAAGGTCAGCTTTCAGCTAAAAATGTTGTGGCCTGGGGGCACCTGGGTGGCTCAGTAAGTTGAGCATCCAACTCTTGATTTTGGCTCAGGTCATGATCCTGGGGTCGTGGGATAGAGCCCTACATCAGGTTCCACATGGAGCCTACTTAGGACTCTCTCTCTCTCTCTCTCTCTCTCTCTTTCTCTCTCTCTCTCCCCCTCCCTCCTTCTGTCCCTCTCCCCTGCTCACACACACTCTCTCTAAAAACAATTTTTAAAATGTCATGGCCTGTCAAAACAAAAAAGTAAAAAATTGACTGAAAATAAAAACACAAAAGACTAAAAACAAACCCATAGGTGAGTCACATACTGGAGCTGTTATGCAAAGACTGTATAGTAATTACAATTAATGTGCTCAAGAAATTAGACAAAAAGGTGTAAAAACAGATGAAATAATGGAGAATGTCACCTGGGGGTTGAAATCTGTAAGAATATTAGCTAAAACTAGGGGTGCCTGGGTGGTTTAGTCAGTTGAGAACCCGACTCTTGATTTTGGCTCAAGTCACAATCTGCCAGTTTGTGGGATTGAGCCCCACGTCGGGCTCTGCACTGACAGCACAGAGTCTGCTTGGGATGATCTCTCTTGCTCTCTGTTCCCCGCCCTCCCCCCTCTCTCTCCCTGTCTCTCTCAAAATAAATAAACATTAAAAAATATATTAGCTAAAACTAAAAAATAACTAAAACTAAGAACAGATGAACAGATGAGACATAGCAAAAGCAAAAGAAGATTAATGAATTGGAAGATAATTCAGTATTAAACATCCTAACTAGCACACAGAGAAAAAAACAATTGATAAAACAGAAAAAAGACCAAGAAATAGATAAGACCCAGTTGAAGGTCTAACAGTGTGTAATTGGAGTCCCAAAAGGCAAGAGAGAATGCCACAGAAGCAGAGTTCTCCAAAGCTGACGATAGACATCCACCCAGTTTCAAGAGTCCCTGTGAACCCAGGCAGGACGAGTACAACCGAACCTGACACCCAGGCACACCATTGTCAAACTGCTGAAAACAAAGACAAAGACAACTTTTAGCCAGAGAAAATCATCACCTCTCTTCAAAGGCAGGTGTCAGCTAGATGCAACAGAAATGAAGATGGGAGACTGGAATGACCTAGTTGTTGTTGTTGTTGTTGTTGTTGAATTTATCTCAAGAGAGAAAAATGTGAACGGGGGAAGGGCAGAGAGAAGGAGAGAGAGGAAATCCCAAAGAGGCTCTGCGCTGACAGCCCCAACTCAGGGCTCAATCTCACACACCGAGAGATCATGACCAAGGTTGAGATCAAGAGTCAGATGCCCAAACCAACCAACTGAGCCACCCAGGCGCCCCTGAATGACCTAGTTATTAAACACACACACACCAAAAAACCCCACCAGCTTAGAATTTTTTAAAATCTTTATTTAATGCAATATATTCAAAATATCATGAGCTAAACATGTAACCAATATAAAACAATTAACAAGATATCTTATACTTTTTTTTTCATGCTAAGTCTTCAGAACCACACGTGTATTACACTTCCCGTCACTCTCCATTTGGATTCACCATGTTCTAAGCGCTCAACAGCCACATGCGGCTCATGGCAACCATATTAGGCAAAGACTTATAATTTTTTACTCAGAAAAAATATATCATGCAAGAATGAAAGTAAAATAACGGCATTTTCAGATTAACAAAGATAGAATTTATTGCCAGCAGGAATTCACTAAAAGAAACACTAAAAGAAGTTCATTGGGCATAAGGAAAATTATTCCAGATGGAAATGGAAAAAGAATAAAGACCATAATAAATGGTATATATGAAATGACATATACATGGAATTTTATATCTATGTAATACAGAGATATGATAGATTGTTTTATACCAGCTTTTTTATTTAAAAATTGTCTGGGTGGCTCAGTCGGTTAAGCATCCAACTTTGGCTCAGGTCATGATCTCACGGTTCGTGGGTTAGAGCCCTGTGTCAGGCTACGTGCTGACAGCTCAGAGCCTGGAGCCTGCTTCAGATTCTGTGTCTCCCTCGCTCTCTGCCCCTCCCCCACTCACGCTCTGTCTCGCTCTGTCTCTGTCTCTCAAAAATAAATAAATGTGAAAACATTTAAAAAATTGTGGTAAAATATATATACAAATTACCATTTTAGGAGTGCCTGATTGGCTCAGTCAGTAGAGCATGTGACTCTTGGTCTCAGGGTTGTAAGTTCAAGCCCCACGTTGGGTGTAGAGATTACTGAAAAAGGAAAATCTTTTTTTTTTTTTTAATGTTTTATTTTTGAGAGAAAGAGTGTGAGCAGGAGAGGGGCAGAGAGAGAGGGAGACAGAGGATCTGAAGAGGCTCTGTGCTGAGAGCAGAGAGCCCAATGGAGGGCTTGAACTCCTGAACCATGAGATGATGACCTGAGCCGAAGTCAGATGCTCCACCAACTGAGCCACCCAAGTGCCCCCCCCCAAAATTTTTTTTTAAAAACCTACCATTTTTATCTTTTCAAGCATACATTCCAATGGCATTAGCTATATTTGCAATGTTGTACAATCATCACCACTACCCATTTACAGAAAGTTTCATCATCCCAGATGGAAACTCTGTACCTATTAGATACCTTCCCTTCCCTTCTACCTCCAGCCCCTGGTAACCTCTATTCTAATTTGTCTCTATGAATTTGCCTATTCTAGGTACCGTATGTAAGTGGAATCATACAATATTTGTACTTTTTTTTTTCAACGTTTATTTATTTTTTGGGGACAGAGAGAGACAGAGCATGAACGGGGGAGGGGCAGAGAGAGAGGGAGACACAGAATCGGAGGAAGCAGGCTCCGGGCTCCGAGCCGTCAGCCCAGAGCCCGACGCGGGGCTCGAACTCACGGACCGCGAGATCGTGACCTGGCTGAAGTCGGACGCTCAACTGACTGCGCCACCCAGGCGCCCCCAATATTTGTACTTTTATGTCTAGCTTATTTCACTTAGCATAATGGTATCAAGGCTCATCCATGTTGTATCAGAATTTCATTTCTTTCTAAGGCTGAATAATATTCTGTTGTGTGGATATACTATACTTTCTTTACCCATTCATCTGTTGACGGACATTTGGGTTGTTTCCGCCTTTTGGCTGTAGTGAATAATGTTGCTATGAACACTGATGTACAGGGATGTTTAAGTCCCTGCTTTCAATTCTCTTGGGTATCCACCTAGGAGTTGCTGGATCATTTACTAATTCTATATTTAACTTTTTGAGGAACCACCAAACTTTTTAAGAGAAGCTTCCCCATTTTATAGATCTACCAGCAATACACAAGGGGTCTAATTTCTGCACATCTTTGCTGATACTGTTTTTTGATAACAGCCATTCTCATGGGTGTGAAGTGTGATCTCTTAGTGGTTTTTGATTTACTTTTCACTGGTGACTAATGATGTTGAGTTCCTTTTGGGTACTTATTTTCCATTTGTCTGTCTTATTTGGAGAAATATCCATTGCAGTACTTTGCCAGTTTTTAAATGGGGTTGTCTGACTTCTTGTTCTTGTTGAGTTGTAGGAGCACTGTAAATATTCTGGTTATTGTCTTATAGGATAGATGGCTTGCAGTTTTCTCCCATTCTGTGGGTTGTCTTTTCACTGTTCCTTTGAGGCACAAAAAATTTTAACTTTGTCAAATGTTTCTATTTTTCCTTTTTTGTCGCCTGTGCTTTCGGTGTGATATTTAAGAAACCATTGGCAAATCCAAGAAAAATATAATACAAAATTTACCACTTGAATCCTTTTTTTTCCACTTGAATCCTTTTCAACTGCACACATTGTACAAGTTGTTTTCAACTTTCCTCTATGTTTTCTCCAAAGAATTTTTTTTAAATGATTATTTTTGAGAGAGAGAGAGAGAGAGAGAGAGAGAGAGAGAGACGTGATTGGGGAGAAGGCAGAGAGAGAGGGAGACAGAATCCCAAGCAGGCTTTGTGCTGTCAGTGCAGAGCTGGACTTGGGGCTCGAACTCACGAACCGTGAGATCATGACCTGAGCCGAAATCAAGAGTCAGATGCTTAACTGACTGAACCACCCAGGTGCCCCAAGAATTTTTTTAATGTGTTTTTTTAAAAGTTTTTTTAATGTTTACTTATTTCTGAGACACAGAGAGACAGAGCATGAGTGGGGGAGGGGCAGAGAGAGAGAGGGAGACACAGAATCCGAAGCAGGCTCCAGGCTCAGAGTTGTCAGCACAGAGCCCGATGCGGGGCTCAAACTCACAAACTGTGAGATCATGACCCGAGCCAAAGTTGGTTGCTCAACCGAGCCACCCAGGCGCCCCCCCAAGAATTTTTAAAAGTAAGCTCCACACTCAACATTGGGCTCGAACTCATGACCCTGAGATCAAGAGTCAGATGTTCTACTGAGCCAGCCAGGCACCCCTTTTCTAAGAATTTTATGATCTTAGCTCTTAAATTTAGGTATTTGATCAATTTTGTATTAATTTTTGTATATGGCTTAAAGACTCCATCAACTTCATGTTTGTGCACGTGAATATCCAATTTTCCAAGCACCGTTAGAGACTTCTCCACTGAATGGTCTTTTGAAACCCTTGTTCACATTTGATCATTTGATCATAGAGGTGAGGGATCATTTCTGGGCTCTCAATTTTATTCCACTTATCTATTTATTTATCTATCCTTATTCCAGCACCATAGTGTTTAATTCCTGCACCTTTATACGTTTTCAAATTGGGAAGTCTTCCAACTTTGCTCTTTTTCAAGATTGTTTTAACTATCTTGGGTCCCATGAAATTCCATACATATTTTAGGATGGATTTTTCCATTTCTATAAAAAAAAAAATGCCATTGGTGTCTGAGAGGGATTGCACTGATTCTGTGTATTGTTTTGGATAGTATTGCCTTCGTGACAATCGAAAAGTCTCCCAATCCAGGAGCATATGGTATCTTTGTACTTAGCTTTCTTTCTTTCAGCAAGATTTTGTAGTGGTTTCTTTCAATGTTTCAGTGTACACTGTAAGGATTTTACTCTTTTTGATGCTATGAAATGGAGTTGTTTTAATTTCCTTTTCAGATTGATCAGTGTATTCACTAATTTGTGAATTCATATCCTACAACTTTGCTGAGTTCATGTAAGCACTAATAGTTGTTTATGTGCATTGTGGATTCTTTAGTTTTCTACTGTCGTGCCGTGTGCAGATACTTTTCCTTCATTTCCAATGTGGATGCCTTTTCTTTCTTGCCTCATTGTTTTAGCTAGAACTTCCAGCATGATGTTGGATAGAAGTGCTGAAATTAAGCATCCTTGTCTTATTCCTGATCTTAGGGAAAAAGCTTGGACTTACCATTGAGTATCTTTGCTGTGGGCTTTTCATATATGGCCCTTATCATGTTGAGGTAATTTCCTCCTGTTCCTGGTTTGAGTGTTTTTGTCATGAAAGGGTGTTGGGAAACACTTTCCTGCATCAGTTGAGGGGCTCATATGTTATCTTTCCTTTCCTCATCTATTAACGTAGTAATTGTATTGATTTCCATAGGTTGAGTCCCTCTTGCATTCCTGGAGAAAGACCCACCTGGTTATGGTGTGTAATGCTTTTAGAACGCTCCTAAATTCACTGTGCTAGCCATCTGTTTAAGATTTCTGCATCCAGGGGCGCCGGGGTGGCTCAGTCGGTTGAGCATCCGACTTTGTTTCTGCTCAGGTCATGATCTCATAGTTTCGTGAGTTTGAGCCCCCACATCGCGACCTGCATGGACGGTGCAGAGTCTGCGTGGGATTCTCTCTGCCCCTCCCCCACTTGTGCTTTCTCTCTCAAAAAAATTTCTGCATCCATATTCATAAGAGATATTACTCTGCAGTTTTCTTGTCCTGTAGTGTCTTTGTGTGGCTTTGGTATCCGGATAATACCGACCTCAGAATGAGTTAGGAGGTGCTCTCTTGAATTTTTTGTTAGAATCCAAGAGAGTCGTCTTCTATGTGTTTGATAGAATTTACTAGTGAAGCCATTTGGTCTTGCACTTTCAGCGCTTCAGTCTCACTTTGCACAGGCCCACTCTCATTTTCCATCTGGAGTCCGTGTCGGTAGTTTGTAGCTCTAGGAACTTATCCATTTCATCTACATTACCCAATTTTACAGATGTTCTTAGTAGTATTTTATAAGCCTCCATACTTCTGTAAAGTTCAGTAATGTCCTCTCATTGCTGATTTTAGCAATTTTGTTCTTTGTCTAGCTGAACACTTGCCAATGTCCTTGATCTTCTCAAAGAAACAACTTCTGGTGTCCTTGGTTTTCTGTCTTCCATTGTCAAATTCCTTTATCTCTGCTTTAATCTTTGTTATTGCCTTTCTTCTAGCTTTGGTTTAGTTTGCTGTTCTTAGTTCTTTAAGACATACAATTAAGTTATTGATTTGACTTCCTCTTTTAATGTATACATTTATAGCTGTAAGCAACCCGTAGGCACTGCTTTCACCACACCCCTTAAGTTTTGTTAAGGTCACATTTTCTTTCTTCTCGAGGTATGTTCTAATGTCCGTTGATTTCTTCTTTGACCGCACTGGTTGTTTAAAAGTGTGGTTTAATTTCCACTTATTTGTAGGTTTTCCTGAAATGTTCATACCCCATAAGCCAGTAATTCTACACGTAAGTATATGCCCAACAGGTATGGTAACAAAACTGCACCAAAAGACACACAGGATGTTCACTCTGGGCTATTAATAGCCCCAACACCGAAATGACTGAAAGAATGGATAAGCTGAAGCATACTCGTCTGCAGAAATACCATGCGCCAAACGAAATGAATACTGTACATGACACGAATGCATTTCACAAATGTAACACCGAGGAACAGGAGCCCCAACCCCAGTGCATATCAAATAGTTTCAGCTGTCTGAAGCTCAAAGAACAGGTCAAACAAAATTACGTGGTTAAGGTTGCATGTTTTGGTAATTAAACCAGAATTAGAGTCAAAGCAGTCCTTGCCATCAAAGTCAGTATAGCGATTCCCCCAGGAGAGAAGGCAGCGTGTACTGACTGGGAGGAAGGACAAGTAGGAGCTTCTAAAGTGGCAACAACATTCTGTTTGTTGTTGCGGTTGGTTGTTTCATGGGCATCTGACTCACGGTAATTCACTGAGCTATACTTTTGAGGTAATTCAGTGAAGTGTGCTCTTTTGTGTGCTATATTCCACAGCATAAAAGATAAATAGAACGCCCTTGTGTTGGTTAACAACCTTAAATACCTCATAAAAGCAAAGGCAAATACTTTCTGGAGCAACCCACTTTCAATCCAGTTCTCAAATAATTTTCGGACTGTGTACCAATTTACGTGGGCTCAAAATAAGGGAGAAAAAGTTCACGAGACACACGAAGAAATCATTAGTGAGAGCCACAAAGACTTTGGATACTGGAGTTAACATATACACAACATAAAACTGACAAAACTGATTAATGATAAAAAAAAATTGCTGCAGCCATTAATTAGCTTCTAAGAGGAGACTATGAACAACCTTATGCCAAAATCTTGTAGAGATGAAATGTATGAATTCCCAGAAACCTGTGACTTCACAGACAAAAAGAGTGAATTCTCAAACATGGGAAAAAACACATCAGTATTTTAGAATCGTTCCTCAATGAAAACAACAGTTCAGAGATAGTATTTATGAGCTCCACTTCAGTCAAGGAGTAACTCAAAATCAGGATAGAGAATACTCTGTAGTCTCTCTGTAGGAACTAACCTTACTTTGAAACCAAAACCTGGCAAAGACAGAGTAGGACAATGGTAGGTCATTGTAACGTGTAACATGGATCTTAAGAAACCATAAGCCAGGGGCACCTGGGTGGCTCAGTCGGTTAAGCGGCCGACTTTGGCTCAGGTCATGATCTCGTGGTCCGTGAGTTCGAGCCCCGCGTCGGGCTCTGTGCTGACAGCTCAGAGCCTGGAGCCTGTTTCGGATTCTGTGTCTCCCTCTCTCTGACCCTCCCCTGTTCATGCTCTGTCTCTCCCTGTCTCAAAAATAAATAAAACGTCAAAAAAAAAAAAAAAATTAAGAAACCATAAGCCAAATATTGGTAAAACAAAAAGACAAAATATCATGAACAAGATGGATTTATCCAAGAAATGCAAGGCTGGCATACCTTGGTGTACATTAGGGAAGGAACGTACATCACCTCCCCTTTCCCTAGAACGCTTTTGGGCCTCGAAGACTGCAGCTCAGCGTCCCTTCTTGCTATCCCGGGGACTCCTGTACCTGACCTCCAAGTTTTGACTTTTCACTGGCTTGATGGGACAGTCTCCCTCAAGGAATGCATACCCCAGAAAGGCAGCAATATCCATGGGTTTACTCGATACCCACCAGAGCCAATTGCAATACTGGGGCGTGACAAAATGTGCAGGGAGTGTCTGAGCAACTGCATTTTCCTCTGATCGAACTGGTCTCCGGCTGAAGGTGGGCCTCTGAAATTCAGCACGATCGTGTGCCTCTAATCTCTCTCTCTGGGGCCCCGGGACAGGCGTGGGGATAGGTGGAGGCAAGCTCTTCTACCACCACCACCAGCCCACTCACTCCCTCGTCCCACCTTTTCCGGCACCGATCACCTGGGGCACGCCATGCTCTCCTGGGCCCCCACCCAGGCGTGGAAGGCAAAGTCTGTGTCCGGGTGCTTGGGGCAGGGAGGGGCACCGGGCAGTCAGACTCCCGGGTCCATCTGAGTCCACGCGGCTCACAGCTCTTCCCCTGCAGCCAGCCACGTTTCCTAGGGCAGAGGTGCAGATTAATCCTGCCTGATCAAGGATTCCAGGGCTTGGGCTTGTGGTTCCACTCCCAGGAATGACCTCTGGTCTGGCCTGCTGGTTTCTGGATCGGTAGCCACACAAACAACTTCCCTGCACACGTGGACAGAACAGGCTAAACCTGAGGCAGACAGGAATCACACATCTTGCACAAAGGGGGAGAAAATCCATCCCAAAGAGCAAATGAATGCACTAAAGAGATCTGGTTCAAATTAATGGTTTTATTTCCATCTGTAACACTAGTAGAGGAGTCAAAAACAGACTGATGTACATGGATATAGTTTAAATGTAACAAAGAAAGATCTGAACTATGTACAATGAAGAAAGGAAAATGTTCTTTTTCTTACCAACCTATTTTGCAGTTTCTGAATAGCAGAAACTAAACATTTTTTCCCAATTTAGTATGAAGGAATACAACCTAATAATCAACCATTTGTCCTTAAGCACAAAACTTAAAGGAGATTTGGGCTGCACGGTCATCCTGGGTTCTGAAGTCTGGGCACTGTTGGCACAGAACAAAAGAGGTTCCATGAAGCCCAGAGGAACTTAAAGGCAATGATGTCCAATCAGAGGGCAGACACACCCAGCATCAGGCCGATGGGAACTGACGTCCTGCCCCCCTTGACTCCAAGTAGAAAATTATTACTTTCATCCAAATTAACCAGAAGTGAGCCAAATAGTTAAAAGTCAGAATGAAGAATAAAACAAATTTTTTTTTCACACAGAGGAGGGACACTCCTTCAGCCCCGTTTAAAGTGAATTCCGTGCCGAGTCCCTGCTCCTTCAGAAGGGTAAACTGAAGGTCAGTTATTGCTAGCAAAGCCAGAGAAGGCCCCTTCCCACCTTGCAGCTGTTTCACACGAAGAGGCTGGTGGTTTGGCTAGAAGCCCTCTGAGGAGGGTGCAGAGGCCAAGGCGGGCGGCCGCAGCAAGGCCTCTCCCCTGCCGGCTGCCCCCAGGCCCTGCGCCGTGAGGGGCAGTCAGGTCACCCTGTTGCCTCCTTGAGGACCAAGATGTTCACACCGAGGGAGCTGAGCAGAGCGTGTTATCTGGGTCGCTTGGGGAGAAGAGGCCGCCATACTTTGCCAACCAAACCTATGGAGCAGTCAAAAGCCCAAAAGGTCAGAGGAGCAGCTTCTGAAATGAATGTCAGCCGGTGTGGGGGGTGTGGGTGAAAGCCAAGGCGGAGCCCAGCTAGTATCAGGTGGGCCGAACTCTTTGAAACTCAGGGGAGCTGACTTGGACAACAGCAGGGATGTGGGTGGCTGGTAAGGCCTCACGTACTGCCACCAGCTCTGTCTTTACACTCGAGTGGACATTAGGCAGTGGGAACTGAGGACCAGAGGGCATGTGGCAAACACAGGACAGATCTGATCGGAAAAGAGAGAGGATATCCAACCACACGTCTGCCCTATATACCTTGCACGGCCTGCACCAGGTGAAAAACTATGGGGCACAGGCTAAGTTCCTGAGAACAGGTGGTGAATAGGACGGGATGTGACAGGCACCGCTCCACGGGCAATATGAGGCCTCTGAGGGGACACTGACAGTGCTACATCTCCTGTGCTGCTGGAAAGTAGGCAAAGAACAGGCTTTATTGCACATTTCGTTCTTAGGAAACCGGGAGTTGCCCTGTAGAGAGTCTCCTGGTCTGCAGCATCCCGCACATCACTGCTGAGGTGTGGGTGGAGTCATGGGGCACCCCAGACTCGCCAGGGAAGAAAAACGCCCGGTGGTGGGTCTTTCTAGGGCTGTGCTCACACCTGTGGTCCTCGGGCCAGATGGACCTGGTCTAGCTCGGTCGCTGAGGCGGACTGACGCCAGGGACGACAGAGCCCGCCTGGGAGAGCCGGGCCAGCCCCTTGATGACACTGCCAGGAGGGAGCTGGGGCAGACTTTCCAAAAGGGGGAAATTTCTTGGCAGACATGCAGGCTCCAGAAAGAGGCTGGAACCACGATTCTCAATTCCGATGTGCCTAACTCCCTCTTTCCTACCCTGGAACCAGGAGGCCCAGGGGGGCAGAGGTGGGGACCCCCGCCTGGGCCCTGGCTCCAGCTCCACCGCAGTAAACCGGAGGTAACGAAAGGGTCTAAGAGCGGGTTTGAAACAAAAGAGCAGTTTACATATCAGACGTTGGCTCTGAAATAGTCTTTCTGAGCTCAGGAAATTGAGGCAGAGAAGCCATGAAAGGCTTAGTGGAGGACCTAGCCCGGCTGTCTGTCCGTCTGCCTCTCCTGACACTCTCCACACTTCATATATAAATGGGGTGGTATCGTTTGTGGTTGATCTTTTTCCTGCAAGTTGGGCAAGTGTTAGCATTCTTAAGGGAGTCACGGAGGCACTGGCTACAAAAGACGTGGCCGCATTCTGTAGAAACGATGAGACGTCCGTTCTGTACAATCTAGAAAACACAAGAAGGAACAGCCTTCACGTGTGCCCTGGTCCCATGGCGGCAGAGAGCCCCACTTCTGCTGTGACAAGGGGAAGAAGGGCTGGGCAGCTCTGCAGGACTGAACACACCTACTCGCCCTGCAGCGTCAGGCGACTACGACAGGGTCTCTAAGGCCCAGGGCAGAGGCGGGAGCCACTCTCCCGGCAGCAGCCACCCAAGGGTTGCAGGGACCCCAGGTGCCCGCACCCACAGGCCTGCTGAGGCCCAGGGCTGCCGTGCGGGCACACAGGGCGGTGCTGGGGGGCGCAGGGGCCACGGGAAATACCGGCAGCTTCTGCTTAGGCTGGGACAGGAAACACACAGGACTGGTGTGCTCAACGGGGGCCAGGGCTGAAGGCTGCAGGGCCCAAAGAGAAGCTGGCACGTTCTCCCCTCACACACAGATGTGTGACAGGCCACACACAGCGGCCACGCGGACTGCAGAACAGAGGTGTCAAATGCCACCTAACGAGAAGATCCTCTCTGCCCGCTTCTTCCACTGAAGCAGTGTGGACACCAGGAGCCAGGAAGACACGGCAGGGCTGGCTTACCTCAGAGTACCCGTCCATGCAGATCGGACAGCTGACAGTACCAGAGGGCCTACAATCACAGGGCTTCGGGTCAGTTCCTCAGCAACCCCACCATTCAATCCCTCAGAGTGGCTTCACAGAAGCAGCCCAGATCCCCCCTTAGCACAGGCATCGGAAGCCCCCCCAAGAAGGCCAGCTGCCCCAAGGGGGGCGCAGCAGGGAGGTGAGAGGGGAACAAGAGAAGACGCCCTGTCCTCCCCGACCCAGGCTGTACTCTCTGCCTCCCCATCTGGGGCAGGGGCTGTGCCCAGCCCCTCTGAGCATTCCTAGTGCAGGACATGGGAAGCCACTGGATCTGGCCTTCACAGCAGGTGGCCCAGGGATGTCCACACCCACCCTGCCCATGCCGGGCACACCCTCGTCCCTCCAGGAACGGCTGAACCAGCTCTGAATCCAGCCCCGCCTGTCCCCAGCTGCTGGGCAGCTGCTCCAAGAAGACGTTCTCGAGCCACGGGCTCACAGAGCTTGGACAAGGTCCAGTATTTCCAATGGTCTACCCCCTGAGAAATGGAGGTGGGGGGAGAGAAGATTCCCCTCTCCAGGGGACGAGGGGACCCACGGGGCCAGAGGCTTCTGGTGAGGAAGCAGGCTGGTGGGGGCTGGCACCTGAGTCCTGCGGCTGCCTCCTCTCTGGCGTGTCTAGGAGTGTGGGTGGTCACGTACACATCTCTGTCCCTGGACACCTCCTCGTCATCACTGCTCACGACACAGCTGTCGGCATGGTCCTGGCGCGGCCGCCTGGCGTTCCTCCTCGGCCGCCTCCTTTCTAAGAGAGGAGTCCACGCTCAGGGCAGGGTCGCCAGCCCCATCACCTCACCACTCCCTTCCCACCGGGAAAGGCCAGCGCCAACCCGAGAGGCACAGGACCACACCCAGAAGGTCCTGCCCAGCTCTACAGAGGCCACCCTCCGGTCTTCCCAGGAGGAGCCCCACCTCTGCCACGAGCAGGTGCCTGAGCAGTGGGGAGTCCAAGGCAGTCAGCCTTCTCTAAACTCTGATGGGACCACAGCTCCACCCTAGGGGTACTGTCTTCTCAGCGAGCACAGGGCACTGACCGCAGGGGTCTTCCCGCCTGGCATTCTCGCACCCACAGGCCTGGCAAGGCCTTTGGCGTCACACCCCTCACCCACATCAGTTCTGCACCCAAACCCAATGAAAGAGAGAGGAAACCACTTACCATCAACAATCTATTAAAACGGAGGAAAACAAAAGAGAAAAGGAACATCAGTACGACATAAAATACTCTGTATATTTCAAAAAAACTTATCTTAAATGACACAATTGAAGCATTTCTTATTTCAAATGCAAAAATCCTCAGAGGACCAGTAAAGCCTCCCCACCCCAGGGGATGGGACAGGTGCAGGGAGAGGGCCTGCCCCTGCCCAGCACTGACGGGAGGTCTGGACACCTCCCCTCCAGTAAGGTGCATCCTGGGCGCCTCCGCCTCCTGGCAGCTGGCACGCTGTGTGCCTCGGCCTGCCACACGCCGAGTGAGTCGGAGCTGCCAGCCTCGTGACCTGAAAGTTACTCACCATGTGGCAGGTGCTGGCTTTCTCTTCTGGAGAACAGAGGCACCAGCGCCCCCAGCTCACCGTGGACATGGAGCCCAGGACTAAGTCCGTACGCTCTCCTTGTCCGGTGGGCCAGTGACAAGCATCTTGTTCCATGAACCTTTACTGGTAGGAGGGTGTGCAGTACTTATCCTGGGATATAATCAAGTAATTAAACAGAGCAGGGCGTGCAGGGACTAACAAGTGGCACACGAAGGGCTGAGACCACCCTGACTCCAGGTTCTCCAGAAACACACACGAGTTACTGAGAACCTGAGGCCGCCATCGGCTACTCAGCAGAACTTACACTAGGATTACTATGCTACAATAGTTTCATACCCCATGGCTTCAACCCTCTCTGAGCTCCTATACCTGTCTGTCTACGGTGTCACCAGTGGCACACCTCTTCCTCTTGTTCGTCACAGACCATCACCTATTTCAGGAAAGCCCCACTGCCCACCTCTCTTTGGCCGACACCCATGGCAGAGGGCATGCTGTCCTGCCCTGCAGAAACCAGAAGCTCTCTCCATCCCAACTCCCCATGGCAGGGATTTTGGACACAAACTAAGTTCCACCAGTGAGACAGCACCAATTTCAGCCGCTGGAGGTGGACACGGCTGGCAATATCAACAGGCAGTCCTGGCCCAGGCTGCAGTGTCCTTGGCCCAGGCCCCTCCTCCCTAGCAAGGGGGTAAGGTATTGGTTCCTTGAACCCAAGGAGATCAGTGCAGGTGATGGCTCCCATCTCCTGACCCTCTGCTTGGGGCGGAGGTAATGGTCCCATGGTGGGTCAAGGCCAAGATGTCTGGGGTTATTCCTAGAGTCCTGCTCCTCCAGCCCTTTCAACACCAAGAAGCATCTCCTCCCATGTATTAAAATCCATTTATGCTTTGGAACTAGAGCGGATTCAGTTTTCCAACCTGAACCATGACAGATTCAAGTAGCCATCCCAGAAAGGAGAGTCTAAGCATAAAGATCTTCATTTTGTGGATGAGAACATAACCCACATTACTACTGAAGGTACCCCCACCTCCCCCTAGAGGAGGCTGGACTGCAGAACTATGAACGTGGGGGACCGTCAATCTCATTATTGGGATATTTACTAGAAAAAAAGCTTGGGCTGACAGGAGGTGCAGTCCCCATGAAGTCTACAGAAAGGGAGCTCTGAACTTAACCAAGAACAGAAGGAAAATCTGCTGTGGGCAGGGACGATCCCAGCTTTCCAGCACCCCAACACTGCCTCGCTTCCTTTACCAAGATGGGTCATTCGATTAAGTGTGGACACACCTGGAAGAAATATGGCGTCACTGGCTCCCAGGAAACCAGTGTGTGGGAACCAGGTCTCCACAGGCTCTTGCGAGTCAGACCCAGCTCACTTTCAGGGAGTGCCAAGCTCAGGCCAAACGTCAGCCTCTGGGGAGGTACATACAGCTGCCTAGTCCAAGGCTCAGGACAGGTGTTCCTTACCTAACCACTGGGTAAACGAATACACAGTGGCCAGAGAGCTCCCCTCACTGGTGATGACTCGGTCCCCATCCTCAACAGAAAACCTCAGAGATGAAGCTTCTTGCCCAAAGGGCAGAAAACAACGGCACCACAGCCTGGCTGAGGGACATGAGACACTACGCCTGGTGCTTGGGCCAGCCAGCAGCTGAACCATATCAAATTCCAGCACCCCTGTAAGGTGCCTGCCTGCGAGCACCCTGGAATGGCCCTTCCTCATAGTTGTGGCCCTGCAGGTCACACGGCGCTTGCCTGGTGGGGAGAGGAGGGCAGCTCTGGAGCCTCTCATGTGGCCAAGAGGCCTTTAAAAGCAACAAAACACCAACCCCCCAACCCCCTGGTCTGAACAGCTGAGTTAGTACTGTGGCAAGTGGCCCCCCACAGCCTGCTTCACCTTTGGGTCTGGCTTCCCATTCTTGACTGTGGAATAAAGCACAGGGCGGAGCGCTGAGAGACAAGTGAGGCATCCGGAGTACGAACAAGCCACAGCAGACCCCCGCTGCCGCCTGCTTTCACACCAGGGCACACGGACCCCGGGCCGGTCACGCGAAGGCCCTTTGAGTTTCTGAAGCACAGGTGGGCCTCAGAACATCCACAAGTGCGGACACCCATGTCACAGGCTCCTGGTCAAGCCCTCCTTCTACCAGTAGACGCAACCCCTGGCATTCTAGGCACCTCCGGGGGCTGCAAGAATACGCTGGGTGAAGTAACGGGACTGAGACAGGCAGCCTGGGGTCCTCTGCATGCAAGCGGAGCCCTGGCATTTCTAAGAATGCCTACGCGGCCAAGAGCTCAGCAAGCCACTTGCTTCAGGCAGCCTCCCCACTTGGCATGCTGCTGTACTGGGGAAAACAGCCACCTCCACCCACTGTGCACGAAAGCAGCTGCTCTTTGGATCCAACCGCTGCACGCAGTGCAGGGACGGATCTGTTAGTGCGGCCCTGCCGGGAGGCCCAGGAACACCGGGCCTGCCACGAACACTGCAGTCACAGTAAGCAGCCCCTCCAGCACCACAGACAACCATTTCCCCCGTTCCTGGCCATGGTGACCAGCCCTTCTTGCTTACACGATTATGAAGTCACCAGGTGCCCCTCGGGCCCTTGACTATTCCCCTAGAGATGGACAGGACTCTGTCCCTGCCTGCAAGGGAGCTTCAGTGAAGCAGACTCTTTCCAGTCTCATGAATGAAAATAGGCAGGTATGGAGTGTAACACGAATAGTGTGACTCATAGGCACACCATGGAAACACATCACAAAGAGATTTCAGGGAAACCAACCTGACTTTAAAAGAAAAGTGCCCTGAAAACCTGAACTCACCTACTACCCCAGCTAAGAAGGCAGAAGGATGGAAAATACGAGCAGAGGTTTCCAATAAATGGCAGGCTAGTATTTCCACCAAATTTCCCACTGAAAACCACCAAAACAAGATGAAACATACATACTTTTAAAAAAAGATATATCAAAAAAAAATTATTTGTTCAAACTAAAGGCAATACTATAATCCAGAGGAAAAAAAAATACAGAAGGTTCTTGAAAAACTGAGGCCTGGAACTCCTCAGTCGGTGGCTCAGTCGGTTAAGCGTCTGACTTCGGCTGAGGTCATGATCTCATGGTTTGTGAGTTCAAGCCCCGCATTGGGCTCTGTGCTGACAGCTCGGAGCCTGGAGCCTGCTTCCGATTCTGTGTCTTCCTTCCCCTCTGCCCCTCCCTGGCTCACACTCTGTCTCTCTCTCAAAAATAAACATTAAATTAAAAAAATAAAATAAAATAAATTGAAGCCTACATTTGAAAGCCTCACAGAGAAAACAAAGCCCAGGCAGGTTATCTAGGGAAGGCCAGCTGCTTTGTGCAGGCCAGGTTCAAAGCAAGTCTCAGGAATTACCAAAGAACTGACACATGGAATGTATTTTCTGACCAATAATGCAGTAATTCAAAGAATCAGTAACAACAACAAAGGAAATAAAGAAAATCCCCAATGTTTCAAAGTTAAAAAACAAGTTTGATAAATATGTTGAATTGAATGTAAAATACTAATAACAAAATTTGTAGGATATAGCTTAAAAAGTATAATCTTAAATGCATTTACTGGAAAAGAAATGATGAAAATTAGTAAGTTAGAAAGACAGCAAAATAAACTCAAAGAAAGAAGCAACCATGAATGAAAAAAACTTACAAGAGAAAGGATCCACAAAGCTAAAAGTTGGTTCTCTGAAAGATCTAATAAACCTCTGGTGATACTAATCTAAAAAGACAGAAAACACAAATAACTGAAATCAGAAATGGAAAAAGAGACATCACTACAGATTCCACAGAACATTAAGACATTACAAACAAATTTATACCAATAAAAGTGAAAATTTTAGACAGATCGACCTTTGGCTCAGGTTATGATCTCGCAGTTCGTTAAGTTCGAGCCCCACCTTGGCTCTGTGCTGACAGCTCATAGAGCCTGAAGCCTGTGTCTCCCTCTGTCCCCACCCCCTCTCTCTCTCTCTCTCTCTCTCTCTCGCTCTAAAAAATAAACACTAAAAAATAAAACAATTTTAAAAAGGTGCAAAAATCGTATATATAAAATATTGGCAAACAGAATCTGGCAATATATAAAAAGAAAATATCACATCCACAATATTTAGTTGGTTTAACATTAATATCAATGTGAGCCACCTGAGTGGCTCAGTCAGTCAAGCATCTGACTCTTGGTTTTGGCTCAGGTCGTGGTCTCATGGTTCGTGAGTTCAAGCCCTACATTGGGCTCTGTGCTGATGGTGCACAGAGAAAACCAATGGAGAAAACCAATGAAATTCTTGACTTCTCCACTTCAACATATGAAAGGGGAAAAATTATCCTTCTATGAAGTGTTAAAATTCAGTACATGATTCACGACAAAACTTGCACACCAACAGGAAATGGGAATTTCTCCAATCTGTAAAGGACGTGAACAGCAGCAACAAAACCTACCGCAGAGGGCTTATTTAATGGTTGAAGTCTGAAAAGATTCCTTCGGATTTGGGATGAGACAAGAATGTCCGGGACTGTCACCATTTTTATTCAGCCAGTGCTGAAATTTCTTTCGCCAGGGTGTTAAGGTAAGAAAAAAAAGTAGAAAAGAACCAAAATTTGTTCTGTGCATAGAGAAATCCAAAAGACTTACAGATTAAGAATTGCTAGACTGAGAAAAGTCAATAGATAAAATCAATTAGCAAATAACAAAAAAGAGAAGGAAACTTTATACCATTTTTAGTAGTTTCCTAATATTGCATGTATCTAGGAGTAACTCTTCTAACAAAAGACTCGCAAAACTAAAAGGAACACTGTAAGACTTCACTGAGAGGGGCTAAAGACGCCCCCCTAGAACCACACATGAAAGGCAATTCACGTGGGTTACAGACCTACTTGCAGAAGGCAAAACAGTAACTGTCAGAATACAGCAACATTTTTATATGAAATTTTCTTCAGCAAATTGATAAATCCAACTATTAAAATTAAGAACCTCTTTACATAAATCAAAAAGGCAAACATTTGAGAAGACAGAAAACCTAACAGCAAGCTCATATTTGTCACTTGTAAAACAAAATAAAGCAGGAAGGGGTGCTTGGCTGGCTCAAATGGTAGAGTATGCGCCTCTTGAGCTCCAGCTTTTGAGTTCAAACCCCACGTTGGGAGTTGAGCCCACTTAAAAAAAAAAAAACCAAAAAAACCAAACAAAAAAAACACGAGGTCTAAAAAACCCCACGAGGCAGACAACCAAATGGGGGGAAGGAATGGGGAGAAGACAAGGAGTTGCTCTGTTCTAGATCAATTTCTCCAGCTATTGTAAAAGTTGTGTGTACAGCGTGTGGGTAAAAAGAAGATTTTTACAGGGGCGGCCGGGTGGCTCAGTCGGTTGAGCGTCTGACTTTGGCTCAGGTCATGATCTCAATCCATGAGTTCGAGCCCCGCGTCGGGCTCTGTGCAGACAGCTCAGAGCCTGGAGCCTGCTTCTGATTCTGTGTCTCCCTCTCTCTCTGCACCTCCCCCACTCATGCTGTGTCTCTGTCTCAATAATAAATAAAAACATTAACAAAAAATTAAAAAAAAAAGAAAGATTTTTATAGACACTTCACAAAAGAGGAAAATGAACCACTAATGAACATGAAAAAGTATTCAACCCTAAGAAGAATCAAGGAAATACAAGTTAAAGCCACACAGGAAACTCCCAGGTTACCATGACTGGAAGCAAAGCGGCGGCAAGCACGTGGAGACAGAGGCCCCTCGAACCCTGGCAAGAACGTCAACTAGCACAGCCCCTCTGGAAAAGAGGCATTAATCTGGTAAACATCAAAGATACACATGCCCTGGGATCCAGCAGTGACGGCCTTTTTTGGGTACGCATTGCCCAAAATAAAAGTTGGTTTGGAGAAAAAAATATCTACGCAGAGATGGATTAACTCTTATTGTACCTTACAGCATTTTTTAGTTCTCTTAATTCACTGGGGGTTTTGGAGGCTTTGGGGTTTCAGAGTTGGAAAAATCCAGTCTCTGTGCAATCTCTCATCAGAGGGCTCCCCGACATTCCGAAGCCGTGCCTGGACCCAGGTAAGCAGAGACTCTCGTCCTCAAGATATGGAACTAGCTACTCCCAGCAAGGCAGAAGAGGTACACCTGGCCTGTTCCCAGATTCCGGTAGAACTGGGAAGATCACCCTAATTTGGGAACAGATACATTTATCCATTCACATTCTCCTGCAGGGGAGGCCTGAGGTCACCCTGAACTTACAATTCATCTTGTCCTGAGTTAATACAATTAGGTTTGCCATATAGATCTGCTTAGAGCAAGAACTTCAGCCTTACATGTTAAAAACTGGCATTTGAATTTATTAAAATATACAACAAAAAGTAGAGAATAATTAGAATCAAGAGTGCTATAAAGTCCCAAACCATTATTTTATGGCTGGGAACACTGCAACCACGGTTAAGTCAAGTCCCAAGACCAAAATGACCAGTACATCTGGGACCAGAAAACCAGGACTCCCACCTCCCAGGCCCGCTCCCCCCTCTCCCCATCGCTGGCCTCTGGCCTGCCATCCACTCCTAGGACAGCTCCCCCAACCCTAACAGTGCTGTTCCATGTCTCCTGAGGACTTTCCATGCCCAGGGAAACACAGAGAAAGCAGGAAAGCTCACGAAGGAGCCCATGTAGGGAGGGCAGTCTGGTCATGCAAAAAAAAATACCCAAGGCATGAAAGGGGACTTCATGCTGTTGGCGTGTCACCCAACAGAAGCTGATCACCGTCTCCTTGAGGGCACGAAGGTCGAGCAGGATCCCGGCTATCCCCCCAGGGCTTGTCGTGCTGCAGGTGGGGAGGAGTATCACAGAAAAGAAGGACTTGGCACTGCTTCTAAGTGTCTATCAGCAACTGGGCCGCATGCTTTAGCCAAGGCACCAAAAGAAGCTATCCTTCCAGAACCCCAGGGAGCCTGCGGGACCAGCAGCAAAATTGTGTACATGTACGTACCTCAAAAAACACACCCATCGGGCCGAGGCAGAGACTACTGACAGCTACGCCTACTCCCCACCTGTCTCAGAAAGTTCCAACTGATCTCCAGAGAACTACTGGCTCCTTTCTGGGAGCCGACGTCCCACCTGCGCATGCATCCAGGACCCGTGGGAGGCCGTTTAATAGCTCGGCGAGAACAGCTGCCTCTCCTCTGGGATGGGTGGTGTGTGTGTGTGTGTGTGTGTGTGTGTGTGCGCACGCGTATGCGTGTGGAACACAGGATAGGTTTTAAATCAAGGCCAGAGTCTAAACCTCTAAATCTGTCAAGACAGCTCCTCCTCGTCGCCCTTTTTTCCTTTTAAAGAAGTCCTGAAGCTTCTCAGTGCAACCTTCTTCTGAAGTTCCAAGCACAACCAGAATAAGCCCAGGATCAGTGGGCCCCAAGGCCAGGTGAACACTCAGCCGCTACTGAGCCCAGTCCTCGGTAGCGCCTGCCTCCCACTCGCTCCACTCCACAAAGTACCTATCAGGACAGAAGGTGCTGGAGGCATCCCCGAGAGGCAAACGCAGCCTCAGGATGCGGGGCCAGGGGCGGAGCAGCGGCCGGGACCCACACACAGCGGTGCACCCCCCACGTGGTGGAGGCGGCGTGCCAGACCAGTCCGCAGCACGCCCGCCGCCCGGACCAGGTCTCCCTCCTCGAGGGCCACAGAGGCGAGCGCGCTCTTTGCCAGGGTCCGTAGCCGGCGCCCCAGGAAGGGGGCTCAGGCAGGCTGCCGCCCTCCCTGGAGCCCTGACACAGCTGAGGCGGCAGGCAGCGGTGCAGGGCACCTGCACCCCGTGAGGGGGCCCTCCTGGAACTGAAGAGATCTCGCTCCAGCCAGCTGTGAAGTGTAAACTCACGTGTGCCCGGTACCCCCACGTGCCAGCCACCCGAACACGCACACAACCCCGTGACACATCCCCACTCACAACGCGAAGGAGGCTGAGGAACTTAAGGCCGCACAGCTGGTATCAAGGGTGGAACGGGGGGCTACAGAGGTGGGGTCTCGGGGCTCTCCCCACATGGCTTGTGTGCCAGCTGCAGAAAGGCCACGGTCACAAACATTTACTGTCCACAGGCAGCAAAGCCACAACAAATGATTTTCTAGAAACACCTTCTATCTTGGGCTCTAGTCACTGGGTGCACGAGCTTCTTCGGCACAGGCCACTACTTGTGACCGAGGCCTTCTGAAGTTGACGCTGGCCCAGGGCCCGCAGCCAGGAAGAGGCGACTCTCCGTTCCAACACTTACCACGACAGAGTCATTGTGAGTCAGGTCAACAACCACAGGCTCTAAAGATTCACAGGTCAGGTCCACTATTTCGTCTCCAGCTTCAAAACAAAGCATTTTAACAAGCATTAGGAGAAAAGTAAAGGCACACCGCTCTAAGCATGAAATGATTACAGGTATAAACCTGTGCTAAACCCTACCAAAGGACAGAATGCAGCAGAGGTGACAGCCAATGAATGCCCTTCCAGAATGTTGCTGAGTGGCACTGTGTAGTTTTTACGACTGCACCGAGGGGTGAGGTCTGTGCGCACGCACACCTTTATCCCTGAGGCCTCCCCTGCCACACAACCAGGCCTCTGTGTCCCCACCGGCCCCTGCACAGGGGAGGGGCAGTGACCTACCCAGCAGTGCTGGGGACATGTGGGGACAGGACCAGGCATGCTCACCGCAGGACCTTTCTCTTTGGGATGGACCCACCCACAGACCTTGTCGGGCTCAGCCACACACCCCCATCAGTTACGTTTTCATCTCCATTTAGCTCTCAAGTGGGACAAAGGAGGTATTTACTGATCTGCTAGCACCCCAATACACCAAAATGGGCTGGGCCCGTTCCGCAGCTTGCCCTTGAGCCCTAGGATACATGGCAGTGTCCAGGTGAGCACAGGACAAAGTGGGAAAAGACATGTGCCAAACAGCAGCATTTCTGTGCGGCAGGAAGGAGCAAATGGCAGAGGACAACTTCCATTTATATAAACTAAAAAAAGAAGATTTAGGATCATTTTTGCTTCTATTGTTACAGCACTAAGAAGCATGGGAGTAGGATTTTTAGAAGTATTTGTTTGGGGACAGTAACTTGTGATGCATTTAGTATACTCCAACTTGCTTTATTTTCTTATATTAAGAAGTTTCACAGGAATAAAGACCACAATATATGGTTGTGCCCAATGTAATTTTTACAAAATGATCTTTCTATAAGTTTTTTAATGTTTATTTATTTTGAGAGAGAGAGAGAGAGAGAGAGAGAGAGAGAGAGAGAGAGAGAAAAGGAGTGGGGAAGGAGCAGAGAGAGGGAGACACAGAATCTGAAGCAGGCTCCAGGCTCTGAGCTGTCAGCACTGAGCCCAACTCAGGGCTCGAGCTCATGAACTGTGAGATCATGACCTGAGCTGAAGTTGGACGCTTAACCGACTGAGCCCCCCAGATGCCCCTGACCTCCTCCTTTTTAAAGAACAGCCCACATACTGATACGCTCTCAGTCACAGAACCGTTTCTGTGTTGATGGACACAATCTATGGCTCCATAAATAGAAGCCGGACTCCAACGGGCAGCTTGTGCACACGGCCCTGTGCACATGCTGAGGTGGCCTGCGGTGAGGGGAGGGCTGGGCCAAATAGCAGTCAAGCCTGAGACCCCCGAGCCCCTAGAGACCACTCATGTGCTCAGTGTCCCGATCGAGGAGCCTTCAGCGCTAGCCTCTCCTGAATGATGGCAGAGTTCAGATGCAGGGGCATCAACTTTGGGACAGAGGGGAGGGGATGGCAGGGGGGCCAGGGTCTCAGCCTCCAGGCTTTTAGGAATTCACAGAAGTGAAACTCAGGAGCCACAGAGACGATACTGAGAATTTCACTTCTCTGAAGGGCCCATGAAATGTATCTCAAGACAAGCTGCTTCTCTTTACATGTCAGTTTTCAAGCTTCGCAGTCACTAAATCAACCTTAACACATGCAGAGCACAGGGACTCAACTCAGGCCACTGGCCGTCCCCCTCAGTAGGCAGAAGGGGGGAAAAGATCAATCTGGCCTCTGCCTATACCAGCCCACTCCAACACAGGCAGCTGTCAACAGATCTGCCTTCTTGGGAAATTCTGTATCTCAAAGAGAAAGAGAAAAGGAAATCGGAGAACCTCACGAGGCAGAGCAAATTGGAGATGCAGTTTCGAGTCGAAAAGCTGGGCCCAGGGCCGTCTCACCCCCCTGCACGTTCCCAGAAGGTCAGCCCTGCCGAGAGGCTGTCAGAACCTGTGGAGGCCTTCGGATACCGCACAAAGCAGTTCCTGATCCAGTGCGCTTCCGGTTTTGAGCCGCGGCTCAAGTGGCGGAGTCCAGGGTCGCGTGGGTCTTACAGACACACGGACAGAAGCTAACCCTCGTACAGCAAGCGTTCTCTCACAAGCACTGATCTCCGTGACCTCGCGGACAACTGTACGAGCGGTACCAGGAGCACCCCATTTCGGAGGGGGCAGCGGAGGCACGCACAGGCGGTGTGGCTCCCACCAGGCCCCACAGCTGGGAGGCGGCAGTGCTGTGCTCACCCACGCACACCGTCCCCCACCAGCACCCCCCACCCCGCCCCCGGTCACGGCGTCCCTGGCCATCTTACCGCTTTCCACAAGTTCTATGGGCTCCGCTTCCAAGGCCATCTCAGGGGTGGACGCTGCCTCCCGAGTTCGCTTCTGGGCTTGTCTAGAATTTACTGTCCCACCACGACGCTTTCTCTGAGGGTAACCCAGGGAAAGAAACAGTCGCATGAGCTCTGGCTGCTGACACAATTTCCATAACAAGAATAAAAGGCCAACATGGGAATGGCTCAACTCATCAGGAAGAGTAGGAGGCCAGTGAGCCAGCCTGAGGTGGGGGTCCTTTCAAAACCTGACATTCCTATCACTGAATATTTAGAGAGAGATAATACCAAACACATAGTGAATATGAATTCTACAAAGTAAAACTTCTGTTATATCAAACTCTTGGTCTATCCAAAGTACATGCCACACCACTCTATAGAAGCCTCTGATCTAGGTCAAGGCTTAGCCAGAAATCCCTCCTTTTAACCAAAAAAAGTCATAAAACTATCTTCCTCGGATTTGTGTTTGGTCCCATTGAGCCCTCTTTGTTTTTTCAACCCAAAGGCCCTCAGTTTCCCACATTTCTATCTACTGTGGAAACTGGGTCTTTTCTTTCAAAAACCTTTAACCTTTAGAGTACTATTCAGTGTGGTTTACACCCCAACAATCACCCCCAGAGCTCAAAGAATCAAAGTTCCCAGTGGCTGCCCAAGAGCCCTGCCTTCCGGAAAGCTCAGGCTCTTGGCTGGCCTAGCTGCAGTCCATACTCTCTGAACCAGCCTTCTTCTCAGACACATCCTTGAGCGCTGGCTTACCAGTAAGCTCCAGCTTTTCTGACCTGGGTGGCCCTGAAAGACAGGATGAGAACATGCCCTATACAGCCTGCCTTCCTCAAAAGAGATAGAACTTTTCACCTGACCCTGTCACCTTGTGTTCCCACCCTGCATGGCCCTAACCAATCCTGGCTCCCTGTGTTTTGCGTTCTAACCGGCACTGGGCCCACTATGCTTCAAAATGGGTGAGCTGGGGCAGTCTAAACTTCCTCCTCCCCAGTACCAGCCTTGCTGAGCTGGCACACAGATTAGGTGACAGAGTGCGCAAAGTACTGAGCACAGACACCAGACGCCAACAATACCCTAACTGCTTACGTACCTTACTAAGCATTCTGTCTCTGGGAACTCTGGATGGACCTGACACTGTTGGTGAGATCTGCACAAGACCTAAGGGAACCCATCACTGGGCCCAACGCTCACTGGCTAGGCAACAGAGAGATGTCTGATTCTTGCTGGGTTCCAACGGCTCCTCAGTAGCAAATGGCAGCTTGAGGAGAGTCAGAAATCAGATTTGGGTTTAGCAATTTTCAGTGGATCTGAGGAGCCATCCCCAGGAGGGCCCGGAGACAAGCCACTGCAATAGTTCAAAATTCTCCAGCGAGGAGTTGTTCTGCCCCTCAAGGGAGCTGACACCCTGGCCTCAGTGGAGTCTACAGGCTTCCCCAGCGGCCACCAGAACACCCAGGGCTGCTTCGTGCCTCTTTCTCTCTGAAGTTGCCCTTGCATTTTCCTTCCTCTGGAAAGAGCCTAGTATTTCTCAGCAGATGCTGGTAAACAGAACCCCCGTGCCCCTCTGCAGCTACCTGTATGGTTTCTGGTCTCCACCGACGGAGGCGGGCAGCAGCCATGGGCCCTGGCCAAGGTCGAGGTGATGGAAAGAACCTATCGTGGCTACTGCCGCAATGTGCACGCTCAACGCTCCCCCGCCCCACCCTACACCCCACAGCGGTCCTCTTCCCTGGCAGCTCTTCAAGCCCCTCTGTGCCTGGGCTACCCATTCCTCCCCTCTTCACTCGGCCAGTTCTCACACAGCTTTCAGAACCTACGCAGATGGCACCTCCATGACGAGGAGACCTCTCATCCCGCCAGCACGACCACATCAGGACCGACCCCTTGTAGGGCTCCCACCTCCTCCTCCAATCGCCCTCACCAGCAGGCAGGCAGCAGGTGGACATCAGCTCAGGGCCAGTCTCAAGAACCCCACGACATTTGCAGAGATCCTCCACTCTGTCCTATTACTCTCATCGTGGCTCTCCCCCTCCTGGCGAGCAGAGAGGCTCAGCCTCCAGTTTAAACTGATCACCTAAGTTATTTACACCGTTCCAAGGGAAGTTTAACCAACTTCTTCACACAATCACAGAAGAGACTATCTATATTGCTCTGTCTGTCCAGATCCTGCCTGGGCAAGGTGTGGGCTTCATAGAGGAGGCAGCCAGGCTTAGGACATTGGTTTCTCAACAAGGGAGGGGCAGTGACAATCTGCAGGTAAGGGACCCAGGTGGGAAGTCACGTCTGCCTTTTAGGAGGGTAGGCCAGGGAAACAAAGGCCCTTTTGTGTGTAAATACCAAAAGGGCTTGGAGCATACTAGGGACTGGGAGTGGCCAGGAGGAGATGGACATTGGGGGAGGGGCAGCAAAAGGAATCTACAGGATTTCTACTACTGTTCACCCTGGGAGCTGTGGTTGTCTCATCCCGCCCCCACATTCATAGCACCTCTGGAACCTGCAAAGAGAATACGAGGCTGTCTTTTCACATCTGGTCCACCTGATATGAATTTAGTATCTCAGAAAACAACTGGGTTGAGTTTAGATCAGATGAGCAGCTTTGTCAGCGGGGAATAAACTGCAGAGGGGGACTTTCAGGGAATCTTCTCTGAAGCTCCAGGGGCTCCGGGTGACCCTTGCTTCCACTAAACCAGCACTGCTTCTGAGTCTGATCAAAGCTCTGAACAGTCATAATGCTGACTTACCAACTTAGGTCACTGAGTGTAAGAAAACTCTGACAAGAGATCATTACCATTATGCCCACACTGGACCAAGAACTACACAAGGGAAGGAAACTGAAGGGAAATGGAAAACTGGGTTGTAAACGATTAAATAAACCAGAGCCCTGGTACAATTCCCACCCCCCACCCCCACTATTACTTCTCAGTCTTGTCTTCAGGACCCCACCCAAGACAACGGACTCCCCAAGACGAGTAGGCTGCACAGCTGCCAGAAGTCCAGCACACATTCTTTTGAGAACAAGGGTTACTCATAGGCGCCTTTACGCTACTTCCGTTGATGTGTCATAAGGAATGAGGCAGTTGCTCAGCCTTGAAAATAAAATTAAAGAAAAAAAAATAAATAAATAAAATAAAATTCACGTGCTGTGAAAACTCACCGTACTCATGGTGCCCTTTGGCTCCACCCTCCAGAGAAGGATGGGACCTGTGCAGAGCTGGCAGGGAAGGCGACAACTTCTCACACCCACTGGTTACTCATCCTCTTGCTAGTATGGCCATTTGCAGCCAGATATATTCCCGGTATCTCCAAGTCCTGAAAATCAAAGATATCAAGGTGGTGGTACGTGCTGCCGCCTTTGTCATCAACGAACTCAGTTCGACCCTTTCCCTGAACTTTGCCGGATACTCTACGCAACTCATTTCCTTACTTGCATATTCTTAGGAAGCAAGCATTCCTTTTTTTTTAATGTTTATTTTGAGAGGAAGAGAATGCACACCAGTGTGCACCAGTGGGGCGGGGGCGGGGGGGGGGGAGAGAGAGAGAGAGAGAGAGAGAAGGAGGGAGGGGAAGGAGAGAGAGAGAAGGAGGGAGGGAGAATACCAAGCAGGCTCTGTGCTGTCAGCTCAGAGCCTGACCCGGGGTTCTGATCCCATAACACGTGAGATCATGACCTGAGCTGAAATCAAGAGCCTGATGCTTAACGGATTGAGCCCCCAGGCGCCCAGGAAGCAAGCATCCTCATAGAGTACTGGGGGCTCCATCATGCCAAAGTCTGAGATCAGACCCATGTGCTACTGCCTGCTCTCCTTTCTGGCTGCTGAAACCCTTCCTGAGTCCTGTGCTGGCTGCTGTGAAAAGGAAAGAGAATCAGAACCACCACACATGACCTCACGGACGCCTTGCACCCAGGAAGGCACGGAGCTTCTGAGGCCAGAGTGAAGCCTTTCCACAACTTCACTGTCGCCCTCTGGAGGTGCTGATAGTTTAGGACACGAGAGCCACCTGCTGGGATTCATCCTGCATGCCTAGCTGAGACTTCTGTCGTTGGCAGCAGCTGAATGGGGAAGAACCAAGAAACTGTGGGCTGGGAAGCTAAGCGGGAGGTTCCAGGAAAAGCAGAGAAACAGCAAGTGAAGGGGCTGCTAGAGGCTGCTAGGATTTCATTCAGGGCCCTTCCACTGGGAGGCAAGGGAGCAAAGAGAAGCAAAAACATGGAGTCTGAGGCCAAGAGTCATCAAGGTTTAAGGGGGCAAAAAGCCAGCTTCTAGTGGGGGAAGCCCTGAGCTCAGGGCAAGGCTGAGGGACGCGGGGAGAATCCAACCAAAGAGGAGGCTCTGTGGTGGCCCACCCTGGGCCAGAGTGGTCCAGACAAGGACAGGGGTCCTCAAACTTGAGCCTGCCCCTGCCTCACCCGGAAGGCTTCTGAAACCAGAGTCTCTGATTCAACAGGTCTGGGATGGGGCCCAAAATTTTGCATTCCTGCCAAGTTCTGAGGCAGTGCTAATGGTGCTGCTTCAGAGGCCGCACCACAGGAACGACTGGACGAGGAAAAGGCCTTGCAGGTGGAAACACCGAGGCAGCGGGAACCACACGACCGCTCTCTAATCTGTCCTACCTCCTAACAGGTCTCCCACCAGCACCTCCTAAGACACACAGCTGGCTGCAGCAGTGGGGAGCACATCTGCAGACCCAGGCAGCCTGGATTGGTCAGGTGCTTCCAAAGCCCTCCTCGTACCTTGGGCAAAGCACCAAACTTTGTGCCCTGTTTAACTATGAAACAGAGCAGCGCCTCCTGCAACGGGTGTTCGAGGATCCCAGGGGCTAATGGGACTCATGTGCCGCCCCCGGCCCCTCTCTACACCTCGTCTCCCCACCTCGCTCAATGGTCAGTATGGCCCCTGCCCTGGGAACACAGCAGCGAACAGACCCAGGCATCAGCTCCCCGCTGGGGGGTGGGGGCACGCTGGCACTGGCGACGGCTCAGGTGTAACTGAGGTATACGAGCCAGGTGTAAAGAAACACAGGACAAGGACAGATCAGAGGTTTCTCAGCAGCCACCCCACCCCGGGTGTTTTCAACAGAAGCCCCGTTGGAGGAACTGCCCAGCCGGCTGAGCCTTTCTCTACTACCTGGTGATCTGCATCTGCCCACGTCCAACTCCCTGGCACCTCATTATCCACTCTGATCCCGGCTGGCCTAGAGGGGTAGCGTCCTCACCGTCACTCTGCGGGGAGACGTGCAGCTGGCACGCAGCATGACCGCTCCTGACGGCACCCCCCCTCAGATGGCCCCCACGCTTCCCAAAGCAACACCTGGCCCAGTAAAGGTAAACCTCGGCTGACATTGCGTTCAGGGCAGAGGCTCTGGCTGGGAGGAAGAGTGCCCTCCTGGTCTGAGCAGAGGGGGAGGCGCCCCAATGGCCTCCAGGGACTCACAAGACCGCCGCACTTTCTGGATTCGAACACATCTGCGTATGTTTCAGATCCTGAGGAGGAGCTTACGTCCGGGGGTACACCATGATGCAGCTGTTTGGGGGGGAAGTCACCTACGTCATGGTGGGTCTCAGAATTGAGAAGAATCTTTGATAAAAACGTCACTGACAGGCAAGGAGGGAGATCTGCCTGCTGAGCGACGGCAAATAAAGTAAAGCCCGCGCCTGGGCTATTCCCTAAGCCTCTTGCCTCCCACTTGGTTACTTTTTAGACTTGCAAGGATGGTCAAGACCTGTCCTACGGGCTGCCCCAGAGGCACCCCCACCCCCTTGGCCTGCACGCCCCCTCTACTCTCTGAAACCACCTCCCACAGCCCCAGCCCAGCAGTTCATTTCCAATCTCTCCGCTTCTTTTGGAAGAACAGTGTTCAGAGAGCATAGGGAGTTGGAAGGCTGGCCTTCGGGAAATCCACCAGAGAACGGAGGGCACCCAACAGACCAGAGTGCGGGTGTGGAAGTGTACTGTCTGGACGGGGAAGGCAGGGCTCACAGGAAGGTAGCCTCCACAGCCTACAAAGTGTTCTGGATCCTGCAGGTGATAGACGCCATCAGAATAAAAGTGAGACTAACAACAGCTGAAGCCCAGACGTTACTTCTAACGTGTGCAAACCACTGTGCTTTCCAAACACAGTTTCTGTAACGGTCCCATCACCCAACAAGGGGGAAGGTGCTCCTGAGGTTATTGTTTTACACATGAGAGAGCTAAGGATGGTCAGGGATTAAGCAACCTGCCCCAAATCCACAACCACCAAACAGCAGCCTGGATTTAAACCAGGACAGTGTGACACCAGAACCTACACTGTTAAATAAATACCATGCCAGAACCAGGTGTCTTTGATTCTAGAAATAATCTGGAAAATGGATGATGTTTTCCAGGTTTTCGAATTCATTATATCCAGAAACAAAGTCCTTCCAACAATACCAGCACCCCAAGTCAGCAGACGGCCCACGGTCCTTCGGTTCCCAAGGCAGACCGTGAAGTCATTCACATGCCCTCACTCGACTAAGTGCTGTGAGGGCAGGACACTGTCTGTCTACTCTGTACCCAGCCTGATCCCTTGTGCAAAGTGGAGTGGTTAATGGTGTCCCTGCCACTAAGACAAGACGGGGGTAGCGCATGACACTGGGCATGGCCAGGAAGGCCAGATGCCAGGAGTTCCTAAAGCTCTGATAGGAGGGTAAGGACCACACATACAAAGGGATCTAGCTGGTTACTTGGCAGGAGTGAGGCCATAAAACTGAACCAGGGAAGGGAGAAAAGAAACAGGAGTTGACGGTACACAGTTTTAGTTTCAGAAATGCTGGATGTGGGATATCCAGGTAGAAAGGTCCAAGGCAGCTGAAAAAACTCAGGAGAGATAACTGGAGTGGAGGTAGAGGTTTCAGACTGTGTTTAAACCTGTAAACACAGGGAGTCAGGTAGAGCAAGAGCCTATAAGCAGAATAAAAAGTCAGAAACAAAGCTTGGAGAGAAGCCGGAGGCATCAGACAAAGCCTGTGTTCCAGGGAGGAAGCAGCAGTCAACAGGCCAGGCGACAGGAAGGTGCTCACCGGTGACCAAGCAAGTGGAGGCCCAAAGTGACAGGAGTTACTCTAGAAACCAACCAGGCGGGGGCGGATGTGCAGAAGGGGAGAAGAATGCCTCAGGCAGGGACTGTGTGGGTGGCTGTAGAGGGCAGAAGACAGCAAGGGTGAACGGACCCATCATGACTCGCCTCTTAACCCACAGCTCAAGGGCAGGACAACCGAGGCTTTTCCATAGAGAGCTGCATTTAAAGATCCTGTCACCCATGTGCTCTGAGGGCCAGCGGGAGGCTGAACCAGTCAGAAGCAGACAGAGAGGAGGTAAGGAGACTTAAGATCCCCAGGCAAGAAGAAAGCTGTGTGGCTTGGAGGTGGTGGGTGGGAGACAGGACAGCCTGACGGGAGGGAGCTATCGAGGCCAGTACAGACTGAAGGCTCTACTCATTCTGTCCTTATTAGAGATGCATTTTTTTCCCATGAAGTCATCACTGACACTTCAGAGAATGACACCCCCCCCCCCATTCTAGTGGGAGTGACACACGTGACCGCGTACCCGATATACGTCTACAGACAAAATGGCTACAAACAGCCAGGCAGGCAGGAAGCAGTCAGTGTGAGACCAGACCTGGTCCTCCCATGCCAAGAAAGGGAGAGTCCACAGAGGAGGGGCGGGCCAGGGGTGCACCAGAGACCCAAGTGTAGGCCCACAGGGTGCCCAAGGGAGATCTAGGGATGAGCAGCTCTGTGCAGCCCAGGGTGTGGGAGCCCTCCTTCATACCACCAGGCAGCAGAGGCTGGCACAATTACCCACAGACATCGGAGACCTAACTCTCCGGGCGGGTGCCACAAGTGCCAGGCCATCTTGGTTCTTCGGTGGCTCCTTGTGCATTTTTCTACGGGGAGACGATGTGCAGGCGCATCGGGCCACTCATTCTGTGCGCCAACTACAAGCCGCTCTCACTGTAAACTCCTAAATGGCTATGAGACACACACGCAGTCTCCTGTGGGTATGAATGAGCCAGCCAGGGCAACCTCTTTATGCTGGCGTGGTACAAGCAGAGAGAAAGCAGCACAAATCCTACAGGATTTCATCAGGGAAACACCCATTTATCAGTGACTAATCGGGTACTGGCTAGTACCAACTGTCTACTTCATATCTCCCCTTTTAAAACCATAAACATATCATTGCCGTGTTATTTTAAGTATTTCCATAAATGGAATTCCAAAAGCAGAACTACGTATGGAACATGTGTTAAAAATCAAGAATGTTTTAAAGAGCATTGTGTACTAACCAACAGCTTTTGTAATTTTGTAAAGAATGTAAAAAATACCCAAGGCCATTGGCAACGTACCAGTGCCCAGCACAGCCTGCCCTCTTGGGGGACTGAGCCTGAGCACTAAAAGTTGCCAATAACTGGGGCGCCTGGGTGGCTCAGTAGGTCAAGCCTCCGATTCTTGGTTTCAGCTCAGGTCATGATCTCATGGTTTGTGAGTTCCAGCACTGACAGCCCGGAGCCTGCTTGGGATTGTCTCCCTGTCTCTCTGCCCTTCCCCGACTCCCTCTCTCTCAAAAAAAGTAAAAAAAAAAAAAAAAAAACCCTGCCAATAACTTTCATTTCAAAGCTTTTTTTTTTTTTTAATTTTGTTTAATGTTTATTTTTGAGAGAGAGACAGACAGACAGACAAAGCATGAGCAGGGAAGGGGCAAAGAGAGGGAGACACAGAATCTGAAGCAGGCTCCAGGCTCTGAGCTGTCAGCACAGAGGCCGATGCAGGGCTCAAACCCATGAACCGTTAGATGACCTGAGCTGAAGTTGGACACTCAACCGACTAAGCCACCCATGCGCCCCTCAAAGCTTGTAAGCGAGCTCTACCCCCAATGTGGGGCTTGATCTCATGGCCCTGAGATCAAGAGTCACATGCTTTACCCACTGAGTCAGCCAGGAGCACCACCCCCCCCCAATTTTTTTAAATGGAACCTTGATGACACTGTCACATCAGCAATTGGGCCTCAGTACTTAAGAAAAATATTCGCCTCGGCTGGTTAAGTGTCTGCCTCTTAATTTTGGTCAGGTCATGATCTCGAGGGTCATTTCATTTCCAGAAAAGACTTGCCTGGCAGGATGTAGCTAGTCACTCCTCCTTAGGCTTAGAGCAGGCTGAAAAGCCAGCACAGAGGTAATGGGGCAGACCTCTCCCAGTTATTTATTCCTAAAGGAGGCTTAGGGGCCTTGACCACTGGTCTCCCCTGGGGGTTTTGCAGGAGTTAGATGAAAGGATGTGACAGAAAGAGAAAGCATCACACTAGGCTTGGAGAGACAGTAGCTGCTCTTTCCAAATGTATTTTATTACCCTGATGAAGTCATCACCAGCAATCATCAAAGTCTCAGAGGCCTGAAAGGAGCATTAGCACCAAGGACCATCACACCTGCCTGGTGATGTCACCAAGGGAACTTCTTTCCTTTTCTCCTAACAGGACCCCTCAAGGACAGCCTTTTGCTTCTACTAGACAGAAAGAAAAAAAGAACAGCTGTCTGGATATAGAGATGGTCTACTTTTGTGATTCAAGCCTCCAGATGCAAAAATCCAAAATTAAGAGTGAACTTCAGTTTTTTGAAAATCTATGAAGAAACATCAATAAAGAGATTATTGAGCTTTCAAAATAAAATCCAGACACAGGCTCCAATGAACAATGAAGGCATGCTCAGTAAAAGAAGACACAAAAGGGCAAATAATGTATAATTCCCCTTCTATGAGGCCCTGAGAGCCATCAAATTCAGCAACAGAGAATAAGTAGAAAGGTGATTGCCAGGGAAGGGAGGGAGGGGGAACAGGAAGTTACTATTTAATGAATACATGAGTTTCTCTCTGGAAAGAGGAGAAACTTCTGCAGACAGATGGCAGTTGATGGTTGCACAACAGTGTGATGTACTTAATGCCAATGAACACCTGAAAGTGGTTCAAATAATTCACATTATAAAAGATATATTTTACCACAACAACAAAAAAAATTAAAGATAAACTTTACATAATACTCTTTTTCTAGACCCTTTGACAGGGTTTAGTCAGTCACTCAGAGGCACTCTGCGGTGGACACAGCCCCAGAAACATCTGTAAGGAATTTGCCTCTAGCAGGACCCTGCGCCTCTCCCATCCAGGCCTGGGACCTCCAGGACACACCTAGGACCCAAACACAGCCAGTGTAGACCGTGGCTCCTCCTCTTCTCCAACAAGCTGTTCCTACAAATTTTTCTATAGCTTTACCTGCAGGATTTTGAACAATTCCCCCACAAACACTAGGTTGACCTTTCTGTTGATGAAACCCCTGGGCATGGGGACACCTTCATTCCCCGATAGCCATGGCTGATGAGGTTGTTACCAGTGATTGGTCAGGAAGATATTCACAGCTGGGAAGATATTAAAAAATACCACATCCAACCAACTCCTTTGTAGAAGGGTTACTACTCTGGGACGGCAAAGAAGAGAAGCTAAGTGGCTTCTCCACTGATGACCCCTAACCCAATTTTCTTTCAGGCCATGGTGGCCTGGTGATGCAGATAAAGGCAATTCCCGGAGGCCACGAGCAAGGGTTCATAACAAAGGAAACCCAAGGGGCCCCTGGGTGGCTCATTTCTTCATTTCAGCTCAGGTCATGAGCTCACGGTTCATGAGATCAAGCCCTATGTCGGGCCCTGCATGGATAGTACAGTGGATGGAGCCTGGTTGGGATTCTCTCTCTCTCTCTCTCTCTCTCTCTCTCTCTCTGCCCCTCCCCTGCTCACACACATGCTCTCTCTAAATAAATAAATAAGCTTTAAAAAAACAACAACAAAAAGAAACCTAAGGATCTATGGATCTATCCTTCCCGAGGTCGAAAAGATACCAGAGGCCCATAGAGCGTATCAACCTCAGGTGCTGAGGCCATCAACAACTTCCCATTTTTCCCCAGGATCAGGGTCACTGTGGCCATGAAACTCACAGAGGCAGGCGTGCTAGGCCTGTGTGGATGGTGCCTGAACACAGAGCCTAACAGAAAAAGCCAGCTAGAAGGCTTAGATGCTTCTACTGAATCCTGAACTAATATCCAGTCGAGAAGAGGGTGTGTGAGGAACGAATCTAGTACTAAAAAAAGGGCTAAGGTACAGGTCCTGAAGGGGGGCGGGGGTATCGTCAGAAGCTTACAAATTTGATTCTTTGGCTTATACCTATAGCAGGGAGCAGAGGAGCAGTGCCCACTGAGGGAACTCCTTTACTGCATACCCGGGCCGGTCTCAAATAGCACTGCCCCTCTCCTCCGCGAGCTCCTCAGCACAAGTCCTTCCCTTCCACTCAAGGCAGATGCAGCTGTGGGTTGGCTAATGAATGGATGCATGCTGTCACCAAAGAGCTAGCCAAACTCAATCCTCGAGAGACACTAATCTTGGTAGTGGGATCCCATAAACCTGGGTTTATGAGCAGAGGAAGCCCTAATCCAGACCCTCCTCAACTCTCCTTCAACACTCTCCCTAGGAAGTAAAATAGGAAGTCAACAGTCCTTGGCCTCCAGGACAAATGTGGCACCTGGGATGCTTCATTAGAACAGCAAAGCACCCAACTAATAGATCCAATGCTCTAATATAGATGGAAAAGGGGTCAGGGAAAGTTAAAAGGCTTCACATGGTAGCTTAAAAAACAAAACAAAACACCCAAAAAACTACCAGGCTCCAAAAGATCCAAGAAGACTGCAAATATTCCCAATCACATCCATCACCTTCACAGAGCCAACCTCCCTTCCCCAACTCACCACTAACCTTTGTGGCCTCATCTGAAGTTACAGACGTGTGTATTTCTAAAATATACCACACAATACAAAAAACTGCACAGCTTATGGGGGGAAAATGAAATTAAGGGTACAACTAAAAAAACTTTGTCAGTGTCACATGCACACAAAAGTTAAGAACCTAACAAAAACGGTAGCACAGCTGTACGCGTTAAATGGGAAATGCACATATACAGCTATGGTACTTTACAAGGTTTGCAGTGAGTTACTGGGAAGTAGGGCGAAATTTTTTAAACGTGAGATGTGCAAGGGTGTGGCTCATAACACAGTCACTGAGAAAGATGTTTGAGTAGATGTTTGAGGAGAGTGTACTATCTTCAGGCTGCGTGACTTGGTTCAGCTCAGTTCAATTTTCTGTGTTCATCTAGTATCTCTCACAGGTGAAATTACGCACATCAACTCGAATCCCGTAACGTTCAGACTGGTCCCTGAGATTTAAATCCTGTTGGATGGAACTAATCACGCTTCCAAACAAGTGTTCAAAGCACAAGTGGCTGTACTTGGCTCTGGTACCCAGGCTGTCAGTCACCTGCTGCAGGCTCTTCCGTTCAGCAGGACCATAATATGATCCATGCTCGTGGTCCTAATCTAACCGCTTCTTCTCCTGCACTCGACATGCTCAATCTGATTCCAAGTCCAATACTTACTGTCCCCTTCTCTTACCATAAACATGCTGATGAAATAAACTGTGACTTTCTTCCACTGAAATAAACTATCAAGCTCACTACATGCCTGAGAGAGAATGCCTTTGAGGTGAAAAGAGGCTGCATTTCTGAGATGGCGGAAATGGAGTCTTACACTGCAAGTAAAAATATATCAGCAGGGGTGTCTAAGTGGCTCAGTAGACTAAGTGTCTGACTTCGGCTCAGGTTATGGTTTCACGGTTTATGGGTTCCAGCCCCAGGTTAGCTCTGTGCTGACAGCTCAGAGCCTGGAGCCTGCTTTAGATTCTGTGTCTCCCTCTCTCTGCCTCCCCCTGCCCCTGCTCACACTCTCTCTCAACCATAAATAAACACTAAAAAAAATTTTTTTTTAAATATAGTCACCATCGGGAAACAAAGACTCAAAAACACACCACCATCATGGGAAAAAAGGAAAGAACATCTCTACAAACATAATGGCTAGAAAAGGATCTCAGGTTCATGGGTTCGAGCCTCATGTTGGGTGTACAAATCACTAAAAAAATAAAATAAACATAATTTAAAAAAATACTCCAGGGAAACCTCAGGCTCACAATTTCTCTTTTATGCAAGCAAGCTACTGATAATACTTATTTTGAAACACTTTTAGGCTTTACCTATCCTGCGTGGTACAGTATGAATAATAAACTTAACAGTTCTTATTTATGCCCAAAACCTTTCCAAAGGAAATTCTGTAGTAGCTTTCTCCCACCTAACCTCACGTGTTTTCTCATCACACTTGAACTCTGACCTTGGGATGCAGCAGTATCTGTGCTCCGGGCCTTCCTTCTCAGAGAGGAAACCTTAAAATGCTTTGCTCTACAATTCCCAAAGCCCTGCTGAGAAACAAGCTGTTTAGGAAAGATGAGTTAGAAGAACGTACATGTGAATTATATCTTAATAATAAACAGGAGTCAGCCCCATTATATCTACGGAAGCAACCTTACCCTTCAAAGAGTCCTAATCTGAGGACAGTAAAAGATGGGGGTAAATCATTTCAAAATTACACACTGACAACATATGCACAAAGAACTCACAAAGTCATTTTTATACAGCACAAAAACCAATCACCTTGTGTATGTATTTGCGCTGAGTAGCACCTCAAATCTTTTCCAGAAGTTGGTGGGAGTATAAACTACTGGACATGAGCTTTGCAACAGCTTTTTAGGTAAAGAGCCAGCGAAGAATTGCCACAACTGGCAATCCTGGGCACCAAGCTTGGTTCCCAGTCCCTACCCTGGTCCAAGCAAGCTACCCTTCTCTCGTCCTGGCTGGTCCAGAGGCCAGCAGTCTCACCGCCCTTTCTAAGCCATCCTCTCACAGCACAGTGATTTTTCTAAAATGCAAATACAGCCATATTACTTCCCTGCTTAGGACTTAATCTGGTAATTCTTCCCACTTGGTCTTAACATAAATTCTGAATTCCTTAACTTGGGGCACACCAAAAACCTTTTGCCAGCCGGTTCCTGCTTCTACCTCCAGTCCCGTCTCTCGTACAATCTGTATTTCCACCTCAGAGAATTCCTCTCATTCCCTCAAGGGGCTGTACCCCCGAGCAGAAAGCCTGGCACACGGGAGACCTCAAAGGTGTGCTTAGAATTTTAAAGTACACATTCTCAAACGGGGTGAAAAAACTCACTCTTTTTATGTAAAGCATAAGATACACATACAGTACATAAAAAGACGTACGCTATTTAAAAAGCATTAACATTTCGTGGAGATCAATTCGGAAGACAATATATAAAAGGGGGGAGTTCACTGTAAAAAAAGATTGATAAACACCGCATTCAAGTAAGATTTTTAAATCTGATTCGGAAACTCAAGTTCAGGCAATGCAAAAACCAGCAACACATCTTTCTACTTGAATGTTCCCATTTCACCTCAAGCTCGTAGATAACACTGAACCCACTATGCCTCCCTACCCATTAAAAAAACACACCCCCCAAAAACCAAAACGATTCCCTTCGGCGTCTCTGTCCGTCATTACCGTGGTCCCCAAACTCCTAGTCACTGAACTCAAAGGCCAGTCCTGCAGCCAGGAAAACGAGGTTCCAGCCAGACCAGCTCTGCCGTCAACTAGTTCGCCGACTGTACGACCTTGGGCAGACCGCCTCAGCCTCCCCAACACGTCGGCAGCCGAAGCAGAGTGCAGGGCTGCAGAGCCGAGACCCTACCTACATCGGGCTGCGAGAACTTGAAGCAGAACGAAGGCACGCCTGTGAATGTGGATGGGGACGGACTAGAGTAAGACAAAAGCCAAAACCTCCCCCAAACGACTACTGCGGTAAAGTCCAGGCTTCTCCCCGGACGGGTCAAAGGGTGGAAAGCGGAGTACAGGGAGTACCGCGTTTCGGGTCTCAAGCCTCACCGCGACCCGGATTACTCTCCAGGCCCCCCGGCCACCAGCGCGCCGGGGATGCGCGTGGGGGTGCAGGCGCCCGAGGGGCGGGGCCGGCCGCGGGCTTCAGCGCACGAGCGGTCCCCAGCGACCGGAAGCTGAGGACCCACGGAGCTCAGCCCCAGGTGGGCGCTCCCGAGCCCAGCCCCCGCCGCCCCCAGCCCCACGAGGCCGAGCAGGCTCCGCCACGCGGCCCGGGAGGACTGGCAGGCCCACGATGGCGGGGCGGCGGCGCGAGCACACAAAGGAGGCGGCGTCAGCGGGGAACAAAAAGCTGGCCGGGGCCTCCCCTGAACGGCCCTTGCCGCCCGGTCCGCCTCCCCGAGTGACCTTGGGCGCGTCCGCCCCCCACCCCAGCCTCGGTTTCTCCAGCTGCGCTACAACTAAACGCTGGGACCGCAGCCCGCCGGGGCGGCGGAGGCCCTCAGCGAGGCGTTCGTACGTCCGTCGCCTGCGCCGCGCCGGGCTCACGCAGCCACGCGGACAGCTGGGCGGGCTCGCGGGCTCGGGGGAGGCCCGGCCGGGCGTCCGGCCCGAGGGGGGTTGGCTGCGCTCCGGAGGGCCGCCGCGCCGAGGCCTCTGCAGGCCGCGAAGCCGTCCGAACCCCACACCCGCCCGGCTCTGGCTGGCCGCCCCCTCTCCGTGAAGCCAGGCTTACCTGGAGCGGGTCTGGCCCGGCAGCAGCCAACGCCGACGCAGTCCAGCGAAGAAGCACCTCCGGAAACCACGGAGGAGAAACCCTCCAGCAAGACGCCGCCGCCTCAGCAGCGATCCACTTCCGCTCCGGAGGCCTCGGCTCCACCCCCGGGGCGTCCCCATTGGCCGCCGCTCCTCGTACTCCCGTGGTCTACCGGTGCAGGAGGTACGTTTTCAATTCTATTGGATAAGAAAACCATCTATTACCGCTTTGAAAAGCGCTTCTTTCCGGCTCCGCCCGCGCTCGCGAGCTCAAGCTCCCGCCTTCCCGCGAGAGAGGCGATCTGCGCCCCCTCGGTGCGCAAGGCCTCTCGGGAGTTGTGGTTTGCAGAGCGGCGGCCGGTTCCGGGCCCTCTGATACGGGGCGGATGCGGCCGGCGGACGGAGCGGAGCTGGGCGTTATTCCAGGCCAGCCGGCCCGCGGCCCGCGTACCGGGCCCACTCCCACCCCGCTTCGGGCCTCAGTTCTCTCTCCTGTGAACGCTCCCGAGCTCTCTACTATTGGCCCAAACCCGGGCCTGAATCTGCAGGAACTCCAGGGCCCTCGCGACCCGACGTGCCAGGTCGTGGGCCAGCGTCTGGTCCCAGTGTTCCCGGACTGTTTACTAGGCTGGCAGTGAAAACTGGAAGGAAGCACAGCCTGGCCCCTTTGCGGGAACCGGGAGGAGGCGCTGAACCAGGACGTCTGGGAGGGCCCCCTGGAGGAAGCGACCTCGGAGCTGGGAACTGAAAGGACTAGAAGGAAGGAGAGAGTTCTCAGAAGAGGTAGCCTGGGTGGGGAGAGAGAGGCTGACATGTCCAGGAGACTGCAGGCTACCCTTTGTGCGAGGAGCAGAGGTGGGGAGTCGGGGGTGGGGGGGGGGAGGCAAGAGTCAGACTGTGGAGGACCCAGATGCCAGGTTGAGTCTGGATTATCCCGAGGGCAATGGGTGCGAGGAAAGGAAGGACTGCACCCCCAGAGGAGCACTCTGGCCCCCAAAGGGGCCAGGGCCCAGGCAGAGGCCTGGAGCTCCCCCCCGGGGCGTCTGGTGCAACTCGGGGGGGTTAAGAATACGGGCTCTAGACCCTTACTGCCCGAGTCTGAGTTTGAGTGCTCCGTTGTTTCAAGCACGTTTCAGACCCCTCACCTGTTATACGGGAATAGTCACTGTACAGTATCTGCCTCACAGGAAGAAGGTGGACGGTTGAAGGGCTCCACACAGACCAGCACAGGTGCATGCCAGGCCCTGAGAGGGGCTGCAGATCAGAACCCGGAGTGAAAAGCCGGTGGTGGATTCCTCGACTTCAGCTTCCAGAACTGCACTTGGACATGGATTTGGCAATAGAAAGCCTAGCTTGTCCCTCCTGTTCTGAGAGTGCCCAGATCAGGTCATGGCCATCACGGGTGGTCCCTGGACACCCTCAGGCAATGAGGATGTCACTCCAAATGCCTGGGATGGACAGTTTAGTAGGAGGGGGTCTTCTCCCCGGAAGATTGAGTCATGTATGGAAATTAGGCAGATCAAAGCCAGAGCATTAATGGTTTTGTGTTGAGTTTACAAACAATCTCTGTTGTTTGATACTCATGTAATTGTAAAGGAATTTGGTGTGGTAGGGTATCCAATAAGTCTGATTCTGTGTGAAACATGTTGAGTTTGAAACATACTGATTTTGATAGTGACTCTAAGTTGGAAGGTACAAGACTTTAGTTTGTGATCATAATTGGAATACTAAAGGAAATTTACAAATTTAAGATAAATGAGACCTTAATGTATCTTTAGGAATTTTTATACTTCTTTAATGTTTTTACTATTTATTTTTGAGAGCACCCACACGACTGGGGGAGGGGCAGTGAGAGAGGGGGGCAGAGGATCCAACGCAGTCCCTGTACTGTCTGCATGGAGGCTGATGTGGTGCTCCAACAACGAACCGTGAGATCATGACCTGAGCTGAAGTTGGACGCTTAACCAACTGAGCCACCCAGGTGCCCCAGAATTTTTATTTAAAAAAAAAAAAATTTTTTTTTCCCAACGTTTATTTATTTTTGGGACAGAGAGAGACAGAGCATGAACGGGGGAGGGGCAGAGAGAGAGGGAGACACAGAATCGGAAACAGGCTCCAGGCTGAGCCGTCAGCCCAGAGCCCGACGCGGGGCTCGAACTCATGGACCGCGAGATCGTGACCTGGCTGAAGTCGGACGCTTAACCGACTGCGCCACCTAGGCGCCCTCAGAATTTTTAAATACTTGATAAGGCAGACAACGGAAATGCTAAAAAAAGAAGTTTAGATTCTGCACGTTAAAATGTAATTTAAAATGTTACAGGAGTGGAACCAACCATACACAGCTAATCAAAATGATAGTTATAGATTTATAGATAAGATTAGTAACTTGAATTTCACAGCCTAAAGAATAGATTGGGTTTTCTATTTGTAACTTTAATACATCAGGTAGTGTGATGCTGGGAGCATCTGTCTGGCTGGGTTGTAGAACATGTGACTCTTGATCTCAAGGCGATGAGTTTGAACCCCACACTGAACGTGGAGCCTACTTAAAAAAAGTTGGGGCGCCTGGCTGACTCAGTTGGTTAAACATCTTGACTCTTTAAATTTTTATTATGTTTTGGGGCGCCTGGGTGACGCAGTCGGTTAAGCGTCCAACTTCAGCCAGGTCACGATCTCGCGGTCCGTGAGTTCGAACCCCGCGTCGGGCTCTGGGCTGATGGCTCAGAGCCTGGAGCCTGTTTCCGATTCTGTGTCTCCCTCTCTCTCTGCCCCTCCCCCGTTCATGCTCTGTCTCTCTCTGTCCCAAAAATAAATAAACGTTAAAAAAAAAAATTAAAAAATTTTTTTTTATTATGTTTTACTTTAGAGAGAAAGAGAGTGCAATTGGGGAAGAGGGGCAGAGGGAGAGAGCAAGAGTCTTAAGCAGGCTTTCAGTGTGGAGCCTGATATAGAGCTTGATCCCACTACCCTGGGATCATGACCCAAGCCAAAATCAAGTTAGACACTCAACCGACTGAACCATCAAGAGTCTGACTCTTGATCTCAGTTCAGGTCTTGATCTCAGAGTCATCAGTTCAAGCCCCGTGTTTGGCTGCATGCTGGGTGCAGAGCCTACCTAAAAAAAAAATCGAAATAAAATTTGAAGTTAGTGAAAAATAAATGATGTGATATTGAAAAACAAAGTTACAACAAATACCACTTTTCATGCTCAGGAGCTGCCTTCAAGTTCTCTGCAAACATCACTTGGCACTGAACTTGTGGTGTGGACATCCCTGGCTCCCTCACAGATAATGCCTGTGGCCCTGAATATTTCCAGCTTAGAGAAGAGACTGGGACCTTATTGTTTCCAAGTGCCACACAGCTAAATGTAGATTCCTGGGCATCAGACCAGCCAAATCCCCGTGGATGAGGTCTGAGAATCTGCTCGTTAACTATCTCAAAAGAACCCCAGCCCAAGTGAGTTTCAGGTACTGTCAGTGAGGGTCTTCTGGCTGTACTTATGCAGAAATTACACTGAAGCAGGATGTGAATTCCCTGGGTGGTCCACAGAGTGCTTTCTCAGCATCAGCTGGACCTGATCTCTCCTGGCTGGTCCTCTTTCCAGGGGCAGTTTGGTTCTCTCTCAAAAGAGCTCACGCAGGTAGGGGAGGCCTCGGTAAACGAAGGCCATCAGCTCTGGAGGGTCGGCCAGACAGCTGTTGTTTCTGAACAAACCTCAAAGCTCAGTGCTTTGAACAAATAGGCATCCGTTGTTGCCAAGGAAGCTACAAGTTAGTGGGGGCAGGGGGAGTGTTCCGGTTCTGGCTGGCCTCACACGTCGGGTTCTGCTGGTTTGCTGGTTTGCAGGACGGGTGGGGAGGGCTTCCGCTGCGACAAGTGGCTGTCCTCATGTAGTGTCTCATCCCAGCAGGCCACCCCGGACATGCTCACAACGGGGCTGGGCAGGGTTCCAAGAGAACAGGAGGGAGCTCGGACGCCACAGGAGGCCCAGCCTCAAAGCTGGCACCCTACGGGCCAAAGTGAGTCAGCCCAGACTCAGGTGCTGAGGGACACAGAGTGCCTCCTGATGGGAGGTCACAAGGCAAGGAACCTGGAGACTGGAGACATTTTGCCGTTAATCCATGACCCGAGGCCTGCCCTCAGGCTACAAACTCGGGATGGCCCAAGGCCTGTTCCCACCTGGGTTTGTATGGGGCAGGAGTCCCATGTACTCTCAAGGCAGCTCTGAGCTGCTGCCTGGTCCCAGAGGGCAGGTAAGGACCTTGGTGTGGACTGCCCACCAGCATCGCTGCCAACAGCACCACAAATGTGTTGGGCTAGCACCTCTTCCCTCTGCTCCAGGAGCCCATCTGAGAGGTGTGAAGGGCTATCCTCCCCTCCTGCCATGGTGCCTGCTCTGGGCACCCATACGGACCTTCCGCCACCCTGGGATCTGGGTCGGTAGAGCATGTTCGATTGAGGCCAGTGAGACTGGAGCAGATGTTCGCACAAGGCTTCAAGGACAGAGAACCCTCCTGAGCTGGCCACCAGGGAGAGATGATGACCCTTCTTCCTCTGGATGTTGTGAGGCTGGAGCCGCTCCCAGCCTGGAGACAGAACTCCTGCATCAGGCACATCCTGAAGGCCACCCTACCTGTGGACTGCCAGATGAGACCTAATAATTCATCCTTTGAAACTCTCGGAGCTCCTGAGGGACTCTCTGGACAGGTCGTAGAAATGGGTTTGAATAACACATCACACAGGATAGGAGAAATGTCGTGTTTATCTCTTCAAATGAAATTTATTCTGCCCCTCAGCTTAAAAAAAAATTTTTTTTTAATCTTTATTTATTTTTGAGAGAGAGAGAGAGACAGAGTGTGAGCAGGGGAGGAGCAGAGAGGAAGACACAGAATCCAAAGCAGGCTCCAGGCCCCGAGCTGTCAGCACAGAGCCCGACCCGGGGCTCCAACTCACCAACAGTGAGATTGTGACCTGAGCTGAAGTCGAACGCTCAACCGACTGAGCCACCCAGGCACCCCCACCCCTCAGCTTTTTTGACAGGGAGGTGGGAAGTTTCTCTGACCAACATGGGAAAGAAAGTCCTGGGGTTCTGATAGTTCAGAATATTCAGGGAGAACTCTGGTGTCTGTTCTTGTCACTCCAATGTGCCCATCCTCCTGGTCTGAATGTGTGCTGGGGTCCGGGAGGATGTCAGGTTTGAGGAGACTCTCTCTTGGACATCTATCTACCTGGCTGTTCCCAGCCCCTCCCTGACCACTCCCCCCCCGCCCCCCCCCCCCATTCTCTGTCCTTCCTGGGAGCCGCAGCACATTGTGCTTTTTTCATGATTCTGCATTTCACCAGCAGGCTGTCACTCGGCCAGCCTGTCCTCAAGGCCGTGCCCTCTCCAGTGTGGCACTGGATCCAGAGGAACCAAGAGAATGGGCGGATGTCAGTGGCTCTAATCACGTCCCCTTGGTGATGCTGGAGAAGGCTGGGTGGTGCTCTAAAGTCACACAGACTTAGCTGTGGGTCAAGGCTTTTGGGGCTGGTTACTTGACCTCTTGGAGCACTGCTGGCCTCATCAGCAGAATGGGAGGTGGGGGACAGTTCCTGCATCCCCGTGGGTCCCCTCCCCCCAGGGCGGCAATGAGGTTTGCTTGAGACAAATTATGAGACAGGCCATTTCCCAGTGGCTCAAGCATTCCAGCCACTTCTCCAACCAAATGCACACGTGCAACCACACAAGTTAAGCCACCGGACTCCAGGCAGAGTGGGAATTCCAAGTTTTCACGTGCAGAGGTGGCTCTGGGAGCTCCACAAAGGGGAGGGGCTTGCCCTGGGCGCTAGGGAAGGGCTAGGATCTAAGGCAAGGGTGGTCAGATTTAGCACAGAAAATACAGGACAGCCAGATAAATTTGAATTGCAGATAAAGAACGGACACTTTGAGAGTTTGTCCTACGCAATAACTGGGCGTCTTGCATTTTATCTGGCAACCCTGATCTGGGGCAAGTGGATTCCGGGGCAGGTTAGGGCGCGGAGCAGGAAGAAGGAGTGGAGGGGGCGCGCGGCGCAGGAAGAGGAGGCGCACACCGCCGGCCGCACGCTTTATTCGGGCGGGATTCGCGGGGCTCCCGGGGGCGCGCCCTCCCGGGCTCAGGCGGCCTCCAGGCGGCGCGCGTGCCCGCAGACCGAGCCGCTCCGCTGCAGCGCCCGCAGCCGGCGCTCCCGGCTCTGCTCCAGCTCCAGCCAGTGCTGCGCCTCCAGCTGCGCCTGCGGGCGGGCGCCCAGGGCTGTCTGCGCGGGCCGGGGCCGCCGCCCACCGATCCCCCCCCCCCGCCCCCGCCCGCGCGTCGCCAAGCCGCCCCCCCACCCGGGACGCCGCGCCCCCAGCCTCCCCGCCCGCTCCCGGGACTCACCCGTGGCTTGCGATGCGCGGCCCGCGGCGCCGGTACCCGCAGCAGGGCCGCCTGCCTTTGGCGCTCGGCCGCCTTCTCCTCGACCTTGCGCTGCAGCTCGAGCACGCGCTCGTCCTGGGAGGGCGCCGCCGGGGCCGCGGACCGAGCTTTCCTCTCCTCCCACCTGGGCGGTGGACAGGGCGGGCTTAGGAGGGGCCCCGACCACAGGTCAATGGGGGTGTTTTAGGTGCGGGGGAGGAGAGGCTCTCCAAGGACCTCTGGGGTGACGTCCCCCCAGCGCCTCTACCTTCTTGCCCTTTGTACTTGACGTTTCAAAAATGTGTCTCATGTATATTGGCTACGTAGGTATTTGGAACAAAAAAGTGAAAACCCTCTTTTATCTTGTGCCTCCTTGCCACTCTCTTGCCTAGAGGTAGCCGCTAATATCTTTGCAAATCTCTATCATACTAGGTCATTCTTCCTTCCAGAATGAGACCTCATTATACAGATTGTTCCCCGTTGGCTTTGGTTTAGGGGCACTTCACAGCATCAGGGCATGTGGAGGTGCTGTTCACATGCTCGGCCACCATCCCTGCTTGGCTGGCTCCAGTCAGACTGTGCACTAAAATGGTCCTGGTGGATTCATGCCAGGAGGTCTGGCTACACGCAGAGAGCTCCAGGAGCTTTGTTAGTGGGTTTGGACCCTTGGAGGCTCCCCAACGCCAACCAGACTGTGGGTGTGGTCTATCAGGCTGAGTCTAGCAGCCGGAAGTGGTGAGACGTCCCCGGCACATGCCACCTTAGGGACCACACCTGCTGAGTGGCCAGCCAGCTGTAGCTGGGCAGCCCCTACCCTACAGCTGTCACAGGACCTCCTCAAATTGTAACCAGAGCAGCAGTCACTCAGGATCCATAGTGATGGATTTTTTTTTTTTTTTTAAAGAGAAAGAGAGTGCTTGAGCCATGGAGAGCGGCAGAGGGAGACAGAGAGAGAGAGAGAGAGAGAGAGGGAGAGGGAGAGAGGGAGAGAGAATCCCAAACAGGCTGTATGCTCAGCCTAGAACCTGACACGGGGCTTGATCCCAACCCCCAGGGATCACAACACGAACCAAAATCAAGTCAGACACTCAATTGAGTGAGCCACCCACGCACCCCAATAGTGATGAGTTTTGTGACCATCGACTGTATCGACTCTTGGGTTTAGCTCTGGTCAATGATCTCACAGTTTGTGAGTTCGAGCCCCACGTCAGGCGCTGCTTGGGATTCTCTCTCCCCTCTCTGCCTCCACCTCACTCGCACGCGTGCATGCACACACTCTCTCTCTCAAAATAAACTTTAAAAAAATTTTAAAAAGTTATAGTGAACAGTCTTGGGATGCTGGAGAAACATGAATACGGACAGGATGTTGAGATGATGTTAATTTTCTAGTTGTGTCCGTATGCTGTGGTTATGCAGGACAATGTTTTTTTCAGAAGATGCACACCGGAGTGTTTAGGAGTGAAGTGTCTGAATCCTGCAGCTCCTTCCAGATGGTTCTACAGGGACAGAGTAAGTAGCTAGCTAGATGAAACACACGGCAAAGGTCATGCTCATGAGCTATATGCCATCATTCTGCATCCAGGCCATCGTTGCATGATTTTTGCTGCCGTTTTTGTATGTCTGAAGATTAGCTAATAAGATAGTAGAGGTGGGAGAAGTTACTGCAAGGGGATGGCCTGGGCAGAAGGGTGGAACGTAGTTGTAGAACCCACCCGGGAGGTCGCAAAGGCAGGCTCGCTCCTTGCTCCTGCCTCAGTCGCCTGCCCCTTGGGGCCACTGGTACTGACCTCAAGGCTGCAGACCTCCCCATGGCCGCGCGGCACAGTGAGATCTGTTCCACCACGTTCTGCAGTTCCTGGCTTCTGGCGCGCTTGCCCTGGATGATCTGGTCTCGCTTCTCTTCCTCCTCGCGCCTCCGGGTCTCCTTGAGCAGGGCCAGCCGCTCGCGAAGCTCCACCACAGACATCTCCCCTTCCAGGCCATACCCAGGGATCTGCAGGGTGATGGGGAGGCCTGCAGCTGGGCGTCAGGCCCACACCCAGCCCGCACGGCCACCTGCCATGGCCTGAGCTGTCCTCTGCGCCAGCGCCGGTGCCCCTCCCCCAAGTTCCATCGGTCTGGCCCCTGGGCCCCGGGCGACTGCCTTTCCTGCTCAGTAGCACCTGTGCAGCATCCCTGCCATTGGGCCTCCCCAGCCTTGGCCTCCCTCCAGGGACCGCACATGTCAGCTGGGTGCCCTGTAGGCCCCTCTACTGAGGTAGGGCCCAAATGGAACTCAGCCCTGTCTCCCTGAGTCAGGACCCGGGGGGCCTGTGCAGAAAGCCCTGTGAACTTCCTACATCCCCTGGGATCAGGCCAGGCTCCCACACCAGCTCCCGGGGCCCTGCAGGCCTGCTCCCACCTCAGCAGATGCCAGCCTGGCCTCTCAGGGTGCCGCTCACACGGGGCTCCAGGCACCTGCTCTCTCCTCTCAGCCTCCACTCATCCGGCCTTTGCACACCTGCGCTCTCCCTACACTGCCCTTCCCACCTGGGCCTGGGGGGGTCCCGGGACCTCCTTCAACATGAAGGCCACCTGGCCCACTCCCAGGAGCCCTGGCCTCCTGTCCCCAGAGGTCACAGAGGTCTCCCTGACTTGACTGTGAACTCTTGGGCCGGTCCCGGGCCTCCGGCAGGGCAGGTGCAGCGTCCATGGTGGAGCACGCCACTCGTGCCGGCTGGATCCCGGGTGGTGCCAGACCTCCCTTGGTCCCGGTGGGCATGCTGAACGTGGTCTCCCGTGGCCACGCCAGGCACAGCAAGACGTGGGGAGGCTTCCCCCAGTGGGGCCGGGTCCTCACCTGGGTCAGGTCCACGAGCTTGCCCTGGCGCACCGGCTGTGTCTCCAGGGCTCGCAGCTGAGAGATAAGCTCACGGCGCCGCTTCTGCTCCTCCCCCGCGGCCTCTGCGCTGCGCTGCAGCAGCTCCCGGCTCTCCTCTATCACCTCCTGGACTTGAGGGGCAAGGGGGTGCTGAGGGGCCGCAGGGTGCCCTGCCCAACCCCGGCCTTCCCTCCAGGGCACTGGGCTCTCGGCAACCGCAGCAGCTCACTTAGGGCAGGAGGCCAGCCGGGGGCGCGAGCCGGGGTGGGGGGGAGCAAAGCTGGGCGCGGCCTCGTGGTTCCTGGCACCCCCCCCCCGCCCTACCTATCTGCTGCCGGCCCCTCAGGAGCTTCGTCTGTGCCACCTTCACGTTCTTCTGCACCTCCGCCACCCGCCGCACCAGCTCCTTCATGGACCTTTCCTCCTGGAGGCGCCTCTCAGCACACTGCTGCATCAGCTCCGCCGTCTGCTCACACAACCGACCCACCGTGGTCAGAGCCGCAGGGTCCCCCCTGGAGCAGGCCCATTGCCCCGGGCTGCCCCCAGCCCCAGGAGCAGCATGAGGTGACCCTGCATCACCCCGGAGCCCAGATCTGAGCTCAGCAGCTCCCGGGAGTCCCCTGGAGGTCAGGCCTACTGGGGAAGTTCCACCTCGTGTCCCCCCTTCCTCCACTGTGGTTCTGGGGAAACCAAGTCCGAGCCGCTGGGTCTGCCCTGAAGCCTCTCCCCAGCCCCCCGGACTCCAGCTGAGAGAGGAGGGCGCTCAATGCTTTGAAGCCATGTGGAGCCCAGGATGTGCCAGCCTCGGGGTCCCTGTCACATGAGCCCCCAGGCACGTCCTGCTGGTCACCCCACTCTTCTTTCTCGTGCTGTTTCAAAAGGTCAGAGTCTTTTTTTTCTTTTTTTTTTTTTTTAATTTTTTTTTTAACGTTTATTTATTTTTAGGACAGAGAGAGACAGAGCATGAACGGGGGAGGGGCAGAGAGAGAGGGAGACACAGAATTGGAAACAGGCTCCAGGCTCCGAGCCATCAGCCCAGAGCCTGACGCGGGGCTCGAACTCACGGACCGCGAGATCGTGACCTGGCTGAAGTCGGACGCTTAACCGACTGCGCCACCCAGGCGCCCCCTTTTTTTCTTTTTTTTTAAAACGTGAATGTGATCCTTATTATTAGAAGGTCAGAGTCTTAAACAACAGGACGGGGTGTGGTTTTGCCGCTTTGTCACACATGACTGGAATCCTCCCGTGTGTCTGGTTGCCTCTTGCCTCTGTGGCTCTGCGCTGCGTTCATTAGCCTCGTACACGTTATCCCCTGGACTGTAGGTGGCTTATTTTTGTGGCTGTACGTTTTGGGGGTATATCACAACGCTTTCATCCATTCTACTGTGGAGGGACATTCAGATTGCTTCCAGTTTGGCACTATTGTGAACGATTCGGAATCACGGTTACAGTCCTCCAGATACTAAAACGCAGTGTGGGGTTTACGCCTTCTGTCGTTGGCCCAGGGTGGCCAGGGGCTCCGGGACCCCCAGCCCCCGGCAGTCTGTGCAGTGGGGGCTCATCTACAGCTGCACCGTCAGTGGAGAATCAGCTTGCAGGCCGCTTGGACTTCAGCTTTATTTTATTTTATTTTTTTTAATTTTTTTCAGGACTTCAGCTTTAGACGCTGGGCACCAAGTAATCCTTTTGTAAAACAATTTGCTGGCGTATATCAAAAATGCCTCTCGCCCATCCTTTTTGATTTGTCCAGTTTTGCCCCAGGTTCTAAGAAAGGGAACCAGGGCTCTCAGAGAAATAGCTTATTTTAGGGCTGGGACAGGGAAACCACCAGGTGAGCCTGGTGCATCTTCTAGTGTCCCAAAGTAAGGAAGGACACAGGGCAGTCAGAGGGACGCAGGAGGTCAACCTGAAGGGGCTCCCAAAGGCCAAAGCTTGCAACGGAGTAACACTTTTGATAACACAAAGTGTAGAATAAATATGCATGGGTCCACACTGAAAGAGTTGATGGAATGAATTCAAGAAAGTGGGGCAGAAGAGAGAAGTCCCCTGTGCAGAATTCTCAGTAGTCGCCCCCGCCCCGCCCCCGGCTGCAGGCTTTGCCTAGAGATCCCCTCTGCACGGTGCTATGTGGAAAGGGGACACTAACTGCAGCAGAGAAAGCCAGGCACGACCTCGGCCAAGGGGTCAAGGTCAGCATCACAGTGAAGAGCTGGTTGACAGCAGGTGCCCTTGACAGGCTGTGATGGTCCTCCTCCCCAAACCCCAACCCCAATCTAACCATGAGAGGAACATCGGACACGCCCCAGCTGAGGGGCATCCAACAGGACACCTGACCCGCTCTCCTTGAAACTGTCAGGGTCGCCAAAAACGAGGAAAGTCTGAGAAACTGCCACAGCCAAGAAGAGTCTGAGGCATGACCGTTAAATGTGATGTGGAGTCCGGGGACAGGAAAAGGGCCTTCGAAGGGAGAAAATGTGATGAACTCTAAGCCAAGTGTGGAGTTCGAGTAAGTCACGTACCAGCGTTGGCTTCTTGGCTGTGACAAATATACCGCGGTGTAGTGGGTAGCAGCACCTCCCCCAAATTCACGTCTACCTGGAACCTCAGAATGTGATCTCACATCCAATTAAGTGAGGATCTCAGGATGCGATCATCCTGGGTTTAGAGCGGGCCCTAAGTCCAATGACAAGTGTCCATAAGAAGAGAGGGACGCAGAGAGATGCGGACGCATGGCCATGTGAGGACGGAGACAGAGTCTGGGGTGGGGCTGCCACAGACAAGGAGTTTCTGGGGTCTCCAGAAGCTGGAAGAGGCAAGGAAGGGTCCTCCCCAGGGAGCTTAGCAGAGAGCATGGCCCAGCTCACGCCCTCCTCGACTTTGGACCTGCGGCCTCCACAACTTGGTCAGGCCTGCGGTGCCTCCCTGTGGCGGCCCAAAGCCAGCGTGGGGACGTAAGGCGTCACCAGCAGAGGCGGCTGGGTGGTAGGAAACGGGAACTCTCTGCACCATCTTTGCAACTTTTCTGTAACTCTTTAAACTGTTCTGAAGCAAAAAGTTTATTGTTAAAAGTACCTTCGAAAACTTGGTAATAAGTGGGAAGATACTTATGTGGAAATACAGGTGAAAAGAGGTGGGCGGCCAAAATCTGCAAGGGGTCTTATCTCAAGTGAGCTGACTAGGGGCAAAGAAAGAACAAACCATGAACCACCGCCGTGGGTGAGGAGGCCTGCCCTGCTGGGTCCCAGGGCCCCTGCCCAGCTGCACCTCGGGGACAGCACAGACACAGCTCAGGGCCAGTGGAGAAGTGGGGAGGGAGGGGAACAGGCAGCGTCTCCTGGCTCTCCATAAATGTGCACGGAACCAGGGGGGGGGGCAGGTGTGAGGGCAGCACAGGACCAAGGAGAAGGCCTAGGCTTGGGGGGGGGGGGACACACTGCACTGTGAGTGCCATCTGCCCAGACCAGCTCTGCCACCTCAGGCCTTGCCAGCGTCTTTGTGGTACCCACCTCCTCAGCATCCCCCACACGTAAGACATGCAAAGGGCAGGGGGGCAGGATGGGACAGAGGATCAGAAGTTGTTAGCAAAGAGCCCGACAAGGGGCTCGAACCCACAAACCGTGAGCTCATGACCTGAGCCAAAGTCAGACGCTTAACCGCCTGAGCCACCCAGGCACCCCTGTAGGCTCTTTCTTATTCAACACAGCACTGGAAAGTTCTAGCCAGTGCAATAGGCTAGAGGAGCAAATGACAGGAATGTAGGTCAGAAGTTAAGAAATAAACTGTTCTTTACAGATGACATGATTGTCTACATAGAAAATTACAAGGGCTCTACGACAAAATGCCTTGTTTGTCCTAGAAAAATTATAAGGTGGTTCAGCAAGGTCCTGAGATAGATGATCAACACACAAAAGTCCATTACGCTTTAATATACTAGCATCGGATACATGGACATCAGAATTAAAAATATAACACCACTTACAATTACTCAAAAATAATAAAAGAAACACTTAGGCACAAACCTAACAGAACACGAACAGGACTTGAATGCTAAAAACGAAACACTACACAACACAGATGAAAGAAAGAAAGGATTGAAATAAATGGAGAGACGTACTGCATTCATGGATTGGGAGCCCCAGTTGGGTGGTCATGGAAGTCGATCCAGACCTCAGACCACGTATGAGCATAAACTGGGCGCAGATTAGAGATCCAGACGTAAAAATGAAATATAAATACTAGAGGACACCTAGGCGCATTGCTCTATAACACAGGTATGGGAAAAACCTTTCTCCTCACTCTTCAAAGTCCAGGCACAGTAAGAGGAAACATTGATTAGTCTGCATGGTAAAACACACAAGCAAAGCCAAGTGACAGATTGGGAGGAAATATCTGCATTGTATCATGAAAAGTCACTGTCCCTACTGTGTAAAGAACTCTTCAAAACCAAAGAAATGAAGGCTAAGAGCTTGTTAGAAAATGTTCAACTGGGGGCGCCTGGGTGGCGCAGTCGGTTAAGCGTCCGACTTCAGCCAGGTCACGATCTCGCGGTCCGTGAGTTCACGATCTCGCGAGATCTCGAGTGATCTCGCGTGAGTTCGAGCCCCGCGTCGGGCTCTGGGCTGATGGCTCAGAGCCTGGAGCCTGTTTCCGATTCTGTGTCTCCCTCTCTCTCTGCCCCTCCCCCGTTCAAGCTCTGTCTCTCTCTGTCCCAAAAATAAATAAACGTTGAAAAAAAAAATTAAAAAAAAAAAGAAAATGTTCAACTGATCTTTGGCAAAGGCACCGAGACCACTCAGCAGGGGAGGGACTGTGTCTTCAACAAACGGTGCTGGGAAACCCAGACATCCACACGCACAAGAATGAAACTAGACCCTTATTTTACACCACACACAAAAATCAATTCAAAGTGGATTAGAGACCTAAACACAAGACCTGAAATCACAAACTCCTAGAGGAAGACAGGAGAAAACTCCCTCATATTGGCCTTAGCTTTTTTTTTTTTTTTTCTTTTTTTTTTTGGATTTGACATCAAAAGCACAGGCAAGAAGAACAAAAATGAACTACTGGGACCACATCAAACTAAAAGGTTTCTGCACAGCAAAGGAAACAACCAACAAAATGAAAAGGCAACCTATGGAATGGAAGAAATCATTTGCAAACTATGTATCTGATAAGGGGTTAATACCCAAAACATATAAGGTACTCCTACGACTCAATAGCAAACAAAACAAAACAAAACAAAACAAAAAACAAACAAAAAAGCCAAATAACCTGACCAAAAAATGGGCAAACGACCTGAACATTTTCCAAAGATGATAAACAGACATTTTCCATGTGCCAACAGACACATGAAAAGATGCTCATAACCACTCATCATCAGGGAAATGCAAATCAAAACCACAATGAGATACCACCTCACCCCTTTTGGGATGGCTATCATAAAAAAGTCAAAAGATAGCAAGTGCTGGTGAGGACGTGGAGAAAAGGGAATTCTGTGCACCGTTGGTGGGAATGTAAATTGGTGCAGCCGTTGTGGAAAAAAGTATTTTATTTTTTTTCTGAAAAAATTAAAAATAGAATTACCAGTTTTTAAAAAGTAATCTCTGCACCCAATGTGGGGTTCCAACTCAGGACCTTCAAATCAAGAGTCACATGCTCTACGAGCTAAGCCAGCCAGGTACCCCCAGAACTACCAGTTTTAAAATTAGAACCCAGAGCCAACCGACACATGAAAAAATGCTCAACATCACTCATCATCAGGGAAATACAAATCGAAACCACAATGAGATACCACCTTACACCTGTCAGAATGGCTGACATTCACAACTCAGGCAACAACAGATGTTGGTGAGGGTGCAGAGAAAGAGGATCTCTTTTGCATTGTTGGTGGAAATGCAAGCTGGTGCAGCCACTCTGGAAAGCAGTATGGAGGTTCCTCAAAAAACTAAAAACAGAACTACCCTACAACCCAGCAATTGCACAACTAGCCATTTATCCAAGGGATACAGGTGGGCCGTTTCGAAGGGACACATGCACCCCCATGTTTATAGCAGCACTATTGACAATAGCCAAAGTATGGAAAGAGCCCAAATGTCGATCGATGGATGAATGGATAAAGAAAATGTGGTGTATATATATACAATGGAGTATTACTGGGCAATCAAAAAGAATGAAATCTTGTCATTTGCAACTACGTGGATGGAACGGGAGGGTATTACGCTAAGTGAAATTAATCAGTCAGAGAAAAACAAAAATCATCTGACTTCACTCATATGAGGACTTTAAGAGACAAAACAGATGACCATAAGGGAAGGGAAATAAAAATAATATAAAAACAGGGAGAGGGACAAAACAGGAGAGACTCATAAATATGGAGAACAAACTGAGGGTTACTGGAGGGGCTGTGGGAGGGGGGATGGGCTCAATGGGGAAGGGGCACTAAGGAATCTACTCCTGAAATCATTGTTGCACTATATGCTAATAATTTGTATGTAAATTTTAAAAAATAAAAAATAAAATAAAATAAAATAAGGACAAAAAAATAAAAATAAGTAAATAAAAAAAAATAAAATTAGAACCCAGAAGTATCACTTCTGATATAGATTCAAAGGAAATAAAACCACTGTTTTGAGGAGATATCCGCACCCCCCATGTTCACTGCGGCATCATTCACAATAGCCAAGACATGGCAACAACCTAATTGTCCCTTCAGAGACGAATACGAGAACACTTTGCAGCCTTAAAAGAGAAGGAAGTCCTGCCATTTGCAAAAACATGGGTAAACCGGGAACATATTATGTTAAGTGAGATAAGCCTGGCACAGGACAGTTGCTGTAGGATCTCACTTATGTGTGGAATCTAACAAGGTCCACATTGTGGTCGCAGAGACCAGAGCCGTGGGCATGGTCCAAGTGCGCGAGGTCTGTTAGAAGATGGGTACGTTCCAGAGACCTAATGTACAGGGTGGGGACTGCGGTTCATAAGAACGCGTACATGAAATTTGCTAAGAGAGATCTCCAGTGTCCCTGCCACACGCGGAGGAGGTGGCTGCGGGAGGGGACGGATATAGCAATTTGCTCGATTGTGACAATCACGTCACGATGGGACGTGTATCCGAACGTCCTGTGACAGACCTTCAACAGACACGAGTTTCACTCGTCCATCGTGCCGCAGCAGAGCTGCGAAAAAACGGACAAAAGGCACGAAGAGGTTGTTCACAGAAAGAGATACAGAGATGGCTCTTAGATATGTGGCAACACGCTCAAATTCATACATAATCAATGAAATGCAAATCAGAACTTGCCGGGATACTGTTTCTCACCTACAAGACGAGCGAACATTTCTGAGTTCAGCACGGCACACTCTGCCGGGGTCTGCGCACGCTGCCCGCGGAAGGTGAGGAAACTGCGTGCTCAACAGTGGGGACCGAGCTCCGCTCTCAGTTAACTTCGGGGCTTAGCGATGTCCCCTCTAGAAGCTTACCTTGAAAACCTCTCCCCACAAACACGGAAAACTGGCCCTGTGTTTCCCATCGCAGACAAAGCAGGGCGTGGCATTTTATGTAAGGGACAAGGGAGGAAGGAAGGATTTGTACACAAGTGTACGTATTTGCTTTAAGGAAAGATGATCCAGAGGTTAATGAAAATAAGAATTGAGGTGGGGAGGTGGCAAGGGACTTACAAGAAATGACGCTTCTCTGAGTCTATTTTTCAGATCGCTTTGACTTCCTATTTGTGAAAAAGGACACTAAGAAGGAAGGAAAAGCAAACCCTAACATCAAATACAGACACAAACAAGTTATCCAAAGGGCATTTTCGAGTGAACTTCCAGCATGGTCCCCTCCCCCTGCCCAATGCAAGTCCCCAAGGGCACACATCTGGGGACAGACAGAACCGAGGTCAGGCCTGCGGACCCCAGGCCACTTGGGAGCCACTGCAAAGAACAGGCTTTCAGGGAAACACAGGTTGGGGCCTCCCACTCAGGCCACCCGTCCTAGGAGGAGGCAGAGCCAGGACTGAGACGTCTAAAGCTTCTGAAGATGCCTGCAGACCCTCCTATGGGAGAGGACACCATACGCAAATGCGTTGGCTTTCCAGAAGTTTCCGCCAGAACCTCAGATCCTCCTTCGTGTGTGGATGTGTGGGCCCACTGCCCCTCCTGGGCAGTCTGGACCAGAAGTGCTGTCCACTGAGAGAGCCTCCAACCCCCGCCCCCAACCCGTGAAGGTGCAGAAAGAGAAACCACAGCCACTGTGTGGATCTTAGGGGTCAGACCACAAGCCATGACCACAGGAGCTGCCACAGCCCGCCAGCCGGCCCCCAGGTACTCCCGCTGCTCCCGCAAGGCTGCGTCACCTCCTCCTTCTTCTGGTCAGCCTTCTCCTTGTTCCCTTGCACCAGGCGCTGCCGGGCCAGGATGGCCTCCTCGTGGCTGAGTTTCCCCTGCAGCCTGTGGCACTCGCTCGCGGCCAGCTGCTCCTCCCGGCCCTCCGCCTGCACCTTCCTCTGCCACTCGAGGAACTCGGAGAAGTCCCCGGCCCCGTCCACAAGCTTATCCACCCTGGGGAGAGGGGACAAGAGTGGGGGCCTGTGCTGGCCGTGGGGGGGTGGTGCACGGGTTCCCTGGGGGTGCAGTGGCCTCACAGGCACGGGGAGCCGTTCACCCATCGCGGGCCATAGCACCTGTCCCCCACCCACCGTCCGCCTGTCCCCGTCCTGTGCCTCCACCACCTTTTGGCCACCTGTTTGTCTGCTCACCCGTCCGTCCACCTGTCCATCCTCTCATCCACCTGGTCAGCCACCCAAACCCCCGCCCACAGCCCAACTCATGGGGTAAGCACAGGGGACCGGGGTGCTGGTGGTCAGCGGGGGGCCTCAGGGGGTTCTGAAGAGCAGGTGACCCTGAGAGAAGTGTGGGCTGGGCCAGCTTTCTGCTAAGCCGCCCTCTGCCCAGTTTCCCTCACTGAGCGGGTCATCTTCTTCAGATGCAGCCGTGACCCTAAGGCTGGCCTACCTGTGGCACCCCCAAAGCAACACAGCCACCAGGCCCCGCCTTCCCCCCTGCTGGCAACCTCCTCCTCTCCCGGGAGAGCCGTCCCTGCACCCCTTCCTCTGAACGGGGTGAGGAGCCGCCCGCCTACCTCTCCAGCTCTTTCTCCACCTGCCGCTGGTATAGAGATCCTTCCCGCAGGATGGCAGCTGTGTTGAGCTTCACAGGGACGTTGTTGGTCTGCAGGAGACAGGAGGGGCCGGCTGCAGTCTGGTGGCTGGGGGGGGAGAGTCGGGCCAGCAAGTGCCCCCCTACCCCCCACACTTGCCTCCCGGCCCCTAGGGTGGGGCCTCCCTCAGGGCCTCCAGCTCTGGCCATCTGATCCCCTGGGCACAGACCTGGCCAGGAAGTGAGTGTCCAGGGAGAGGGGACTAGACCAGGCACCCCGTGCCCACCCTGGCCGGTCAGGAACACCCCTCACCTTGTAGAAGGTCAGCTTTGGAGTCTTAAGGATGCGGGGCAGGAGTCGGGGCTGCAGAGTCTTCTGGGAGTCCTGCGGGGATCAGGCCCAGCACCTGTGCCCACTGGGTGCCCTTGGATGCACCCTGGGGGAATGGTGGCACCAGCACCCCTGGGAGGGCCAATGCGCTCCCCTGTCCTCACTCCAGCTGCCCACCCGAGTGTTCACAGCCCACCCCCTGCTCACGGGTCGCATGACAACACTTCTGTCTCCCATGCCCTCCCTGGCCTTTCCTGGGTGTCGGGCCGGCCAGGCCTGGGGACCACAGTTCCCGGGTGCTTGAACTCTGGGTTCAGGGCCCGTCCCCCGAGTGGCTCCCTGGCACTGGCTTCCACGACTGGCTTCCTGGCTGCTAGGAAGTTGCTCCCTGCCTGCTGCTGCTCTGGGGTGCTCCCAGGAGGGGCCCCACAGCCCCAGTGTGCGGAGCGGTGGGTAGACGAGCACCCCCTTGGAACTCAGCCAGCACACCCCCAGGGCCATGCCCCGCCTGCCCCAACTGCTTGTGGGGGCCAGGGCACCGCTGCCTCGTCCTGCTGACACCGGCGGTAGGGGGAGCCCACAGTGGGGAGGGCAGGGCAGGCCCACTCCTCTGGACAGAGCGCCCACCACGAACAGGCCTTCCTTGTCCTGCGTCCTTTACTTTTTCTTTATTGACAAACTTACCTTGGCTTTTTTTTTTTTTTCTTACGGAAACAGTAAGTGCTAAGCATGGAAATGTGGGAACACCCAGAGAGGGATGCGTGGATCGCCCGTGCGGATCTGGAGGTACATCTGCACCTGCCGCCCTGCCCAGGCTTGGGGAGCAGAGACCCGACAGGCTAAAGAAGGGGCTCATCGCGTCACTGCTCAAAGGGCGCAGGGAGGGACGGTTCCATGTGGTGGGAGAGTGCCACCGTGAAGACCGACCCAGGGCGAGGAGGGTGGGTGTTACCTGCGTCGGGGGCTCCCCGCGGGACCTGGGCACCGCGCACCGCATCTCCTCCATGTTCGCCCTGAGCAGCAGCTCCTGCAAGAGGCAGCACTTGGCTCTGGCCCCACTGGCCACCCCCCGGTGCCCTTGGGCCTCGGGAGGGACGAAGGCACAGACCAGCTTCCCGCTCTTCCTCCGCCCCCCTCCCCCGTCCCCCACCTCCTCACAGAACGCCCCCCAGAGGGTCTAGGAAGGCAGGGCTTGTCGGTGTGTCCTCACCTCCGCCTTCCAGCGATTGTGTCTCTTGGTCGTCTCCAGCAGCTGCTGCTCCTTGGGCGGCTGGTAGGTGCTCCTGGGGACCTGGTGGGGTGGCCGGAGGAAAGCCTGTGGTCAGCGGCTATGGTGTCCGGGGTGTGTAGAAGGGCCAGGCTGGTGGCCAGTGGGATATGGGTGAAGGGAGGGCGGTGCCGGGGACAGGAGGGTGGACCGTGGTGCCCGTGCCAGCAGAAGCAGGGCTGGGAGGGAGGCTGCTGGGCTCTGACTGGGATCCCCTGGGTGCTGGTGGCCATCCGGGGGAGGGAAAGGAAGGACGGCAGGCCAGCAGCAAGAAGGGAGGTGGCCAAGCACGGGGTCCAGGCCCAGTAGACACTGGGGGAACAGGCAGAGGACCACTGAGTGGGCAGGGGATGGAAGGGGAGGTGTGGAGGGGAAAGTGAGTCCAGGAAGGTGTCATGGACCCCAGAAAATGAGGGTCAGGGAGGGGGCGGGGCCATAGCATGAATGCTGCAGAGGCCAGGGTGGCCTGAGAGCCATCCACAGGGTCCCGTCACAGGGACCCTCGCCAGCCTGGAGGGAGCAGTGTCCATGGGGGTGGGGCAGGGACAGCCTGGAAACCCCTGAGCTCCAGACCCTAACTCCTTGCCCTCTGCCCTGTGTGCCTAAGGAGCATTGGAATACTCGAGGGACCTGACCCGGGCGAGGGCTCATGGAAAACCTCTCTGGGCAGAGAGGTTGCCATGAGACCTGAAGGTGGTGGGGGTGAGCTGGGACCCCCGGCACCCCCCCCCCCCCTGCCCTTCCACGTGGTCCTTACTTCTGTGAGGAAACCAGATTGGGTCTGGGAAACTGACTCCACCACAAGTGTGTGGGGTAGAGACTTGGATCAGTCAGAATACAGCATCCCCAATCATGGTGATCAGCTCGAGGGGAGGCGTGTGGCCTGAGCTGGCCTGAGCTGGTCTAAGCGTACTCTCACGGAATTCTTGGCCCTCTATGTCCTCTCATGCCCTGGATGGTTTACAGTACGGGGAAGGCCTGGGTGGGTTGCTACAATGAAGGAAGTTTGCCCAAAGATAAAGGTGACCCACAGAAGCACAGCTAGAACTCTGATCAAACTCTGCCTGAGGCCTAACCTACTCAGCCAAGAGTCAGCCCGTCCTCTATGGTCTACACCAGCTTGAGCTGCCTTTTTCTGTTACCTACAATACAAAGCATCCTGACTGGCAGAAGTCAGCAAAGTGGGGAGAGAGAGAGGGAGAAGGAGAGGAAGAGGCTCTAGGCAGATGGGACAGGTGTGCAAAGGCCCTGGGGTGGGGACAGGTCCACACGATGGGGTCACACAGACAGACATTATCACCTGCCCATGACCTGAGTAGTACTGAAGAGCATACTGTGAGCTACACATGTGCTACTTAATAGAGAGGGAGACCTATGTCACAACAGGTTACAAGCATGGTCTAGATGCCACGTCCGGACAGGTTTGAGCCCTGTGGCCCCACAGCCTCACTTCATCTCTGCTGACCAGACCTTAGGATGTGGAGCACAGGAACTCACTGGGCAGGCCCCAGGTCAGCGGGGCTTCCCCACAGAGACGTGGGGTCACCAAACGCTCCTGGTCTGGTCCAGTGCACCTGGGAAGAGCCCAGCCTGCCCCTGGCTCACAGAGTCCACTCTCCCAGCTTGGATGGGCCGTGCTCACCGCAAATGTCTGCACTTACTGGTTTGGATTTGGCCACGACAGGGACTGGCTCAGGCACTGGAATGGAGCGGGGTCTGGGGACAGTCAGGTTGAACTCCTTGGGCTCTGTGACCTTGGCCTTGGTCTTGGAAACAACGGACTGATTGGCCAACACTTCCTCTAGCTGGTTGATCAGCTTCTGGACTTCCGGCTGCCATCTTGAAGGCAAAGGCAAGAGCAGCCACTTAGGGCCACTTCCTAAGGCCAACCAGGGCACCGCCCTCAGGAGAAGCAGGCCAACTAGGGCACAGCCTTCGGGAGAAGGTCAACGAGGGCACGGCCCTGGGGAACCAAAGGACCCAAGACACCCTGGGTCCACCTTAGGGTGCGGGCTGATAATGGAAGCAATAGCCACTCCACTGAGGGCCAGCTATGCCCCGGGCACTCTACCAGCTGTGCCCTGAGTCACGCAGACAGGTGAGGAAACAAGGCCAGCAGCACTGTGGTCACAAGCCATGCTGCTGCGTGGGGAGTTGGGAGGACAGGGACAGAGAGGCCCAGCGGCAGGAATCCAGGGGCCTGAGGAGCAGCAGCGGGAGGGACACAGAGCTAATCTGGGCCCGAGCGGAAGGCCCAGTGCAAGGAGGCCCAGAGAAGCTGGAGATGTCTGGAAGGTTCCTGGAGCTGTGCTGCTGGTGACAGGTGGGGAAGGGGCTACGGGAGCAGGATGGAGCCTTGGGGTGCCGGTGCCCTGGAGCTGGGGTCTGTGCCCTACACCGCAGGCGGGCCCAGTTCCCATCAGCAGCCTGGCCGGTGGGGTTCCCCTGAGGACAGACAGCGTGGTTTGTATAGCTCCTGGCCCAGCTCGAGGGCCACGGCCATCAGAGGAAGGAAGGGCACTTCTGAGGGGAGTGAGGTTTCCGGAGGGGCAGGGCGGGTCTGGGATGGGGCTGCATACGGCAGTGCTGAGGTGGGTGGCGGGCACCCTGGACCAAGGCTGACCCCACAGGTGGCTCTCTGGGCCCCGAGGGCCCGGGCCCTGGTGGCAGTCCTGAGGATGGGCAGTGAATCCAGCCTGGCTGGGACTGAGGGCTTTCTTCCAGGGAAACGGCAGCTCCAGGGCCACCCCTCCACCTCAGGGCCGTGGTTTTCTCTCCCACAGAAGGGCTCCTCCCCCCGGGCCTCTGGCTCTCCAGCACACTGCTGGTACCTAGAGTGATCTGCTTGTGCCCAAACAGTCTGTCTGTCCCCAGGAAAACCAGGCGGCTCCCCCAGCCCTATCAGAAGGGAAACACCGCAGGGCCAGCTTCACCCTGACCCCAGTAGCCTCTCGTGGAGGCCAAGGGCAGGGCCAGGCCACAGTGCTGGTCCTTCTGCCCGTGGGTCCCGGCCTGCGCGGGTGAAGCCGGGATTTGGCCGAGCCTGTTATGGGGCGCAGGGACAAGAGGGTGGCTTCGGGGAGTGGAGTGCAGGGAGGCTCCGGCCTGTCCCACCTCATCAGGGGGCCGATCCAGTTCTGTTGCACATAGGCTGTCTCGTAGATGAGGCTCCACTCGTCTGTGATCCATGAGCACAGGTTTAAGGGGTTGAAGAAGAACCCCAGGAACTGAGGGAGAAGTAGGAACCATTGGGGGGGGGGGCCTCGGGACCAGAACCCCTCCCCAACCTGGTGAAGCCCACAGTGCCCCTCACAGGAAAGCCAGTGCCCAGGGGGCAGGGGGCAAGGAAACCACTGTCCACGCCAGGGCAGCAGGCCCCTCGGAAAAGACCCTCCCTCCCCGAGCCCTGCTCGCCCACCCCCATGCTGGGCTGGGGTGCCTGTGCTGGGGCGCTGCCCCTGGCCACGCTGGCTTCTGCTCACGGCCTCTGGGTGTTCAGGGCAGCCCACTCCGGTCCTGGGGCGTGTCCCTGCCCAGCAGGGCACGTCCCTGCCGGTGGGGACCCTGTGCCTGAGCTACCTGCCCAGGACCTGGAAGGCCCACACCCCACTTCTGGAGAGTTCTTGGTGGGGACAGATGGACAGCGGCCTGCATCCCCTATGGGCTCCGGAATTCCAGGAATAGAGGTACAGTCTGCCCCTGCTTGCCCAGGACAGTGCCAGTGGGTGGGCCCCAGAAGTGACCTGCCCACCCGGCCCCTGAAAGGGACTGAGGATGTTCTCCCTGGGACTGCCCGGACCCCACCACAGCAGGAACTTCTAGCGGCCGTGGGCCCTGCAGGCTGTTTTCCAGTCCTGGCCCTCAAGTCTAACAGATCTGGTTCTAGAAGGCAGTCCAGTTTAGCTTCTCATGGAGGCTGGCTGCCTTGGGGAGAGGGAGGTGTGCTTCTGCAGAGGGGGCTGGCTGTGGCCCCAGGACGTGGCTGTCAGCACAGCTGAGGTGAAGCTCAGCACCCCCCGCCCCAGCCCTCCTCCGAGGGGCAGCCACGCCCAGGGCCTGCTGGGGGACTGTTCTGCAGGAGGGCATCCACCCAGACGAAACCACACCCGGGCTTGCAGGGCCTTGTCTAGTCAAGGGGACCACTACAGGCCATTCAAACCAGGCTCCCAGAAAACCAGGGAGGCCACACGCTGGAGCTCCCCAGGAGAGCTTTGTGTGGACACAGGAAACATGATGCCTCCATCTGGGTCCCTAAAAGCACACCCTTGAGCTGTGAGCCTTGGGAACAGGGAGTTTACTGGGGAGGGAGGGAGTCAGCAGGTGGGTTCCCGCTGTGGGCCTTTGGGCTCCACCCCAGCACCGCCCGTGGATCTGGGCCCAACGCCTGCCAAGGGCTGGGAGGGCCTTACTCCCGGGGCTTCCGGGTCTGGAGTCGGTGTTTGCTGCGTGCTGTGCGTGGTGGGCATGATGCCCGGGCCCTTGCAGCTGCTGTGAATGGAGCGGCTGAGCAGTGGGGGTGCCATGCACAAGGACAGGACCCTGGCTGCTGTCACTGCCTCCCCAGGGTGGCCACTGCCCGCTGCCCAGCTGCCAGCTGCCCAGCCACGGCCTGTCTCCTGCCCTCCCCATTGCATGGCTGTCTCTCAGCCTTTACCCTTTCCTGCCGGAAGGGGCAGTCAGTGGCCCACTATCCGGCCTTGGGGTCTCTGCTCCCTTGCTCCTGGCCAGTGCTCCTTGCTGCTCCATCCCCCCGCCCACTCAGCATCTCAGCTGGTGTGCTGCCCCCACCCAGGGATGGCCTGCCCACACCCCTGGGGAGAGCGCTCCACAGTGAGGCCCCCATTCTCACCAGGTGTGGGGGCAGGGCCCTGGGGTGAGTTCTCCGGCCCTCTGGAGGATTCCAGCGTGTGAACGGGGGTCATTGGAGCCAGCAGGATTGCTACTGCCCCAGGAGTGACAGGCCAGCTGCAGCCACATCCAACACTGTGTCTGGCAGAGACCACGGCCAAGGCTGCCCGAGAACCAGCCTGGGCACGCTGAGCTCACCACCACCTCATCACTGCTGACCACGGTGGGCTGTGGGGGGCTTCCCCAGGGAGGCCCCAGGGCTGCCATCCTGTCCCTAACAGCTTGCACCCTGTCTTCAAGGCCCAGGCTGACCTCTCCTCTAGAGGCTGGAGGTGGGTGGACCCAATGGGACGGGGGGGGTGCGTGGGCAGGGGAGAGAAGGCCCTGCAGAGGGTGCCGCCCCACCCCTGCAGCTCCCCAGCTCCTGTCGGAGTTTGTGGGGGCAGTTTCCATGAATCTCTTCCAGAAAATCTCCAGGGAGGTAACACCCAGCCACCTGCACTGGGGACCCTAGGCTCACCGTGTGTGGCCAGCTCTCTGTGTACCTGTCCTTGGTCTGCGTTGTGGGGCAGTCCCAGGAGGGTCCTGTGCCACCCCCTCTGGGTTCTTCAGGCCAAGGTTGGTCTAGGGCCAGCTCCGGCACTGTGGGACCCAGTGCAAGATGACACATAGGCCCCCTTGTTCAACAATCACCAAGAATCTGAGGCCTCTGAGAGCAGACCGTGAACTGAGCATCGGCAGCTCAGCCTGGGGAGCCGGCCCTGGGCACCTCCAGACGCCTCTCAGAAAGTGCCTACAATTTGTCTTTTTCTTAGAAAGATGAAGACTGTGTTTAAGATAACTATGCAAATGTTTATCCCCGTGAATTGCTTGTTTACATGTAGGTAGGAAATCCCATCATTAAACACAAATCACGGCCTTGGGCCAGCACTTTCTCTTTCCCTTGTTAGGTGGCCAAGGTACCTGTGAGTCTCCAGTGCCACATCTCTGGGGGCTGTGGTCCTAGTGGGCGTCCCTTCCCCCGCTCCCCCCCCCCCCGCCACTCCCACCGAACTGTCACCGCAGAGCCTGCTGTTTCTTCTGGGAGAGGCCCCAGGCACTTCGGGGGCCTGTGATATCCCCGCTCTTCTCCAGGAGTCGCTGTCCTGGTCTGGTGACAGCCCTCCAAGCCCAGTAAGAAGGAGCAAGCCAGTGGTTAAAAGCCTGGTCCAAGAAAGGGCTCTGCTACTCACTTGCTGAGTGGTATTGGGTGAGTCACCCAACCTCTCTGTGCCTCAGTTCCCTCAGCTGTGGGATGGATGCCTCGTAGGACGACCTCCCTGGGTCATTGTGAGGATGGAACAAGAAATGCTCACGGACGAAGCCTGGCCCACAGCAAGTGCTCCACGGGGGCTGGCCACTAAAGAACGGTGGGCCTCAGGCTCAGGCCACAGGAGGGGCCACGGCAGGGCAGAAGATTAGTCCGCAGCCTCCCCCGATGGACGCCAATCCTCAGGGTCCACTCGGACCCACCCCCTTGCCTGCCCCTCAGCCCCCAGATGGCACAGCCTCTCTTGGAGGGAGGAGCTTGGTCACAGAGAGAAGGGAAGGCTCCAGAGGCCCAGACTCACCACCCGCCAGGACCCTGAGGGACGGGAGTCGAATCCCCCAGGGACAAAACGAGGGTGTCTGCAGCAATGAGAGGGCACCTGTTTGTCATAAACACACACTAAACCCAGCAGAGTCTCTTCCATTACAACGAGCCAGAGAGTGAGAGGTCGGCGCTGGCTGGGACACCTTTGCCCTTGGGTTTAGGAAGAAACCGCAGAGCTCACCTTGCGCATCTTGTCCACGGGCTGGGACCTGACGATGTCACGGAAGAGCTGAAAGCCGAGTTCCTCCAGCTGGAACGTGGCCAGGTAGCAGATCACTGGGGAAACGGGGCTGGTGAGTGGGGCCGCCCCTGGGGTGTCCTCCCCTGCGCCCCCTTGCATTCCGTCTTGGGGAATCAGCCGGAGGCCTGACCGGTGCCCGGCAGGTGCGAGGGAGCTGGAGCCGAAGGCCCACCACCAGCCAGGCAGGTGACCACGGGCAGGAGCTCCACCTGACACCGTGTGAAAACGACAAAATGCTGCGAGAGTTCGGACGACGGCTCACATGGGTGAGCGTTTGGGGAGCGTCTGTCAAAACACTTCCACACACGCTCACTGACTTGGCATGTTCTCAGAAATTCTAAAAGTTCCCTGGATTTCAGTTTGTTAATTTTGAGAGATGGAGTAGCCTTAAGCCAAGCAGGACGTGAACACCCGGGCAGGTGAGGGTCCCCGGGCGGGGGCTGTTCATTACACTGGCTGCTGGGCAGGCCAGTGATGTGTTGCTGGCTGTGACACCTGAGCTGAGCGTCGAGGGCACAGGCGGAGCTCAGGGGCCAGCTCCTGACCTGGCATCGGGTCACTAAGTTCGGCTTCTCAGCACCCTGCTGTCCCCAAGCCTTCTCCTTCTGAACAGGAGCTCTGAGGCCTAGTGCAGGGTCTGGGGGCTGAACCAACACCCCCACCCGGAGGCACTGACCACTCTGCCCGCAATGTTCACCCCACGCCACGGAAGCAGGTGGCCCTCCGGGGCCTGCAGGAGACCAGGCAGAGACAATTCATATTTAATCCTGTGCTGGACAGTCCAGACTGCGGCCACAAGGCTGGCCCTGCCCTATGTCCTCGGGGCTGAGGGGGTCAGGAACTTGGCCAATGATAAAGGCTTGTCATTTCACCCAGGCTGGCCTTTTGGGGGCACTGTCTCTGAAGCAGGCTGTGCCTCCCTCAGGGACCCGAGGCTCTGGACCCCAGCCTGGCTATTAGTGAGCCCGGAGTCTGTTTGCACGTCTGTAAGGCAGACCCGGTCCAGTCACTCAAGGCCGCCGTGAGGACCCGATGAGTGAGGGGCAGGGAGAGAGCCCGGAAAGCAGCATGCTGCAGAAGCAGGGGCTGGCGTCCAGCACGAGCCTGAGGAGCTCCTGTCTGCGGCCGCCTCCCCAGGTCGTCACCAGTGTTGTCTGTGCCTTGTGCAGGGGGCAAGGGCAGCGGGCCTGGCCCACAGGGACACCTACCCTCAAAGAGGCTGTAGTCGGCCCGTGGGCAGAGACAGCCGTCCCGCACGTAGAAGGCGTCTACCACCACGGCCAGCAGCTTCTGGTACTCGAGGCACCCAGACAGCACCTCCAGAATGAACGCCTGCTTCTGGGGGCTCAGGGTCTAGGAAAGAAACAGCCCAGGAGGGGGGAGGGGGCCGTGGGCCAGGGCCAGGCACCCGGTCCGTGCTGGGGAAGCGTTCTCTCGCTGCACCCCTCCCCAAGCTGTCGGCAGAGTCCACGGCAGTCCGGCGCCCCGACCCTCTGACCCAACGGGTCCACCCCAGGATGTGGTCCCTCGGGTGCTCCTGGGTAGTGACCACGGGCTGGGGGCAGGGACAGAAATAAACAGGCATGAAAAATGTGTGATTTCACTGGTATGAGGCCCCAGGACCGAGAGAGGATGGTGGGAGCCGGGGGCCGGAGTGGGGGTGGGCAGTTAGGGTTTCACGGGAACGGTTTCTGTTGTGGAGGATGAGAAAGTTCTGGGAAGGAGGGTGGGGACGGCTGCACAACAGTGTGAATGTTCTTAATGCCACAGAGCCGTGCACTTAACAGTGGCTAAGATGGTAAATGTTATGTCACGTGTGTTTTACCACAATGAGAGAAAAAAAGAGCACGTTCCTATAAAGGTTTTCCAGTGAATTATTAAAAAAAGTAATCCCCCCCCCCAAAAAAAATGGTAAGGAAAACCTGCAAAGTCAGACAGGAATTACCAGTAACTGGAGGGACTGTGTTCTCTCCACGGGTTTCTGCTGGGGACACTGACTTTTCCCCACTTACCCCTTGGACAACTGTGTTGTCACACGTTACTTATTCAAAAAAGTGATTAAGCTTTTGAAAACAAGAAGACTGAAAAAGAACATCTAGTGTTGCCAGCACGGCCATGAGAGGGGCTGGTGGGGACCGGTGCCGTTGGGTCTTTCCTGAAAGCAATTTGGAAATGTGTTTCAAGTACCTTGTGCTTCCCGTACCCTTTAATCCAGTAATTACTTCTGGGAATGTGAGGAAACCATCCAAAATACAGGAAACAGCCGCATACAAGAAGTTCAGAGCATTTAAGAAGCAAAATTTTCTTAATGTTTTTTTTTTTCCCCATATCGTCTGCCTTGCTTTTAATTAGCTTGGAATGTTGGCAGTTTCTGGCTGTGTCTGGCTGGCTGCAGGAGTCAGTCCTGCAGAAACCAAGAAGTGCCCCGAGTGTCTTTGAGTGTCACCCCTGTGCGGTCCTCTACACCGAAAGACAAGAGGTTTTCCCTCACTGTTCAGCATACACTCCAAGCTTTTCAACTTCAGGGGGAAAAAATCATTGTATGTTTTCCTGTATTGTACATTTAATATTTTTTATTTTAATTTTTATTTTAGAGAGACAGCGAGCATGAGCAGAGGGGCAAAGGAGAGAGAGAGGGAGGGAGGGAGAGGGAGGGAGGGAGGGAGAGAAGGAGAGGGAGAGAGAGAGAGAGAGAGAGAGAGAGAGAGAGAGAGAGAGAGAATCCCAAGCAGGCTCCATGACTATGGTGTGTTGTAAATTTTAGGCTATTTCATATACATCACATTAACACTGCCATATCAAATTTAGTGTATAGATTTTGCAAATAGGATACTGTATGTAACCCCTAACTGTATCTGTAGTGTATATGTAATGTATTTATGCCCAACAAATGTTTTAATTCTTTCTGAAAAGGAAAAGAAAGAAGTTCAGGGCGAAGGAAAATGGTAAGGACCTAAGTGTCAGTGGTGGGGAGTCGCTGGGTCAGACGCTCTCTCCCGTCACAGGGAGCGAGGCAGCCATTGAAGTCAGTCCTGCAAGGTCTCCAGGAGGGGACAAGACGGTTAATGCAGCATGAAACCAGAATGCAGACCTCGACCCAAACAGACGCAAAACACTGCAAAACATACTCACCAGTAGTGTCATTAAAACGAACAGAAAATTTTTTTGCCCATCTATTAGATAAATTTTGGCAACTTATTGTTTTATTTTGGATGTTTTATTATCAGTGAAGTTTTCATATGTTTATTGGACATTTGTATTTCTTTTTTTTTTAACGTTTATTTTTAAGAGAGAGAGAGACAGAGTGTGAGTGGGGAGGGGCAGAGAGAGTGGGGACGGAGGCTCTGACGTGGGCTCTGTGCTGACAGCAGAGTCTGATGGGCTCAAACTCACAAACCGAAAGATCAGGACCTGAGTGGAAGTCAGATGCTCAGCCCTCTGAGCCACCCAGGTGCCCCCCTCTTATTTTCATGCGAAGAGAACGACCTGAGGGGTCCTGGACGAGCCACAGGACCTCGGAGAGCCTCTGTCTCCACACCTGTGAGTGTGGATGTTGTCTTGGCAGACCGTGTCATTCCCACGTCCTTCCCGAGGTGCCCCTGAGCCACAGAGGCTGGAAGCCTGAAACCGTGTTCTTCAGTGGGCTATGCCCCCGTGGCTCTGGCACAGTTTGGTTGTGCTAATGAGATGCCCTTACAGGAGAGACAGGAGGTCAAGGGAGATGACGTCCCCCCCCCCCCGCCCCCCACAGAGGTGACCACTGTGCAGCAGGGGCTGCCCTGGACTTGGGTTCTGAAACCCTCCCCATGGCTTGGAGCACAGCCTGGCTTCACTAGATCCCTTGCTCCTTCCAGTGCCGGGACTGGGCTCCAGCAATATTCGGATGCCAATACTCCCCTGCTGACAACTCCTCTCCTCACGTGGGAGGGTCTCCGGCCTCCAGCCCAGCCTCTTCAAGGTCTGTGCTCACCCCAGGGGGCACCGCAACCAGCATCTAGGCTGAAAACGTGCCCTTCCAACCGTGGGTCCCCGGTCCGCCCTCCCTGGACTCCAGAAAGTTCTGTCTGCTCCTGTACCCTCCCCCGACTCCGGTGTCTGGCCTCTGGGCTTTGCCCCAACTCCCTGGCCTCCCCATCTCAGCACGACCCCAAAAAGTCTTTGTTGCCTCCCTCTCCCTCTGCCTCATGGGTGGGCCGGGGGAACCTCTGCACTCTGGCTTCTCCTCTCGACTTTCCTCTGTTTCCAGCCTGGCCACCAAGTAGTTCTTTTGAAATGGGGATCGGATCATGTCTGTCCTTCTTCACAGCCTGCCAGAAGAAGTCCTTACGATGGCCAGTGAGGCTCTGTGTGGACTGGTCTGGCTCCCTCGGGGTCCTTACCTAACCCTGTCTCCGCTCCAGCCACACTGGCCTCCCTCTGCTTCTCCAGCTTGTAGGATGTCCCCTCACGGCCTCCATGCTAGCTGTTCCCTCCGTTTGCAACACTCTTCCCTGTACACTTGCTCCTTCACTCCCACCAGGTCTTTGCTCAGACGCTACCTGACCCAGGAGGCGTCCCTGACCGCCCCCGCCCCCAGGTCAGACGCTGCCTAGCGCTCTCGCCGAGCTGCACACGCAGGCAGCTGATTCCCTTCCCTGCTACAATGTTACGGTGGTGCTCCAGACAGGGAACAGAACGTCCTGCCTTCCTGGGCAGTTGTGGGGACCCAGGGACATCCCCCCAGTGCAGGCGAGGCACAGAGCAGCATCTCCTTCCAGGGTCAGCTCTGGTCTCACGGTCCTCTGACGCCCGGGCTGTGCGCAGAGCGGGCGCGTTCTGTCAGAGGAAGGCCGGGCGCCCGTGCGGGCAGGGCAGAAAGCAATGAGTCAGCGAGCCTGGAGCTGAGGCTGCATGAGTTTGCAGGACGCCTGCTGACAGGCTCTCGCACTTCTGAGGCTCAGACAACAGTGACTCCGCTGCTCATTAATTACGTCTGCGTTTGGGAAGTGTGAGTCTGTATTAATAAGGTCAGAGCCCGGAGCCCGCGGCTCTAAGCCCTGATGCCATCTACCCCGGGCACGGAGGTCAGGCGGGGCTGCGTGGGGCCAAGGGGTCCCGGAGGACACAGAGCTAAGCAGTAAATGACGCCCTGGCCCGTGGGCCAGGCTGGGCCCAGGGCCAGGTCTTTGCCACCAGGGAAGGTCAACCCAGCTGGTCATAGTGGGGAGACTGAGGCCTGGGGCAGTGACCAAGTCCTTCTGGCCAGGCCAGCAGAGGGCTGCTGGGGCTGGGCTGGCCAGGCTGTCTCCAGGAGGAGGTAGGGAGAGAGCTGAATTGCACCGAGGGGGCCCCGGTACCAGAGCTGACCCTTAATTCCAAACCCACCTCAGCCACAGACCACAGAGGGCTGTGGCCGCCCAAGGGCCTCTGAGTGTGGATACCGTTTTGGGCCTTGGTCAAGTTCAGGACTCTGGAGTCCACAGCCCCTGGCCAGCCCCCAGGGAGGGCAGCAAGGCCCTGGATAACAGTTTCACGGATAGTCTGGGAGGTGGCCGGGCCTGCGAGCCTGCCGACTTTCCACCATCACTGGCTGCCTCTGGCCGGAGCCCCCAGACCCAGTTTGCCAGAGTTAGGGCAGAGCTAGACTGGGGCCTGGGGCAGGAAAGGGGCCTGGTTGTGGATTTAATCAGAACACAGAATGTGTAAGTTGTGTCACAACACCTAGAGGCTCCTGCTAATCAGTGACGTGTTGGCTGAGGTGGGTATTATGCTAAGTGAAGCAAGTCAGCCAGAGAAAGGCAGATACCATGTTTTCACTCATATGTGGATCTTGAGAAACTTAACAGAAGACCATGGGGGAGGGGAAGGGGAAAAAGAAAAAAAAGTTACAGAGAGGGAGGGAGGCAAACCATAAGAGACTCCTAAATACTGAGAACAAACTGAGGGTTGATGGGGGGTGGGAGGGAGGGGAGGGGAGGGTGGGTGATGGGCATCGAGGAGGGCACCTGTTGGGATGAGCACTGGGGGTTGTATGGAAACCAATCTGACAATAAATTATATTAAAAAACAAAAAAAGAAGAGCAGACAAAGGAAACAGGCTGCCCGGTGTCTAACCCCTTCTCCCTTTTTTCCTGCTCAACAGAAAAATGCTATCTCATTGTGGATGGTGGTTTGCTCAGCTAAAACTTTTTCCAGGCCCCTGCTCACGGAGCCATGTAGCAGATGGCTTTAATCAATGAGATCTAATGGCAAATTGCCGGGTGCAGCCTCCAAGGAAGCTCTTAGAAAGTGAGGCAGATTCACCCGGCACGTGCCTTTATGCTGTTTGCCTTTCTCCTCTTCTCTCCTGGGATATGGATGCAATGCTGGAGGCAGGGCAGCCATTTTGTGACTACAAAACAAAGGTACATTGCAAGCATGGCCGAGCAGAGAGGAGGGAAAATACTTTCCTAATGGCACCACGGAGCCCCTGAGCCCACCCTGGACTGCCCGTACGTATGCAGACTGCTTCTTATGTGAGCGAAGATACCTCCAATTTCTTTAAGCCATTGCTTTTCTGGATTTTCTCACAGCCAAACACCGTTTCCTAACAGATACAGGTCTGAGAAGATCAGATCGTTCAGAGATAGAAATACCTATCGCTTCAAAACTCAGGAGGTAAAATGTACGTTGATTATGTGCACCGACTGCCTTTCCCCACCTATTTCATTGGCAGAGATGGAAACACTTGCTAGCACAATATGTAAGCAAAAGGCTTTGGGCGAACAAACACACCCTGCCCGCCAACGAGAGTGTGAGCATGTAGACCCCTCAACTGGCAAGATCTACGGAAACCATGGGGGCCAGCTCCCCCACCGTGGAGAAGCTGTATTTTCTGGGACTTGGCCCGAGGTGTGCCTTCCCAGGTGCAGAGGGACAAGCGGGCGGGTCCGTCTCACGGTGGTTCTGATACTAAAAGACTGGAAACGGCCTACAAGCCCATCGACAGGCGACGGTCACGATGGTTATGTCACAGCCAGGCAACAGGATGCTTTCAGCTCTAAGGACAGAACGTGGAAGAGTCCTCATGGTACTTTAAGTGTCATGTACACTTATGCACATTGATGTTATAATGTACTACCATTTTGTAGAAGTTTAAAAAATTGTATGTAAAAATGATACTGTTTTCATATATAAAACATATAATTTAGATGTAATTTTTGGTACATCTAATACCTATGCAAGAGAGGCCTGGGCAGTCTCTGGAAGGGACCACAGGACACTGCTCTCTGCTTGTCTCCTGGGAGGGCCAGTATGGGGGGTAGACCCCACTGGATACCATCTTGAGCCTTTTGGGTTTTGGATCTTTGATGTCATAAACCAGGCACTTAAACATATTAAAATAAAAAACGTTTCCTGAGCCCAGGAAGCTACTGACTAGGACAGCAAGTTCAAGGCGTTCTGGCCCTTGGCCACACTGCTGCCTTCCAGGCGAGGACATGGGTGGTGATCCAGGCCCCAGCCCCCCAGTTCCTGCTTTCCCCCTGTCCCTCTGGCGGGGGGTGGGGCGGGCTGGGTGCTCAGCTGGGCCTCTCCTCACCCCGGCTTCACCCTTGTGCTGACTGCCCAGCTGCCCAGCACCACTCCTGCCAGCCCAGTGCTGACCTTTCCATTCCCCTGCCCGCCCTTGCCCATGGTTTGGCCCGGGGCCCAAGGTTCTGCGCACTCGGATCCCACTTGGCCTCCCCGCCCACACAGCGCCTGTCACAGGTCAGGACTCTGCCGTCCTGACTCATTCAGGTCCCTCTGCCTGAGGGGGGGGGGGGGGGGGTTGCAGAATCCCTGTTCTCCCAGACCTCCCACCCCTCTGGTTCCATCTCAGTCTCAAAGCCAGAGTCTTCTCTGAGGTCTGCTCAGACCTCGTGGACTTTGTGGATGCCCCGAGCTGCCTGCTGTGCCCAGTACGCCCCCGCCCTGGTCCTGCAGGCCCAAGCTGACTCTCTGGGAGTCCCTATGCCCCACCTGTTCAGCCTGGTGCCCAGCTGGCATGCTGGCTGGCCACGTGGGTCTCTGGGAGTGCGGGTGGGGGAAGGGGTGGCCAAAGGCAACACCCAGGGAGGGACGTCCAGCAGCATCCCTCTCCCCTACAGGAAACTCTCCAGTCTGCCGTCGTCGTGCTCTAATGAAATGACACTTGTTCCAAAGTGACATTAACTACGGGGGGCAGAGCTTGGAGCGCGGGGGAGGCGAGGATTCCTGTCCCTCCCGAGGGCCTGGCCAGGGAGCACAGGAGAACCCAGGCTTTCAGGCCAGCCCAGGTGCTTGCTGGTTCCATCACCCTCACCCCCACTGATCCCTCCCTCCTCTCTCCAGCCCCAGCCAGGCCCTCAGTGCCACTGTCAGGCCGTTCTGGAGACCGGCATCTCCAGAGGCTTCATGCCCACGTCTCAGCACCTACACACCCAGTGGTGATGATGGATCCCTTTCTGATCTACAGATAATCTGCAGAGAGAAAGTCAGCACACTGTCCCCCAATCCACAAGTCCTTGTACCTTCTCCACCCTTCGGCCGGGCTTCATCTGAACACCTCAGGCGCCCTCCTCTGCACCTAGTCCCCAGAGTCCAGCATTTCGGCAGCAACCCTGAGTGTGCCAACCTGGCCCCTCCATCCTTGGCCTCTCCCAGGAGGTTCCCTGTCTATACAAATGTCCTGGGGCTACCCTAACAAATCACCACAAACTTGGCCGCTGAAAACAACAGGGATGTAGGCTTTCAGAGTTCTGGAGGACAGAATTCCGAAATTGAGGTGTCGTCAGGTCAGGTCACAGGGAGGGTCCACACCGTGCTTCTCCCCAGCTGCAGGTGGTTGCGGGATCCTGGCGTCCACATCTCATGGTCACGTGGCTTTCTTCCCTGGTCTCTGTGTTGAGATTTCCCTCTCCTTATAAGGATGCTAGTCACTGGATTTCGGGCTCACCCTAAGTCAAGGACGCTCTTATCTCGAGATTCCTAATCATATCTGCAGAGGTGGCATTTCTAAATAAGGTCACATTCACAGGTAACCAGCAGCCAGCACTTGAAGGTATCTTTTTCCAGCCAGGACCCCTGCCCGATGGGCTCGTGTGCTGTGTTGTTTTCTGTCAGGGGGCAGCCTTGAGCCTTGAGTCTAACAAAAGCAGTGGGTTCCTTCAATTTTCTGGACACAAGGGTGTGTTGTCCCCACTGGGTCAGACTTGAGACGGGCATTGGAAAGGATCTGGGAAGACCAGCGTGTCAGAAAACGCAGTTGCCGGCCTCTCCATCTGACGCGAGCATCCGTGCACACCCCGGCGACGCTGGCCAGATCCCTGGGACTCGGTGCGGTGGGTCTGGGGGCAGAGGCGTGCTGGCCTCCCTCCCCACGGAAACGCACACACAGGGGCATGATGCCATGGCTCACTAAGCGACAACTGCCGGCAATAATGTGTTGTCACAGACCCAACTTTCTGTAACGGTTATTACTGAGAAATAAAGATGCTGGCCTTGCTGTTTTTGCTGGGCAGTGGGGGAAAGCTTTGGAGGGCGGATGCAGGGGAGCTGAGGGCAGAGCAGAGACACCAAGGGGCCTCCTTGCAAGTGGAAGAAGAGAGCAGCTCGGGCGAGGTCTTTCTTTTAGGATGACACCAACAACAGCAGCCGTGGCTGATGCGAGAGACCCGAGGAGGGTGGGACAGAGGCAGCTGCCCCGCCAGGCCCTGGAGCAGCCACTGGGGAGGGCCAGGCCCAAGCGGCGAGGGGGGGAGGGGGCGCTGAGCTGTGCAGGGCGTTTCCGCTTGGGGAAGATAATTGTGCTAGGGCCTGGCCTTGGCTGTTTTCATCATTTCCCCAAATGCTAGGGTCTCAGGGACGAGCTTGAGAGAGGGGTACAGGCTGCTGCCCGGCCCCTGCTGCCAGAGACATCGGTTCCTGAATGAAGCTGGGGAGAAGGGGTTGGGTCAGCGGTCCCAAGCTTTCTCTCGTGGGAGAGTCTCTGGTTTCTGGACCCCTCTAGCCTTTGTGTGCACAGCCCAGGGCCCCAGCCCCTTCTGCAAGGCAGCGACCGCTTCAGGTTTTCGGGCCGCTGGACCACAAGGCAGCTGACGGAGGAAGAGCGTTCCCTACCACACCGCAGGGGAAAGGGAGTCCCTCTGTGGCCGGGGGCCCAGCAGAGCCCACGCCTGAGCAGGTCATGGGGGCTAGCCCACCTCCCCGGGGGCGGGCGCAGGGAATAGCTCACACACGCCTGTTACTGTTACGGAAAAGCAATCCACCTGGCAATTAAGGACAAGCATCCTGTAATTAATGCATTTGCTACAACAGCCCCGGGGGGCCGGGCCCCTGCAATGCATGCTCCCGCTCCCTGGGCACCTACCCACCCCCGGTGGACGGACTGACAGACGCACAGAGAGGCTTCTGAGGGCGGCCGAGCTGACAGGCGGTGCTCCAGCGGCCCTGAGCCGTCCCAGGACGTCAGCCAAGCGGACTCTCTGTATGTGCTTGAAATGGGGTGGGCTGTAGTTGGGGGAGAAAAGAACAGGAACCATCCAGGGGCACGGGGACAAGAGGTGAGTAGCAGGGGGGCGACGGGTGGGGGGGGGAGGTCCCTTATTTCTGCCAGCTGTGGGCCACGAGAAGAAGGAGGTGGGGGCTCCTGTGGGCCTCGCTGCCTTGGCCAGCCCCCGCCTCTCTGTCGGAAGCCGGTCAGCTCGCTGGCTGCTCGTGCGTAGCTGCCCTGGGAGGAGGCCACCCTCCGGAGTGGAGGTCAATCCAAGCTCACTCTTCTCTATGCTCAGTTTTGGACGGTACCACGCAGGCACGTCCTGAGGCACGGTGCCAATCTTCCCTTTCACAAGAGTGGTCTGATGCACATTCCAGATGCCAGGGATGCCTCTCGAGGCACAGAGAGGGTCCCTGAAGGCCCCTAGAAACACTGCAGCCACTATTGTGACCTAGAGTGAAGCTGAGGACATCCAGCCTTCGAATGGCATGGGGCCGTGCCCAGGGCCTCTCCCCAGGGAGGACGGAAAGCAGCTGTCTTCCTAGAAAGTAACTAGCTACATGACAGGTGTCACCAGCATGCCTCCCAGCGAGCCCCGAGCCGCCACTGATCCTACCTGCAGGGCGGTGGACGCGGCCTCCAGGAACTGCTCAGCACTGCCCTTCTTAGCCTTAAATTTGTCCAGTTGCCCAATCACAGTTTCAATGCATTTTCCGTAGTAGGCCATCTTCCCAGGGCAGGACTCTAGAAGCAAACCACTACAGGTCACACCCTCCATGACCTCTGGGCTGTCAGCTCGGCAGGTGGCAAAGGCAGCCACAGAGGCTTTATCAATAGACGGGACGTCCCCTGGGAGCCTGGGACCTCTCACAGTGAGGCATGTTAGAGGGAGACAGGGACCCCAGCTGGGGAAACCCGGGCCCACTTCCTGGACCGTGTCCTTGCAGGACTCTGCCGTCCATGGGCCCAGGCTGGCCCTGAGGAGCCCACCCCAGGCCCCCACCCACCCACAGATCCTGGAGACTCCCAGGCTTCTCCACGTGGCCCCAAGCCCCACAACTGTGCATGGCTGGGGAGGACGCCTGGGAGGGGTAGGCCTCTGAGCATATCTCAGCCTAGCTGGGGTTCAGTGACTGTTTATGCAGAAGGTCTTGCCCAGAGGGGTAGGTGACCTAATCCCAAATGGTTGGGGCAAGAAGAATCCTCAGGTCACCAGGTTCAACACTCCCATTTTATTTATTTATTAAAAAAAAAATGTTTATTTATTTTGAGAGAGAGAGAGAGTGTGTGAGCAAGGGAGGTTCTGAGAGAGAGAGAGAGAGAGAGAGAGAGAGAGAGAGAGAGGGAATCCCAAGCAGGCTCTGCACTGTCAGCACAGAGCTCGACATGGGGCCTGAACTCACGAACCGTGAGACCACAACCCAAGCTGAAACCAAGAGTTGGACGCTCAACTGACTGAGCCACTCAGGTGTCCCTCAACGCCCCCATTTTAAAGGTGGGGGACCCAACACCCAGAAAGAATGCACAGTTGGAGAGTGGCCAGATCTTGTATGGGCACTGAACTTTCCAGAAACATACTAGCTCCAGGAGACCAGCTTGCCCAGAGCCTCTGTCTGGGAGACCTTGGAAGAGCTGCTTGGGTTGGGGCTGGGACCCTGGGAACTGGTTCTAATAGGTAAGCCCCAAATTGCTTAGAGGGGGGGTGGCCAGGCCCATCAGAGGCTCCCTCCCCATGCCCCCGTCTTGTTCCATGCTACTCGAGGGGTGTCTCTGGGCCACCCCACTGCTGGTCTTCTTGGGCACCAGCTGTTGGCAAAGCCAGGCTGCTAGCATCCTGGGGATAGTGTGAGCACCTCTCCTGAACCCCCAACAAGTTGGAATGGATCCAGATAGCAGTCCCCAGACCTAGACCCCCCAGAATGGAGACTGAGTGAAAAAGATAAAAGCTGTATACAGTGTCACTGGGGTCCCCAGCAAGATGGGCTGTCCCAGCCAGTCCAGCCCATTGGTTGAGTCCCCCCACTGCCTTCAAGAGCGTGAGGGCCAAATGCCACCAGATGCTTCAGAGAGCCTCTGACACACAACTGTGAAGCAGAGGCAAGAGGAGAAGCAGAAGCAGACAGTGGTTAAAACCCAGAAAACGTGCCTCTACCACCTCCGAGAGATAAGAGAGATGTGGTATCCAAGGAACAAGAACAGTGGAGGAAGACAGAGTCTTGGAAATTAAAATATGGCAGCAGAACTAAAAATACAAATAGAAGAGGTGGAAGGTATAGTTGAGAAAATCTCCCAAGAGAGCATAAAAAGATGAAAACACAAAGTAGGAGAAACATACCCAGAAAGCCAGGGAACCAGTCCAAAAGGCCCAAATGCCCACCAGCAAAGAGAAGAGAGGAGTCACGGGAGAGAACGTCCCAGGGCTGAAGGATGGGTGGGTCTCCCTGTGGACGGGGCTCTTGAGCGCCTTGAATGCTTTTGTCACCGAGGGAGACAGCAGGTGGCATAGGAGGGGACAGGGGTGCGGACCAGCCTCCTCCCCCAGCAGGGAATCCATCTCCGACCTGGAGGACAGCGGGAGCAGAAAGACTAGGCCCTGCACCCCGCCCTGCGGAGGGAGCCCAGAAAGGGGCAGACGAGGGACTGGGAAGCAGGGGCATTTCCAGGAAGGTGACAGCAGGAGGCAGGCCAGGGGCACCAGAACAGGGGAGCCCTCACCTGGCGCAGCATCCCGAGCGGGTTTGAGCTGAGCGCTCTGGGAAAGAGGCTTTGACTCCCGCCCTCCTCTGCTGGCTGCACACCTGGGCCCCCGCACCACCCGGCCCTGAGGTCTGACTCGGGGTCGCTCAGGCGCCCAGCCCTAGCGGTGCAGGGACAGAAGCGGCACGAGCCTCTCTCGTATGCGACCAGAAGACGGACCTCTTGGAACAGGGAAACGCACCGAAACCGGCTCGAAGCCCTGATGCCGGGTGCCGGCCCTGAAGACCAAGCCTCAGGAGAGTCCGGGTTCGGAGACCAGTCAGTGGTTCCACGAAACGAGAGCACACTGCAGGGGGCAATGGCTGAGACCCACAGAGGACTATAGCGGGGGCTGAGTCCCTATTGCTACATCGGTTCTTGCCCCAAAGTGGGCATGACCATCAGTACTGAGTGAGCTAGCTGCTGGCAGGACCTGGCTGCGGTCACTGCCCCAGGGGCCACCTAGAGTCAGGTGGGCTCGGGCCCAGGAGAAAGGAGCCGGGGACCTGCGTGCAGGCACTGAAAGCAGCGTGCTCATCCATCTGTCCCTATCTTCACCAGGACCACCTACACCGAGCCCAAACTTTGGCCTTTGCAGGCGCAGGGGTCGGAAGGACGGGTGGTGACGTGGGGCCGGCGCGTGCCAGGTGACCCCCTTTGGACGTGTGGCCAGGTGGCGGCATCGCTGACTGTGAACACACACTGAGCTACTCGTTTCTTCCAGGTCCGCCCCTCAGCAGTGGGACAGGCCACCTGGAGAGCAGGCCACACAGCACCTTTGGGAACAGAAGCAGTCCCCATCTGTGGCTCGAGGGCAGGGGGCTGGCCGGCTTGGCCCCTCCTCTCTCATCTGCCAGGGGCAGGCCGGCTGGACCGTGGGAGCAGGTCCTGACCCTCGGACACAGGCAAGGTGAGGTGAGGGCCACAGCGAGGAGGACGGCACCTGAGACAGAGGTGCGGGAGGGGTACAGACGAGGCCTCGCGAGGCTGTGGGTGCCGTGCAGTCCTCCTGGCCCGAGTCCCAGGTCTGCTGGGCAGCTGAGGACAAGTGACTTAACGTATCCCAAGGCAGGAAGTCATGACCCCTACAGTCAGGGCCCTGACCTGGCCGCCTCCTCTGGGTGGGTTGCCCTGCTCTGATGTCCCACCCCTGGCGATGGCATTGCTGACCACACAGAGGGACACCCGAGGTGTCTCTGGGCCAAAAGGTAGCATTGAGGGGTGTGCAATCAGTTCTTTTTTCTTGCTGTGGGAGTCTGTATTGCTAGGAACTCCTCCCTGGGGCCTGGCTTGCAGACTGAGTGAATGTCCCTGGAGGAAATATTGGCTCTGGGAGAAGTTCTGGAAAAGATCGATTTCCATAGTTTGCAATCTTTTCCCTAGTGAGATCTGACTTTTCTCAGCCTCATGCAGCTAATGGACAAAGGGACATCTTAAAGGCCGCAGAAAGTGGTGGCCACCCCCCCCAACACTAACCACCCCTCATCTGGCCACAGAAAGTGGTGGCCACCCCCCCCAACACTAACCACCCCTCATCTGGCCACAGAAAGTGGTGGCCACCCCCCCCAACACTAACCACCCCTCATCTGGCCACAGAAAGTGGTGGCCACCCCCCCCAACACTAACCACCCCTCATCTGGCCACAGAAAGTGGTGGCCACCCCCCCCCCCAAAACACTAACCACCCCTCATCTGGCCACAGAAAGTGGTGGCCACCCCCCCCAACACTAACCACCCCTCATCTGGCCACAGAAAGTGGTGGCCACCCCCCAACACTAACCACCCCTCATCTGGCCGCAGAAAGTGGTGGCCACCCCCCCCAACACTAACTACCCCTCATCTGGCCACAGAAAGTGGTGGCCACCCCCCCCAACACTAACCACCCCTCATCTGGCCACAGAGAGTGGTGGCCACCCCCCCCAACACTAACCACCCCTCATCTGGCATTAGAGGCCTCGCTGCATGGGATGGAGCTTGGAAGTCTTGAGGCCACAGGCTGCCTGTGGCCCCTCTGGATCAGCCCTTGTACTTGGTTATTTGTGTTCATGCAAACCCTTTGCCCTGGGCCCCACGTCCGAGAGGCTGTGGGACGTTTGCAGGTGAGGATCACCCAGTCCGGCTGCACCAAGTGGCCACAGACCCACTCACCAGGTCTCCCAGGCCTGGCCCTCCGCCTTACCCCCCGGCACAGCCACTGTCCTCCCGGGCAGGTGTTCCAGTGTGGGGGAAAGGAGGGGAGGACCCTTTTGGCCTGAGCCTATGGCAGGTGGGATAGATGGCAGTGCCACTCTCTGAGGTGAGGGAGGTTTGGGGGAGAGTGGCCTCAGGTCAGGGGAGTGTCCTTCCACTAAGAGCCATCATTAACAAATCCCCCCAACTCTTGGGGTACCCAGCACGTCCTACCCCTTCGCAGCCTGGGCTCACAGTCCCTGGGGTCCTCCTCCTGCTTCCCATCCTGTACCCCAGCTCTGTCCTCCCAGGATTCTCACTGGCTCTCAAGCCCCTTCACGTGGATCTCCTGAACCTTGAACACGCCTCTCCTCTCTCCGGTGAGCTCCTACACATCCCTTAACACCTGATGCAAATATCAGCACCTGTGGAGCCTGCTTCCTCCTCCCTTAGCTCTTCCCTTCTCCGTGCCTCCTCTGAACTCATCCAAACCTATGTGACGCACTGCACCGTGAGCACCTGACGCAGGACCCTCCTGTGCCACTTCTGCGTCCACAAGCTGGTCTCCAGCAGCTTAACCAGAGCTGGTCTCCAGCAAGTGCCGCAGAGGTGTCTGCGGAGCCAATGACAGGATGCAAACTGCAGAACAGTCAAGCTGAAAGTGTCAGCACAGAGCCCAACACAGGGCTCGAACCCACGAACTGTGAGATCATAGCCTGAGCTCAACCGATTGAGCCCCCCAGGTGCCCCTGTATTAGTGATCTTTTTTAAGTCAAGCCTTTGCTTCCACAGATCCTATAGTTCAACAAGTTCGGTGTCATTGTTTCGTTTAATTGGAGAATAATGGATGCCCACGAGATATTTACTAAGCAAGTAAAGGTGGGACAGAACAAACCCCACGCTGAGTTGGGGGGTTGAGGTGGGGGGTCAGGCTCCCCATCCCAAGGGAGCACTTCCTGCCTGTGGGAGCCTGAGCCCCAGGCTGGTTCTGCAACCCTCCAAACACCCACTCTGCCAGATTCCCGGTAACATCTCGGGATGAGCCATAACTGGGGGAAAGAGACACCATGTCAACATAGTAAAGCAAAATAGCATTTACACATTCTGGAGCTCACAAGGAAATGAGCACAACTAGTAAAAAGTCTATTTTTACAGAAACAACGTTGAGGATGCAGTCTTTTCGCCCCTCCCCCAACAGGCACTTGGGGGCACTGCCCCGGGATGGGGTTTGGCCCTTGGCCCTACCTTTCTGCATCTGCTCTGAACACAGCTCTGCCTGGAGGAACCAGATACCGGCAGGAATAAGGGTTCCCTCCGGCACCTGCAGTGGGTGGTGAGTGTGGGCGGTCTGCACGTGTTTAGTGGGAGATGTTCCTCAGGCAGGATGACTTCCCTGCCCTCCCTCCTGTCCCGGAGCTGGAACATTCGGAAGAAAGGATGCTCCAAGAGGCCCTCTGGTGATGGCTCAAAGTCCAAGAAGAGCCAGGGAGGCAGCCAAGCCCTGTCCCCAACGCAGAGCGGGCCTGGACAGAGCTGGAGGCAACAAATGGCTGAGCCAGGTGGAGGATGCAGAGGGGAGTCTGTGAGGGGCTGTGCGGAGGAGGGGGTTCCCTGGGGAGCCCAGCTGGCTGGAACCATTCGTCCCTGCCAGTCTGGCTCACTACCAGGCCTGAGCGCCCCTGGGGCAGAGGAGACACAGAGCAGCTGCGCCAGGAGGGTGGAAATCAGGGAAAGAGACACTTGAGTCCTGAATTCTTACTGAAATTGGCCTGTGAGCTTAGTGGACGCAATGACGTTTTTGGGTAGGAGACAGGCGGTAAAGTCTTCTGATTCTGATACATGCTCTTGGCACCTCAGCTTTGTTCTAATGGGGTAAAACCAGATACATGGGAAGTGGTATTTAATTCCCAAGATGTAACTCCACGAATCAAGACCTGACTGTCTCAAATTTAAGGAAACTTTAAAGGTGGGCTGGACCAAAGCTTCTCTTTTCTTAGCAAATCCTTTATAGACAGAAATGAGATGACAGGAGATTTAAATTCCATCAGACACAAACCAGCTCAACACCCTCAACCACTAGAGAGGCTTCATGTACACAGATACAAAATGTGTGTTAATTAACATAAATTCTTTTCTTGGCTTTTAATTCCGAGTAAAAATCTCCTAAGGATTTTTGCCAAGTCATGCTCTGACGGATTGTGCTTAAAGTATAGACCCACACAGCAGGTTTTGCTGGTTGCTTTTTAATCTCCACTCTCCCTTTCCTCCTGAATAACAAAACACTGAGTTTTACTTGGGTTTATTGCCGCCTAACTGAAAGATGACATTCCCTGGCCTCCCCAACAGCAAGATATACCCTGAAGTACAAGGATGTGAGACTTCTGCAAAGTCTCTCTGAATGGGAGAGGCTTATACTCTTCTTCTCTTTTCCTTCCTGCTGGCTGGACTCAGGAAGTGATGGCAGGAACTTAGGCAGCCATCCTGGCCTGTGAGAAAACATGTTAAAGGTGGCAGAAGAGAAAGCTAGAAGAGTCCACGTCCCTGATGACTTTTTGTGGCTGTTATACCTTCCAGGACTGGCTCCCCATTGACCTCCTTTTTTTTTTTATTATTATTTTTTTAATGTTTATTTATTTTTGAGACAGAGAGAGACAGAGCATGAATGGGGGAGGGTCAGAGAGAGAGGGAGACACAGAATCTGAAGCAGGCTCCAGGCTCTGAGCTGTCAGCACAGAGCCCGATGCGGGTCTCGAACCCACGAACCGTGAGATCATGACCTGAGCTGAAGTCGGACGTCCAACCGACTGAGCCACCCAGGCGCCCCTCCCATTGACCTCCTTTATGGAAACATAAATAACCTTGCTTGGGCCTCTCTGGTCTTTGGATTTTTCATTACATATAGCTGAACCTAATCTTAATTGATACACCCACTTCTCCGAGGTCAGCCTTCCTCCTGTGCACAGTTTCAAACTGGGGAGGATAGGAAGAAAGCCTCTGCACAAGCAACGACAGCCCTAGCCTTGGAGTCAATGAAGGACAGAACCGTGGAGAATAGTCCACTGTCTACAGTGAGTTCTTATGCTAGAAGCACTGGCTGGGGAGGAGCAGGTCTTATGTGTGAAGATTGAGAGTCCATTTGGACACATTGAGTTTGTGGGGATTTGTTAGACATCCATTGGCAAAGAATGGGTAAAGGGGTCTGCAGTCCCAGGGTGATGTTCAGGCTGGACATGTAAGTTTTGGAAACGTCAGGAGAAAATGGGTGTTTACCAGACCATGTGACTGCAGGAAATCACCCAAGGAAGGAGTGGATACAAGAGTTTCCAAGGTCTGGGGCACCAGGGTGGCTTAGCCAGTTAAGCGTCCAACTTTGGCTCAAGTCATGATCTCATGGCTTGTGAGTTTAAACCCCGCCTTGGGCTCTGTGCCTACAGCTCAGAGCCTGGAGCCTGCTTCTGATTCTGTGTCTTTCCTCTCTCTTTGCCTCCCTCCCTCTCTCTCTCTCTAACATAAATAAACGTTAAAAAAAATAAGAAGAAGAATTTCTAAGGACTGAGTCCTGGGGCTTTAGTGTCAGGCGGTTGGGAAGCAGAGGAGGCCCCTGCCCAGAAGACTGAGAAGGAGCAACCACTGGGGTGGCAGGGAGTGTGATCTGTTCCAGCCAACTGAGGACGCCGAGTCCGGGAGGAGAGCACTCAGCTGAGTTGCCTGCTGCTAACGGTTCAAGGAAGAGATGGGACTGAGCTCCAATCATTGGATTTAACAACATCAGGGTCAAGGATGACTTTGATGAAGAACTTGGGAGAGGGAGTTGGGTGAAAGCCCGATCAGAGCGGGCTCAGGAGAGAAAAGGGGAAAGGAATTGGAGATAGGAGGCAATGGGGACGGGGTGGGGTCTGTGTGCTGGCAACCTAAGGGAGCAGAGTGGGTGGCAGCTAGAGGGGAGTGGGCAAGATTAGCCAGGCACTCAGAAGAGAACATGGCCCACCACCAGCACACACGGAAGCCTCAGAAGCTGCCTCTGGGGAGACTCACACGGACTTCCGCGGACCACTCTAGTCCAGAACCACCCGAGCCCTGAGACCCTGGGCCAACGAGTCTCAGAGAATGAATTCTCTACCAAGGGAGAAGTTACTTCTACTCCCTGCACCCCAAATCTGCACATCTCAGAACACTCAGAGAAGCGGTGGTGGGTGGGGACAGGGAAAGCTCCAAGCTGTTGCGGGAGCGCCAGCTGTGATCTGGATCCTCTTCCTACAGATAAGAACACAGCAGCCTCTTTGTGCCTCAGTTTCTTCAGCTGTCAGTGGGAATTTAAAGTGTCCTGTACTCAACACATGTTTTTAGCTCTCTGCTTGCCACGTAAACAGGTTCTCAGATTTTGGTGATTATCTTAATGGACCCAAATTAGGGCACCATTGGGGGCAATAGTGAATATGGGTGAATATCTTTTTAAAAAGCACCGTTTATTGTGGCGATAAAAAAAAAAAAAAAGCACCGTTCACTTTAATCAAGGAGCTGGGAAGAAAACCAAAATTAGCGAAAGTAAGAACATGGGAAGCAGGAGATGAGGACTGACCGTGGGAAGTTGTTGGAGAGAGGTGCTGATGCTGAGGAAACGCGCCTCGCCCTCCTCCCTGTCGGGTCCCACCTGCTCCCTTCCCCCTCCTACCTGTGTGCTGGCTTCACAGGAGCTCCTGCCGCCAAACCTTCCGTCCCACCTCCACCCGCCGCCACAGCAGATGCCAGGGCCAGCGGGTGCGGCGGGTCTCGCGAATCGCAGCGGGTCCCCCACTTCACTTCTTCTGTTCAGCCGGGACCTCTGCCACCACCCGGACAGGGGGAGCTCGCGCCGGGGTGCAGTTTGGGCGTCGTCACCTAGCAACCGGAGCCACGCACCGGCGCCGCCGGCGGGAAGACTACAAGCTCCAGAATGCACAGCGCCTGCTGTGCGGCCAAGGACGCCGCGCCCAGGGCCCCTCCTCCCCCCAATGCCCGTCGGGACTTGTAGTTTTGCGCCCTCACCGGGAGCGCCGGGTCGCCCTCCGGCGGGGAGCGCGCCTCGGGTGGGGCGCGGCACGGCGCCGCGGGATTGGGCGGCCTCGGCTGCTGGCGGCGGGCAGGGGGCTCGCGGCGCGTCGGCGCATGTGCGGCGCGCGGCGCGGTGGCCGGCGAGGCGCGGGGTGTCAGTGAGCCGCGAGGAGCCGGCGCCCGCGTGCCCGCGTCCGCCCGTGCGCCCGTCCGCCTGCAGCGGGGCTGCGGGTCCGCCCTGCGCGCCGCTCGCGGAGCAGCTCCGGCCGCGCACCTGCCCCGCGCACCTGTCCGCCGCCCTCCGCCCGCCCCGCGCCCGGCTCCGCTCACGCCAGCCGCCCAGGGACCTCGCGGGCCCCGGCCCGGCCCTGCCCCCGCGTCCGCCCCGCGCCGCAGCCGGGCCGGGCGCAGCGCTGCGGAGGCGAGGGCCGCGGGGCCGGGCCGGCGCGGCGATGATGAACAGGTTCCGAAAGTGGCTGTACAAACCCAAGGTGAGCGCCCGTCCCTCTCTGCCCAGGCAGACCCCTCTCTCGCCGGCCGCCGACACCTCCGCTCCGCTCGGCGACCCGCGCGCACGGTGCCGGGACCCCTGCGGCGGGTCCCGCCTCCCCCACCCCTTCCTAAGCCAGGTCCAAGACTGACCCTCCTGCCGCCGCGCTCCGGCCGGGGCGCGCTTTCCCTCCTCTGCCCGCGGCCAGGGCGCGTCCCGCTCCCTGCTCATCCCCGTCCTGCTTGGGCGCCGCGCTCGCACCTCGGGGTCCCCGACCCGCAGCCCGAAGCCGACCCCCTCCTACTTCTCCTGCGTCCCGGAAGGACCTTTTCATCCCTGCTGCCTGAACCGGGGTGGTGGTGGGGGACCGCCTCATTCCTCTTCTGCCCGTCCCCGTTATCCTGTGCCCGGACTGTACTCCCCAGCCTCGCCCTGCGCTCCGGAAGAGACCCTCGCCCCACCTCTACCAGGTTCTGGAGCGGACCCCCACTTTCCTCTCCCCGGGTCCCGGGCTGACCCCTCCTACCCTGTGTGCAGAGCGGATCCCCATCGCGCGGCCCCGGCCCTGCCTTCCCGAACCAGCACTGACCCGCACCTCGGCCGGGTCCTTGGCCCGCGCCCACCCGCGTGCTCCCCAATCCAGGACGGGTGCACCCCTCGCCCGTGGGGTCGGCGGCTGGCGGCTGCGCCAGTCGCACTGCGGGCGATGCGTCCCGCCGGAGGCCCGGGCTCGTGTCCGCTGTGGACAGCGCGGGGCCGGGGGCCGCGGTACGGGGCGCGGGGCCCAGAGTCCTGGGGGCACCTTTGGGGTCCGGGGCTACGAGCTGCCAGCCGGCGCAGCGGGCAGGCGGAGGCGCTGGGGTCTTGGCTGAGGGCGATGACGCTGGGGTGGGGTCACCGAGGCGACCAGGGGACATCGTGGCCGCAGTGTCACTGACGACCCAGGGAACCCACTGCTCCCCACGAGGCTGGACCGCTTTTCTGGATTGGGCTTCCCCGCCCTCCCTCCCCCACGTGGGTGGTCTCTCAGGGTGGGGGTTTCTTTAAATCCGTGCCCCCCTGGTGCGCCGGTTCCGGGAGGCAGCAGATCTGTTTGGGGGAGACCCGGGTCTAAGGGACGAGCCCAGGGACCCGAAAGCTTGTGCTTCGTGGTGTTTGGGGTCGGAGATTTCTCCGGAGTGTTGGGCTGAAGGATTAGGATGCCTTTGGTGCTCCTTGCTCCGCCTTGGCCTTCCCCAGAGAGGATTCGGTTCTTCCGCTCAGGTACAGCCACTGGCCTCCCAACCTTGTCCTGTAGCAGCTCCTTATCCGTGGTGGTGGGGGTGGTGGTGGCTTGGTGGGATCCTGGTGCTTCCTGGCTCCCTGTTTGGGGAGGTTTGGGACCTCCCCGGTCATTTTCTACCTACCCGCTCCTCACTCACTGCAGTCTCCCCTAAGGCCAGTCTCAGCCCTCCTGCTGTCCTGCGGGGGGTTGTCAGAGGGAGGTGACAGCCACTGCATAGGATATCTGTACAAGGAATGGCTTTTTGTGTGTGTGTGACTTTTGTCTCCGGTTAAGGAAAAATCAAGTCCTCTCGTCAAAAGGTCATATCTAGGGTGGACAGCAGTGTTGTTGTTTCAAGGTATATGCCAGCAGAGGCTGGCAGGGAAATGTAGCATAGGTCAGGTAACATTCTGGTGTTTCCAAAAACACTTTTGTCAGAAGTCCAGGTTCCAGCCGTGGCTCCGGAGTCGGCCTTGATTCCAGGATCACCTAACTGTGTTGTCTTATCGGAAGGGGAGGAAGAGCAATGGTGTGCTCTCTGTTGCATCAATAGCTGCACCGTTTCAGCTGAGGGGAAAGTCTTCACAAGTGGAAAACAATGCTGCCCTTGAGGTTGTGGCCCGGAATGGAGAATGGTACCCCTAAGCTTCCCTCTCCAGCAGGCAGCTGCCCTTCTAAGACAAGCTCCAGGGGCCGACAGGGGCTGGGTGGAGGGCAGGTGTTAACCAGTCATAAAGGTGCAGCGGAGAAGGGAGGGCTGGTGCTTCGTGTCAGGTCACGTCTGATATTTGTCCCCGAGCCTTGGACTTGAGACGCACGTCCATCTGAGATCTTTGCGTCTGGCCGTGGCGTGGTGCCCTGCAGTCAGCTTGAGCTTGGGCGGTCTCTTGTTTGGGATCTGTCTCTGGAGTTAAATATCTTGATTGTTTGAAGAGTTGGAGCATATTAGGTCACCCCAGTAGCTTTTCATTTTTCAAACCAAAGCTCAGACTTTTGTCTTGGATTATGAATTGAATTTTCTGGTTCCTTTACCTTTCTAATTTAATCCATTGGGGACAAGTGAGCACAGAGTCAGTGCTGGGAAGATTCCAGGCCGGAGGACAAGAGGTGTGAGAGTTAGCTGCGGGGGAATGTGTCTGGGGGAGACTGTTGCCTGCAGTTACGATTTTTTTTTTTTCCACTTTTGTATTTAGATAGATACACAATTCAAACTGCATTCTTGATTTAATCCCTGCTTTGGTCTAAAACTGAACACCAAGCTTCTTGTTCATTACAGTGCAGTGGAAAATATTGTGAAGCCAAAAATATTCATTGTTCTCGCAGTTCTAAAAAGGATTCAGAAGTGCTTTAAAACATTCTGACACTTAAAATTTTTGATATCTGAATCATTAATAACTACCTCAGTTGGGTTTAAAAAAAAAAGCCTTGATGTATAATATAGTAGTTTAACATTAAAATGACATTACCCATCTCTCATATTTCCATTTATTTTCTTCAAGGCCATCTTTTAAACACTATAATTTCTCTTCATGTGAAGTGTTCAGGATTTGTCAGTATTATCTAGACTGTGAAAGCTGGATAGGAAAGGAATGTGTGGGAAAGCTTATCAGCCTGCCGTTTGTGATGTTGTGACAAGCTTTTTTGACTTTTGTTTAGGGAAAGTCCTTCCAAGAAAGAGTGAACTTTAAGAAGGCAAAACCCTTTGGAATAATTGGTATCTCCATTTGAAACAAAAGTGTTAATACTTGTGTTTCTTGCTGGGTTATAGCTTTCTTGTTGACGCCTGGTCACTGTGCTAAAGGGTGAAATCCTGGCATAGTGGAAGGGGGCCCCAGACCAGGCCCAGCCAGGATAGCTCAGCCGTCATTAAAGAGCATCCTAGTGATGGTACAGGTCAAATTCGTGTTTTCCATCTTCGAGGAAGAATTGATGGGTGGGTAGGTGATACTGTCCAGCTGGATGGGGGTTACCATGCTCCGCCCTGCGCTCCATGAAGCACTCCCTCGTCCATACCCCCAAATGACTCCTGGGATGTGGGTCATTAACATTCCTTGTGAATACAGTGCTTTAGTGACTGATGTTTATCTGGGAACTGTCAGTACCCTGGGTTCAGGTCAGAGATGACATAGCCTTCTCAGAAGCCCGGGTAATGTGATGGGCATGTGTGCTTTTTGTAAGAAGGACCCTTTGAGCTTTGTGAAGTCTGCCCGAGCGTACATCCAGATAGGGTGTTTGCAGCTTAACCCAGCCTCAGTGGACCAGGGCGTCTAGAGCCCTGTCCACGGTCCCTCCTGGTTTCCGGAGTCCCAGGCCCCCTGGTCATGGGCGTGGAGCTGGCCCTCTGTTCCTTGACCACCTGGCGGGGCGCAGGACCCTGGACATGCCATAGCAGGGAGGAGTCCTTCAGGTATTGAACCAGCAGGTCACAGGGCCATGGGAAGGGCCTGGGTTTGTGTCTGCACGGCCCCCAAAGTGCAGAGACGTTGCATAGCCCATCATCCTTTCGGGACTCCCCGACAGAGACCTGGAGAAATCCAGCCAGGGCATCGGCAGACCCCAGGGCTGTGGGAGGGCTTACAGCGGAAGCTGGTGAGATGGGTAGTCTTCCCTCAACCTGGGTCCTGCTGCTCTTGGGTCTGGGAGGGCAGTATCGGCACGTGCCTCGATGTCCCTGCTCTGCCTGCCTGGGAAGCGAGCTGCTGACCTCGCAGTGCCACGTTGGATCCTGGTGCCAGGCACAGACACTGTTTCAGGAGCTTGGGGTTTTAATGTGAACTTCCAGCCGGGCTGCATTTTCTGCTGATAAACTCGGAGTGCCCGGCTACAGCTGAGGCCATCCTTGGAGGAACACATTCCTCCCTGAGGTGAGCTACTGGAAAGCCAGTGTTCCGGAAAGCCTGGCCACGCAGGCTGTGCCGGGGCTGAGCTCCCTCTGCCAGCAGGTGCCTGGCACAGAGGGGGCTCGCGGAGTCCTGGGAAGGATGCTCGGCAGTGCTGAGTCACAGCAGGCTGGGCTGGCCCACACACCCATCTCTGTCATCCCAGGATTCAGAAGGCACGGGCCCTCCTCCCTGCTGCCCCATCTGGCCGCCCCTCCGGAGAGCTTTCCTTCGGATGCCTCAGCACTTGGAGGCTCTGGGCAAATGGGAGGGCCTGAGAGGTGCCCGTCCCTGAAGGTGGTTTATGGAGCCCACCTGCTTGGGTAGGGAGTGACTCAGGGGGAGGTCCCCATCTCGTTTCCGAGGCTTCGCTGTGTTTCTGTGTGTGGCTTCACACGCCCAGCCCTGTGCCCCTGGCATTTGCAGGGCCAGGGAGGGGCTGAGTGGCTGACGGATGGTGAGTGTCAGTCTCTGTGCCAGCTCTTATGTCATCGCTCAGGGTCTGCACTTCACAGTCAGAGGAGCACAGTAACGGGAAACGTTCCTGTTCTGATGGTGACTGTGAAATGGGCGAGTCACAGGCCGGGAGTCTTGAGTGCTGCCTGATTGATCTCTGGTCTCGGAGTCCGCAGGCAGTGGCGTGGCGGGGAGGGAGCTAGAGTCAGCGGACTGCCCCCCTCTCCGAACGGGAGGCCTGTTAGGTAATCTTCTACCTTCAGAAGGATGGGTAACGTCGGGATGCTTTGGTGCCTCTCCTAACGCTGCCCTGCCGGGAGTCCCCAGAACAGAAGATAGGCTTCTTTTAACTGTGTAAAGATGCACATCTGAGGGCGTATACGTGACTCAGCGGTCATTTGCAGTTCTTGATGGCAGAGCTGTGGTTTTGTCTCGTTTGGGGTGACGGCACTGGACAGCCACGGCTCCTACGTGGCATGCCCTGTGCCCAGCAAAGGGGAACACGGTGAGCGGGTCCCAGCTGGAAGACAAACGCATACGCCGAAAGCTGCGGGTCTCCGTGTTTCTCTCCTGTCTCCCTGGGCTGACCTCGCTGCCCGCTCTGGCATAAATAGCACGAAGCTGCAGACAGGGCAGCAGGCACTGGGGCCTGGGTGGGAATCCTCCCCCGTCCCTGCCTGGCCCTGTGCCTCAGTTTCCCTGTTTGTCAGGTGGGGTGACGGGACCTGCTGAGTGGAACTTGGTCATCTCTGTCAGACGCTCATAGGAGCGGCTCAACAAATGACCGGTGTCAATGTCAGCGGCTCTCTTGGGTGCGGACTAATATAAGACCACCCACGGAGCATTTCATGGGGTCTGAGCGGTCACTGAGGCTTTCCAGTGACTTCCAGGTTATTATGAGAGTGAAGTGTCTTTTTTTTTTTTAAGTTTATTTATTTATTTTTGAGAGACAGAGAGAGTGCGAGGGAGGGGCAGAGAGAGGGAGAGAGAATCCCAAGCAGGCTCCATGTTTTCAGCACAGAGCATGATGTGGGGCTCAAACCCACAAACCGTGAAGTCAGGACTTGAGCCAAGATCAAGAGTCAGATGCTCAACCGACTGAGCCACCCAGGCGCCCCAAGAGTGAGAGTGTCTTAGAAGGTGCACCCTGCCTCCCTTTCTGTGGCATGTCCGGTCCTGGGTTGCTAGAAACAGGACCTGACTCAGGATACTTCAGGCATTACAGATGCCGGTGATGAGTAATAGTGATGCCGTCTCCTGTGCCCTCCCTGGGCTGAGATGCGGCCGGGTGCTGATCCACTGCCCTGGCATTGCCTTTGAAGGAGAATCCAGGGCTGAATTTCAGCCAGAGCGGGCATCAGTGGGCTCTGCTGTGTCAGGTCTGGCCCCCAACCTCTCAGGCCATCCTCCTGTGTCCTGTCCCCGCCCCATCACCCCTCCTCAGCCGGAGGCTCAGGATCCAGGAAAGGACTCCGGAGCCATGGGGTGGCCAAGGCAGAGGGGCTGGGTGTAAGTGACAGCCCGGGGGGATAGATCTCTGTTGGCGCTGAGGTTGTGGGGGTGCTTGTGAACATCTGATGTACCTGGTTTACAAACGAGATGTCAGGGACGAGATCTTAACTTGTTGGAACCTTCACAGCCGGGAAGAGGGAAAGCTAGATTTGAACTCCGGTCTGTTGGGCCCCGGAGCTGGAATTGGCAAGTGCGGCTGCCCTGAGCTGTGCCTCTCCTGCAGGAAGGAACTGAAGCCGTCATCAACGTTTACATGAGTCCGGTTTGATGAAGCATTTGGTTTTGTACTTTTCACAGTAGGAATGAAAAGAAACTTAGGTATTGATGGGCAGTTTAAGTGTTTGAAGGAAGAAGACAAAAATGAATGGATTCTTTTTTGTTTTTACTGATCTGAATAGATAAAGCAGAAGCAGAATAATCGAATGTTTCATATTATGATAATTTATGTAGAGTAGTTGGGTGAGATGAATGGGAGGTTTTTTTCTTTCTTACAGTAAGTATTTTGAGGCTCTTCCATTTCTCCTGGTTTTGTGCAGGGTGGGGGCAGGGGAATGTCGGGGGCACTTCAAGTGGGGCTGCCTTCATGGCTGAGGGCTCCTTAGAGCTCTGCACAGGGGCTCTGTGAGTCTCTGCCCCGCGGGGACCCCCCAAGCTCCCCCACGACCGCGGCCGTCATACACTGGGTGCCTGGAGAAAACGGAGCGCATACCTACCCCTGGGGGTGGTGTCTTTGGGGCAGCCGTTTGCTGGGTGTTTAGTTTTTGAGAATGTTTCCTATTATTTTTAGGGATATTGTAATTACAAAAAAAGTTTAAAAGCGGAATCAACTACTTCAATGTTGGATGCATTATTTTTTTGAGACAGAGAGAGAGTGTGAGCTGGGGAGTGGCGGGGGGGCAGAGGATCTGAAGACGGTCTGCACTGGCAGCATAGAGCCTGACAAGGGGCTTGAACTCACGAACCCCTGGAGCATGACCTGAGCCGAAGATAGACACTCAACAGACTGAGCCACCCAGGTGCCCCCAATGTCAGATACGTTTAAGAATCGTATCCCCACATTTATAGCAACATTATGCATAACAGAAATTGGAAGTGGCCCAAGTGTCCACCAACAGTGAGTGAGGAAATGAAGTGTGGTCCAGCCACACGATGGACTATTATTCAACCAGGAAAAGGAAGGAACTTCAGGTTATAATATGGGTGAGTCTTCAAATCATTATGTGACATGTGGAGAAGCCAGACACAAAAGGACACAGACTTTACGCTTCTGCTTCCCCTACTGTCCCGGAGGGCAGGTCTGTAGACACAGAACGTACGTGGTGGCTGGCAGGGTGGGAAAAGGGGGGCGACGGCCAGAGGGGCCAAGGTTCCTTTTGGGGCAACAAACAGGTTTTAAAACTGGAGACAGGTGGTGGTGGCACAGCACTAAATACTCCTGAAATGTGTACTTGAGATGGTTAGTTGCATCTTAGGTGAATGTTACCTCAACAAAAAAGGGAATTAAGCCGCTTCTGAGAGAATTTTTTTGAGAATCGTAGCAGTTTTTGAGACAATCAAGGGACTCTTCCTGGAAGGTCAGGAGATGCATCTCCGGCAGGGCTTGGCGCCCTGAGGCTCTTTGAAACCACCCCTCCCAGGCCCTCGGTTTTGGGGTTTCCGGAGGACAGGGGCGAGGGGTTCTGTGTGCAGATTTCTGAAACCACACCGCAGCTCCTGGGGCTGCCCAGGGAGAGCCTGTCCTGGTCATGTGCAGCCCTCACCATGGGCGCAGGGGTGCTGGCCGGTGGGCACCTTCAGGGCTGTCAGGTGGGGTGGCCAGGGGGCCAGGACCCAGAGGAGCTGGGATTTGAGGGACAGATGCAGTCAGCAGAGTGAGCAGGGCGGCCCCACCAGGGTGTGTGTGTGTGTGTGTGTGTGTGTGTGTGTGTGTGGTGCCAGAACGGGGAGGGACCCCGGTGCAGGTCACTTGTGGTGACGGTCTTGATGGGATCAGATCCTTCAGGGGGAGGGAGTCGATTCAGGGGGAGAACTGGAAGCTGGGGCTGGTGACGGAGACCTGGCTGAGGCTCAGGTAAGGGGATGGCAGCCAGGACTCTGGGATGGAAAGGCCCGGCGGGGAGGTTGAGGGGTGCTGTTAGCTGGACATGAGGGTGTAGGGGAGGGCCGGTGGGGCAAGGGGCCTGGGAGCCCAGGTGGGAACCGTGGCACTTGGGGTGCCCATGGAATGTCCATGTGGATGGCGGAGCCCCCACGGTGGGTGCCCAGGAGTGCAGAATTGTACCGAGCTGGCCCCAGGGCTGAGAGCATGGCCCTGAGAACCAGAACAGTCACCCCATTTTGTGGGCCACACGTGGGTGGGGCTCAGCGGCTGTCACCTGTCTCCTTCCATGCCCTCTGGCAGCTGGGTCCCCCTCTGCACGGCCTCCTGTCCACCAGGAGGCTGACGGGGGGGTGGGGGGTTGCACGATGGTGTTGGTGCCCCAGCGGGAACGGCAGGGTCTCCTGAGGCCTAGCCCTGAAGTCACAGATGTCTCTTGCACCATTTTAGAGGGTTAGCTGCGTTCAGGGCGGGCACGCATGGCCTTCCGGTGGTGGCTGGGGGTGGGGGGGGGGGTGGGTAGTGGCAGTGGGGAAGCATGGCTCCAGGGCAGAGGTGGGTTAGAGGGGTTCACACAGGAAGCTGAGGCGTGGGTGACAGGCAGCTAGGAAAACCCTATCCCACACTGTGTCACTGGGGTGCCTGGCAGAGTAAAACTCACCCGTCCGGAGGGGGGCCCTCCCGCCCGGCCTCTGATGTGGAATGCGTGGTAAAAACATGAACAGAGACTCACGAGAACGAGGTGTGGGAACGGAGAGCCTGTAGAACTCCCAGGACTGAGAGGGAGAGTCGTTGAATTAAAAATGAAAAACCAACCCACCTCATGCAGGGGTGAGGCGATCACTCTGAGGTTCCAGAAGTTCACGGGCAGGCCGGGAGGGTGGGATGAGGGTCAAGGTGCATCTGATGGGGCTTGGGGCGGGGGCAGGGAGCAAGGGGAGCCTTCCCAGGCGCCGGCCCAGACTCCAGGCTGGGCTGGGGGAGGGCCCCGGGGAGCACGGCACTTGCCGGGCTGCGTCAGCACCGGGATGAAATGGAAGACAGTTTTAGATGAAGACGAAAGTGCAGCCGCCCCCGAATCCTTGCTGCACAAGGACCGGGAAGTGTATTCCAGAAGGAAAATCAAGAGTCAGAGGAGGGCGTGGGAGGCAAGGAGCTCGCGGCACATCAGTGCAGCAGTTACCCTGTGGAGCGGCAAGAAGCAGGGGTTTGGGCAGAGTGACCCCAAAACGCGGGGGTCGGACACGCTAGCCAGGAGCACCCGGTGGGGGTGGGTCCTTGGTGGCTCTGGAGGAGGCGCGAGGTGAGGGTGACGTCAGACCGTGAGTTAAACACACGCAGGAGCCCGGGGGAGCACCCGCGTGCTACTTACAGAGTGAAAAACTTCCCAGCCGGAGAAGTGCCGCCCCATTGGGTATCTGTTACCTTCTGTGGTCTTGGTTTCAGCTTTGAGAGGAAGGAATGATGGGAGCCGCACGTCCTGGGACAGATCGTGCTCGGTGGCCCCTCCTTGCTGGACTCCCTGCCGACTGTGCCCATGAGCCTCCAAGGAGCCTCTCTGCTGTTGGGAGAAGTCTGCACCACCCAGAGCCCAGCAGTGGCTCAGGATTGAGTACAGATGGGCCGAGGACTTGGGCTCAGCAGCCGGGGCCAGCTCTGGTCTCCTCACCTGTTAGCTGAACGAGAGGCCATGGGACGACATAGGAGCTGCCTTCCTGCCCCTGCAGCTGAGCACTGACCCTCCGGCAGGCGGCTACCCCGGGCCCTGGGACCTGGCCGGGTGGGACAGACTGGCTGAGCTCCAGAGAGCCCAGCTGTCAGGCATGCAGGGACCCAGCTCCAGGACCATGGCCTCTGGCCCTTCATACATTCCCCCTGCATCGCTGACTGAGGACACTTGCCGGGGTTGTTTTCCCCGGGATGAATGCTCCCAGACTGGGAACTGACACCCCTGAGAATCTCTGGCCCCAAGTGCCCCACAGAGAGCCTGAGTCCAGACTTCTGTCATTTGGCCCCAGGGACAGGGCTCTGGTAAAGGCTGGGGGAGACCAGGGTCTCTGAGCTGCCTCAGGACCAGCAAGAAAGCATGTGGACCCCCAGGGAGGCGTTTGCCAGGCTGAGGAGGGGCTGCTGAAGGGTCCGGTTGCAAACTCACTTGTCACAGACGGGGAAGGATCTGGAGGAGGGGTGCACGGAACCAGAAAGGCTTTTGGGGACAGTGTTTCCCTGGCAGCCTCTGTCCCCCCACCGAGCCCTGTGTCGTGGCTGGACCCAAGATCTGTGCGGCCCTATTTAGCGGACGTGTCTTGAGACCGTGGGGGAGGACCCGAGGGGCCAAGTGGAGGGCAGGCGACAGGCAGAGCAGTGCCAGGCTGCCCCCTCCTCTTCAAGCACCGGTGAGTCTCAGGAATGGCCCTCTTGGCCTGCTGGCCTCTGCCCTCTGACCACGCCCACAGGGTCAGGCCTGACCTGCTGCCCAGCAGTCCAGCTCAGTCCCAGAGAGGCCGGCGTGGCTGTGCCCCACTGTGCTCGGTGCCCCGTCCGTATTCTGATCGCGGTGGATGTGCAGCCTCTAACAGGTGTCTGAACTCTGAGGGGGACGATTGGTCTGCTGACACTCCAGTTGTGCTGCAGATTATTCTAGAATAGGGGCTGTGGCGTTGGAAGCCCGCCTCACCACGTGGACAAAACCGAAAAGGCAAGTGGCAGTGTCAGACGTGAGATGTCACTCGTGTTCTGTGCACAGCGTGGCATGCGGGGGCGGGGGGCACGTGGCTTCTCCCCCAGACTCAGACCCAGTGCCCGGGGCCCAGCCCTGCGGTCTGCCGCTTGCCTTGGGCCTTTCCCAAGGATGTGCTTTTGGGCACCAACCCAGCTTGTTGACAAGGCCCATTATAGCTTTGTTGTTGTTGTTGTGCATATTTTTCTTTTTTTAAAAGCTTATTTATTTACTTGTAGAAAGTGTGTGAGCACAGCAAGCAGGGAAGGAGCAGAGAGAGAGAGAGAGAGAGAGAGAGAGAGAGACTCCCAAGCTGGCACGGTGCTGTCAGTGCAGAGCCCACGCAACATGGGGCTCGATCCCACAAACTGTGAGATCGCGACCGACCTGAGCAGAGGTCAAGAGTCGGATGCTTAACCAGCTGTGCCACCCAGACTCCCTTATGTATGTCATTTCTTAAAAAATTAGGTGGCATTCACATCACACGCAGTTTACTGTTTGCCTCAGTGGCAGTCATGTACCCAGCATGCGTGTGGGGGGCCGTGTCCACTCTCCCCCTCCTGCCCCCAGAGACCTCTGGCCTGCGTTCCTTCTCTGTGCATTTCTGTTCTGGGCATTTCACAGAAAGGGGATCATACGATGTGGGGTCTTCAGTGTCTGGTTTCATCAACCTTGCAGCAGGTGTTGGAATTTCCTTTGGAAGGATGCATGCCATCGTATGGATGGCCTACCTTCTGTCTACGCTGCATCCATCTGTGGACTTCTGGGCTGGGTCCTCTTCTGGGCTGCTGTGAATAAGCTGCGCTAAACATCCATGTACACATTTTCCCGTCTTTTCATTCTGTTGGGTAGATACACAGGAACAGAATTTCTGGGTCACATGGGAACTTTAGGTCTAACTTTTTGGGGGACCACTGAACTGTTTTTCCTGTTGTGGTTCTTGCCGAATGGAGGGTGGTTCATGGGGGAGAGTGGGGCCTGTGTGAGCCATGAGGTGCCCAGATGGGGGACCTATGGCTGCCCAACCTGTGTGCCCTGGCCTTGGGGCCGCCCCAGTCCTGGTGAGCAGGGTGTCCCAGCGGTGTCCCTGCTTGTGAACCGAAACTCCTCGAGATCGGAGGCCTGGGTGGGTCTCCCAAGGTGGCCCCAGACCCCACCCCCGCGGCTCACTGGGAGCCGCGCTCTGTGAATCCTGTGAGAACCAGCATGGCGGTGTCTTTCTCACAGGCTCTTGTTTCCACGCCCCACTCTCGGGCCAGGGGCAAGGTCCCCTGGATGGGAGCCGTGATCCCTCCTGGGCCCCTGTCAGGAGCTGGGCTCCGGCATCCGAGGTGGTCACACGGAGAGGACACGCTTTGTCCAGTGTCGTGAGGAGTCTGAAAGGCGTGTGATGCCCGTGGCCTCTCCTCATACACGCTGCAACATGCCAGCTGCAGGGGCCTCCGAGTGGGGTCCCGTTCCTGGGGTGGGAGGACTCACGCGGGTGTTCGCTGACTGTGGAGGGTGCGGGCCTGGCCACCGGCTTGGCCACCTGAGCGGCCACTCGATTTCTTTATGGGAGGCTGATGGAAAGTAAAGTGAGTGTAAATTATGGACACAGCAGATATCGGTGAACAGAGATGGAAATTTAGTATTCCCCGTGACCCTCCTCCCTGACGTCGGTTAATGCGTTTCCACCTGCTCGCCCCATTTCCCGTGTGGCTCCGCAGCTGTCTTCCTGCGGGCTGCTTTCTAGCAGGCTTTGCAGGACTAGGAAATCGCGTCAGCCGAGCGGCCTGGCTGGAGAATTGCTTCGGCTGGAGAACGTCATTGCCCTCGTGGCTGCAACGTGTCATCACGTGAGGCTTGCTGGGACCGTCAGGAGTTTTGGTGACTGTAGCCAGGTGGAGGCTGCACAGAGGGCTTTGGGAGCCCTCCCTCTCCCTGCTCCTGGAAAGGGAGGGGTGGGAGTGAGGGCAGTGCCCTGCAGTGGGGAGGCCCTGGCCCTGCAGGCTCCAGGCTGACCTTCCAGCTCCAGCCCCCAAAGCGGCTGTCGCCTTGAAGCCTCGCTGTAGACAGGGAGGAGGTGGGCGGCAGCCCCCCCCCCCCCCGCCCCTGCAGGGCTGCCCCCAGCGTGAAGTGCTCCTGTATGTAGACACCTGCTCTGCCTGGGGCCCCGTGGCCGGTTGTCTGTCCGTCCTCCCCTCAGGAGGCTTGTCGTCAACGTCGGGGCGCCTGACGCCTGTTACCCCCCACCCCTGCCACCAGCACCGGGGATTCCAGCGTCACTGGTCACACGTGTGAGCTGAGCAAGTCCCTCCTCCGGTGTTGGGAGACAGGACTTCAAAAGCTGGTGGTGTTTCTCCTGCAGTGGCCTGTGTGACCTTGATGCATTTGTATGTATCTTTTGGGAGAACAGACAGCCCGGGGAGGCCACAGGGGCTGGCTGGGACCTCACAGCTGGGCTTCAGGTCGCTGGGCTTGAAAGGACTTTCTCATTAGGTGGGGGCAAGGGGAGGGCCAGGACCCACCCCAGGACTCATGTGGGCTTTGGAGCTGGCTTAGGAAGAGGCCCCATGGAAGCTGGGACTGAACTCTGACCCTGTACCCATGGGACCTTAGAGCTTTACAGTTTGGGCCTCGGAGGGGCAGGGGCTGTGAGTGGGGGGCAGAGGGCGGAAGGGGGGACATCAGCCGAGGTGCTCGCTCACTTTAATTCCAGGTTTCTAGCTACTGTGGCCCAAATGCAACCCCTGGGCAAAGGTCCCTCTGATGACTCCCCTGCCCTGCCCCCAGCTCTACTCCTTGGCCTTGAGCTCACAGAGCCTCTCCAAAGGGACGCTGGATGAGGCTGCATTTAGTGGAAACCTGGAAATCACCTGTACTGCTTAGAAGGTTCTGCACACATTGCCCCGAGCTGTGGGTGCCTGTGGCAGGCAGTGTGAGGGTGTGTCACTGGGAGGATATGACCTGGGGCTTGTGGGCTCCACTCCCGGCACCTGCTGTGAGGGTGTGTCGCTGGGATGCAGGACACATGCTGGGTGGTGGGAGCGGGTTGCTGCCCCCTCCCCCGCCCCCCGCCAATGTTTTGCAGGCCTTGGCTGCCTCTGAGGGTTCTTGGACACTGGACTGACTTGGACCTCAGCTGAGGGCAGATGCCTCATTCTCCATCTGGGTTCTGGCCAGGTGGGCGCCCTCCTCAGGCAGGAGATTTGACCCTGTAGCAGGTGTGGGCACCCCCACCCCCACCCTGTGTCTCAAGCCTGGGGACTCAGGGAAGAAAGTCTGCTGGGGTCCACAGACTCCACCCCCCCCCCCCCCCCCCGCCCACTGCTGCTGGCCCGCCTATGGCCACAGTAGCAGCGTCTGCCCAAACCCAGAGCCAGGAGCATACCTGGGTGAGCTCTGCAGGTGAGGTCCTGGCATCAGCTGAGCCCTGGGCTGGCATCGTGGGTGTGCCATCTGGCCTGCACCCACACGTGCTCTTGTGGACCCCACAGCCAGGCCCACTGAGGCAGTGCCCCCATAGAGTGGCTGATGTCTTCATTAACCCGTGGCCTGTCCCCTGCTGAGTGACCTGTGGCCTGTCCCCTGCTGGGTGCCCCACTAAATCCCACTGAGAAGTCCCTGTTAGATTTGGAGCTCAGGGGCGGGGTCCTGTGACCGCACACTGGCCTCCTGGGCCGTCACGCTGGAGTTGGGCCTGGCTGTGTCCCCTCGGTGCCACCTCTGGTTCTATGCCCGCTGTATTGCCATTGCTCACGTTCCCAGGGCACGTGTGATGGCAGCCACCTGGCTCCTCTGTGAATACGGCAGGGCATCAATCAGGATCCGTGGCTTTGATATTTGGCTCTGGACCCGCTCATTCCAGCAGAGCTGGGGGCTGCCGGTGACCTCCGCGACGCTCGCTCCTAAGGTGCTCTGGGTCACCTGGGTGCTGTTAGAGTCCCTGCTTCGCAGGGCCTGCCTTTTAACAGCCAGCCTGGTAATGGGTGAAGAGATTAGCTTTTTGTGGATGTCTTATCACACAGTTATTGGAAGTCTTTTGATATTTCCAAGTGTTCTGCGATGTACCAACAACGTATAAAATACTAAGCCACAGTGCCTTTCACGTAGAGAGGTAAGTGTGGCTGTGCTCACCCTAACCCGCCATTCTCAGGGGCCTTTTGATGGTTCTTGATATCAAGGAGGGTCAGGGCCGTGCACCCGCTCAGGGGGTCAGGGCCGTGCACTAGCACGGAGGGTCAGGGCCGTGCACCCGCTCAGGGGGTCAGGGCCGTGCACTAGCACGGAGGGTCAGGGCCGTGTGCATGCATGGAGGAGGCAGCAAGGCCTATTGTGCTTGCTTGGAGTGGCCAAAAAGCCCCAAAGGCTCCCGAGACCTCCCTGGAGAAGGACCGTGTGCATAGACTATTAGCACTGAACTGGAAAGCAGAGGGCTGTCCCAGCCCTGTGTTCTGGGGTGCGTGTATGCCCCTGTGCCCTTGACCAGGGCACTTGTGAGGGCTCCCCACGGGCTCCTGTCTAGGGAGAAGGTGTGCCTTACTGGGCCACCACTGGCCTCTTCCTTCTGCCCCGTGCTGAAGAAGCTTGGATGTGAGTGACAGAGCCCAGCTGGGTGTGGCCCGGCGACTAGTCAGCTAGCTGGTGTGGCTCACGCCCAGCTGAGTGTGGGCCAGACAACAGCCTGGGTCCCGCTCTGAGCTCTGTCCTGTAGGGAGGCTCCGCCATTCCCTCCACAGCACCAGGTATCCAGCGGGGGCCGATACAGTGGGATGCTTTGTGTCAGGACCCTCCCTGTCCATCTCCTGTGTGGACGTGCACCTGGGACCTGAGTCTCGCTGTGGGGGTGGGGGTGGGGGGAGGCAGGGGGTTTCTTTGTGGGCTTTCCCTGCTAGCATCTGACATGATTAAAGGAAGTGGTGGGCCCCTCCTGACCATCTCAGAACGGCACAGAGCTAAGACCATCGTTTATTAATTTAACAGACATTAATTGGGTGTGACTGTGTGCTGGGCATTGGACTTGCACTTGGCAGAGAAGGAGACAGTAGAGGCCCCAGCCTCAGCTGGGACTTTGTCTCAGGATTACAGCTGGGTGCCCAGTGGGGGAGCGGCCAGAGCAGTGGTTTCAGAGGGCAGCGTGGTCAGGGGAGGTGGGGGCAGGGATACGAGTGACCCGAAAGCTGTACATTCCCCTCCTGGAGCACCTGCTGGGGTCCCAGTGTGCCATCTGGACAGCTTCATCTCCCAGGGGTTGGAAATTGTCAAGAGTGTGCCCCCAGAGTGCCAAGTGGCTCCCCAGGCTTTCAGGACACACATGAACAAGGTGGTCAGACTGGGAGGCCCGCTGTCCTGAGGAGCAGAAGGTGGGGGCACAGGCTGAGGGACCTCAGTGTATCTGGATGCAGCGATCGCAAACCCCTCTGTACATGACCCCGTGCAGATGCCCTACCAGTGTGATGTTCTAGGTTCACCCTTAAGGGAACACAGACCCTGGGAGCTATCTTTCTGGACCAGGTGGTGACCCATGGGGGCCTTGGTGTGTGTGTGTGTGGGGGGGGGTGTTGACCAGTCAGGAGTCAGTAGTCTCCTCGTTCCTACAGGGGACCGGAAAGGGGTGGTGACTCAGGACCCTTAGAGGTGGAGTTTGTATCTGCTCACACTTTTAAAAGCTTTAACGAGGCGCATACACATACTACTGTTAAACTGTGCACTCAGAAAATCTTACAGTGGAAGATTTTGTGTTATGTGTATTTCACCACAATTAAAATTTTTTTTTGTGTGGGAGGGGGCGCCTGGGTGGCTCAGTTGGTTAAGCGTCCAACTTCGGCTCAGGTCAGGGTCTTAGGGTTTGTGGGTTCGAGCCCCTTGTCGGGCCCTGTGCTGACAGCTCGGAGCCTGGGGCCTGCTTCGGATTCTGTGTCTCCCTCTCTCTCTGTCCTTCCCCCGCTCACACTCTGTCTCTCCCTCTCTTTCAAAAATAAATAGAACATTAAAAATTTTTTTAAAAACCCATTTTTTAAAGAAAAGGGCAACACGAGGGATCCTTGGGGAATGGACAGCTCTGTGTCTGGACTGTGGTGGTGGATTGTGACCCTACCCACGTGGTAGGATTGTGTGGCACGAATCGCCCACGCTTAGCGCACAAGTGTGTGAGGCAGAGAATCCGAGCCGGGTGGATCGCGTCCGTGTGATGTCCTGGTTTACAGTGTCTTTCCGCAGTTTTGTAAAATGTGACCATCGAGGGAAGCAGGGTGAAGGGTACACAGATCTCTCCCTGTTTCTTATGACCACGTGTGAATCACAGTTATGTCGAAATTAAAAGTTTAATGAAAACAATGTTTTTTTATTCATTCATTCGTTTATCTTTCTGAACTTAAACCCAAGTTAGCTGACAAATAACATAATAATGATTTCAGGAACAGAGCCCAGTGGTTCATCACTCGCACAACACCCACTACTCCTCCCAGCAAGTGTCCTCCTTGATGCCCATCCCCCATTTAGCCCATCCCCCATCCAACACCCCCCAGCAACCTCAGTTTGTTCTCTGTATTTAGGAGTCTCTTATGGTTTTTAACTAAAACAACTTTTTAAACAGCTTTATTTTTTTTTTTCAACGTTTATTTATTTTTGGGACAGAGAGAGACAGAGCATGAACGGGCGAGGGGCAGAGAGAGAGGGAGACACAGAATCGGAAACAGGCTCCAGGCTCCGAGCCATCAGCCCAGAGCCCGACGCGGGGCTCGAACTCTCGGACCGCGAGATCGTGACCTGGCTGAAGTCGGACGCTTAACCGACTGTGCCACCCAGGCGCCCCTAAACAGCTTTATTGAGGTATAACTGACATATGATAAGCTGCACATATTTAATGTGGATAGTCTGATAAGTTCTGACATTTGTGTACCCAGTGAGGCAGCCACCCAATCAAGGTAGTGAACAGAACTGCCATCCCCAAACATTTCCTCGGCCCCTCTGTGCTCCCCCCTCCTCGTTCCCTCCCAGCCTCTCCCCTGCCCCCCCATCCCCACACTAATGCTGGTCTGCTTTCTGTCATTACAGATCAGTTTAAACTTTCTATTAAAAAAGGAAGGGCACGAAACCAAGGATGGCTCTGAGGACCCCTAGTCCTGCCCTGGGGAAGGCCAAACGCCCAGACTTGCTGAGTCTCGCAAAGCGCAACAATGGGAGCTTCTAGAAAGTCCTGTCAGCAGCCAGATGATGCTTTAGCAGGGTGCTGTGCATGGAGTCGTGCCCCCCCAATTCCTACGTTGGGTCCTAACACCCAGTGTGGCTGCATTTGGAGGTAGGGGCCTCTGGGCAGGGACTCAGTTAAATGAGGTCATGAAAGTGGGGTCCTGTTACCGTAAGACCAGCGTCCTTATGAGAAGGCCCTGTACTCTCTCTGCCACGTGTGGGCGCCGTGAGAGGCGGCCATGTGCAAGCCAGGAAGCGGGTCTCACCAGGAACCGACTGTGTTGGCACCTTGACCCCGGGCTTCTGGCCCCTACCTGTGGGAAATAAATGCCTGTTGTCCCCGGTCTGTGGTGTTCCAGTTCGGCAGCCCGAGCTGACCAAAGACAGACGGTGGTGTGGATGTGACCGTTGTTGGGTGTTTCACTCCAGGCTCCCTCTGGGGAGAGAGTCCCAAGTCCTGACCTTGGCAGGTGTTGGTTCGCAAAGCCACCACCCTCTGTGGAGCGCAGGGAGAAACTGAGGACAGGCCGCCACTCCAGGTTGTCAGGTGGCAGGCTTAATAAGCAGGGGAACTTCCTCTCAGGCTTGTTTCGGATGCCACAAGACAGGGAGATCTCTGTGCCCACACGCCCCATCTTAAAGTTTGCGGAGAGGCCTTACGTAGGCTCAGTCCCTGTGCCGTCCAGGTGGTCTCAGCACATTCACTCTCTCAAGGCTGTGTCCTGGGGGCAGCACTGGAGAGGGCGGGGCGAGCACAGTGCACATGCCAAGGCCCGGGGAGGGGCGTGGAGCCTCTGAGTGCCTGGGTCCAGGTCCCAGGTCAACCGGAGGTCACATCTTGTCCTCTTGATGGTTTCCTCCAACGGCTGGATTTTCTGAGTCCCCTGCTCTGGGACGGCTGGGCCTCCTTCCTTTCAGCAGACTGCATTAGGCTCTTTTCTGTGGTGGTGTGAGGGCATGACAGAGGGATGGTGGTCCGAGGGAATGGCGAGTCCGAGCCCAGAAGTCACAGGGAATGTTGGCTACGTTCTCTCGGTCATAGCAAGTCACAGTCCAGCCCAGATCCTAGACTGGGGAGAGACTCCACCTCCAGATGGGAGGAGAGGCCTGAAGCGTAGGGTGGAGGGGGCTGCAGGTGCATGAATGCAGGCAGCCTACCTCCCAACCCTGTGCACTGGATCTCCCCTCCCCCCTTGTGCAATGGACCTCTCCTCCCCCTTGCGCACTGGATCTCCCCTCCCCCCCGTGCGCTGGATCTCCCCTCCCCCCTGTGCACTGGATCTCCCCTGCTCCCAGTGCACTGGATCTCCCCTCCCCCCCGTGCGCTGGATCTCCCCTCCCCCCTGTGCACTGGATCTCCCCTGCCCCCTTATGCACTGGATCTCCCCTCCCCTTATGCACTGGATCTCCCCTCCCCCCCGTGTGCTGGATCTCCCCTCCCCCCTGTGCAATGGATCTCCCCTGCTCCCAGTGCACTGGGTCTCCCCTCCCCCCCGTGCACTGGATACCCCCCCATGCACTGGATCTCCCCTTCCCCTTATGCACTGGATCTCTTATCCCCCCCTGCACTGGATCTCCTCTTCCCCCTTATTCACTGGATCTCCCCTCCCCCCATGCACTGGATCTCCCCTCCCCCCATGCACTGGATCTCCCCTCCCCCTTATGCACTGGATCTCTTATCCCCCCCTGCACTGGATCTCCTCTTCCCCCTTATTCACTGGATCTCCCCTCCCCCTTGCACACTGGATCTCCCCTCCCCCCATGCACTGGATCTCCCCTCCCCCTTGCACACTGGATCTCCCCTCCCCCCATGCACTGGATCTCCCCTCCCCCTTATGCACTGGATCTCCCCTCCCCCTTATGCACTGGATCTCTTATCCCCCCCTGCACTGGATCTCCTCTTCCCCCTTATTCACTGGATCTCCCCTCCCCCCGTGCACTGGATCTCCCCCTCCCTTGTGTACTGGATCTCCCCTCCCCCCTGTGCACTGGATCTCCCCTCCCCCCTTGTGTAGTGGATCTCCACTGCCCCCTTATGCACTGGATCTCTCCTCCCCCCTGTGCACTGGATCTCCCCTCCCCCCATGCACTGGATCTCCCCTCCCCCCGTGCACTGGATCTCCCCTCCCCCCTGTGCAATGGATCTCCCCTCCCCCTTGCACACTGGATCTCCCCTCTCCCCTGTGCACTGGATTTCCCCTCCCCCCTGTGCAATGGATCTCCCCTCCCCCTTATGCACTGGATCTCCCCTTCCCCCTTGTGCACTGGATCTCCCCTCCCCCTTGTGCACTGGATCTCCCCTCCCCCCTGTGCACTGGATCTCCCCTCCCCCCATGCACTGGATCTCCCCTCCCCCCGTGCACTGGATCTCCCCTCCCCCTTGTGCACTGGATCTCCCCTCCCAACCCTGCACACTGGATTTTCCTTCTCCCTTGTGCTCTGGATCTCCCCTCCCCCCTGTGCACTGGATCTCCCCTCCCCCCATGCACTGGATCTCCCCTCCCCCTGTGCACTGGATCTCCCCTCCCCCCTGTGCAATGGATCTCCCCTCCCCCTTGTGCACTGGATCTCCCCTTCCCCCTTGTGCACTGGATCTCCCCTCCCCCTTGCACACTGGATCTCCCCTCCCTCCATGCACTGGATCTCCCCTGCCCCCTTATGCACTGGATCTCCCCTCCCCCTTGTGCACTGGATCTCCCCTCCCCCTTGTGCACTGGATCTCCCCTCCCCCCTGTGCACTGGATCTCCCCTCCCCCCATGCACTGGATCTCCCCTCCCCCCGTGCACTGGATCTCCCTCCCCCTTGTGCACTGGATCTCCCCTCCCAACCCTGCACACTGGATTTTCCTTCTCTCTTGTGCTCTGGATCTCCCCTCCCCCCTGTGCACTGGATCTCCCCTCCCCCCATGCACTGGATCTCCCCTCCCCCCGTGCACTGGATCTCCCCTCCCCCCGTGCACTGGATCTCCCCTCCCCCCTGTGCAATGGATCTCCCCTCCCCCTTGTGCACTGGATCTCCCCTCCCCCTTGCACACTGGATCTCCCCTCCCTCCATGCACTGGATCTCCCCTGCCCCCTTATGCACTGGATCTCCCCTCCCCCTTGTGCACTGGATCTCCCCTCCCAACCCTGCACACTGGATTTTCCTTCTCCCTTGTGCTCTGGGTCTCCCCTCCCCCTGTGCACTGGATCTCACCCCCACCCTGTGCACTGGGCCTCCCCCTCCCCCATGCTTCGGACCTCACCACCTTTGCCTATTCCGTACTCCTATACTGGTCTCTCCATCTTCTGTATCGTTCCTCTGGAGGTAAAACATGCTGTAAACTCCCCTGTGTCTAAAACAGCAGCCAGGTCACCAACCCTCTTGACCTCCCCCCCACAGAAGTCCTGAAGGAGCTGTCTCTGTGCCCTCTGTGGTGCCTCTCCCACTACCCCTTCTCCCGCCTGCTTCCCCAGCAGCCCACCCAGACCACACTGGGGGCCACATCCTGTGTCTGGTTGCTGTCCTCATCTGTATGACCACTTCCTTCCATAGGTGGCCGTGACACCACATCCTGGCTTCCGTCCAGTCTTCTGGGGTCCTTCCCTGGCTCCTTTACCACCCTCCACGTAGGGTTGCGTCCCTGCACGCGGCCCTTCTCTGCTGCATCACGCCCGTTCCACTGGTTCCCCAGCCCTGAGCCCTGCGTGCCCTGACCTCTGCCCAGGGCGCTGGCCTCCCTGACCACGCTGCTCACTCAGACCTTCACCCACCACTTCGCCTCCCGGCCTTCCCGCCTCCGTTCACGCACGTGCTAGGGCCACACCCGGAAATCAGCCCAGTTCTGGTCTCCGACACGGCGTCCCTGCCATCAGCGTGTTCCCAGGGCACACCTGTGTTCACGGCAGCATTACTCCCCCTTTGCTCAAGGTGGGAGCAGCCCAGCGTCTACCTGCAGACCGTGGATAGACACCATGTGCCCATCCAGACAGCTGAATGTTATCCAGCCTAAAGAAGGAAGGATATTCTGACACCTGCTAGGCCACGGTCAGCCTTCGGGACGCCATGCCCAGTGAAATGAGCCAGTCACGAGGGGACAAATCCCTGCATGGTGCCACCTACATGAGGTACGCAGAGTAGCCAGAATCATAGAGACAGACGGTGGGCGCCAGGGGCAGGAATGGGGGTTAGTGTTTAATGGGCACGGAGGTCCGGGTTCACAAGAATGTTCTGGGACAGATGGCGGAGGCGGTGCCGCTGACTTGTGCGCTCGTTGTTGATGGCCAATGTGGTGGAGCCTGTGACGTGCAGGTCTTACTACAATTTACAAGAATGAGGAAAGAAAAAAGTGTTTCTGATGCCTCCCTCAGTCCCGGCCGCCTTCGCCCCTCTCTGGGTTATTGCTGGAGCCCCTAACCCGTCTCCCCGCTGTGTCTTTGCCCCCCCACCCCAGTCCAGGCTGTTCTCAACACAACAGCTGGAACCAGGTTTCAAATATACAATTCTAGGTTGCCTCTCTGCCCAGAACCCCCTGGGACCCCCATCTCAGACTAAAGCCTGGGGCTTTCCAGGGTCAGGTGCCCCCTCTGGCCTCCTTCCCACTCCCCCTGACCCCTTCTGCTCCAGCCCACTGGGCTCCTTGCTGCTTTTTTTTTTTTTAATATTTTTTTTCAACGTTTATTTATTTTTGGGACAGAGAGAGACAGAGCATGAACGGGGGAGGGGCAGAGAGAGAGGGAGACACAGAATCGGAAACAGGCTCCAGGTTCTGAGCCATCAGCCCAGAGCCTGACGCGGGGCTCGAACTCACAGACCGCGAGATCGTGACCTGGCTGAAGTCGGACGCTTAACCGACTGCGCCACCCAGGCGCCCCATCCTTGCTGCTTCTTAAACACACCTTGGGACCATGTGCCAGGTGTCTCTCCCCCTCAGCTTTCCCTTTAAATTCCATCTTATGGGAGACACCTGTCTTCCCTCTGATCCAGCGGTTCTCAAACCGCTGTCCCTTTAGGGGACATTTGGCAATGCCTGAGGACATTTTTGGTTGTCACAACTTGGGGGGGGGGGAAGTCCTTCTGGTAGCTCGTGGGTAGCTGCTAGTGTGCCCGTCACCAGCCTACAATGCAACAATGTCGCACAATGCAACAGTACAACCCCTCCGACAAGGAATTACTGGCCCCAAATGCCAACACTGCCGGGGTTGAGAAACCCTGCCCTGTCCTCCCGGTGCTGCACGTCCTTCCCCACATCCTGCTACCTGTTCCTGGTCACCGGTTATTACCTGAGGTGTGTGTTCACTGCCTGGGGCAGCAGTGTGGTCAGAGCCCATCCCTGAGGTGTTGGGTCTGGCCATCTCTTCTGGCCCCGTGTTCTTGGTGACCTTGGCTGCAGGTGGACTGGGGTAGGAAGTAATTTCAGGAAACTCCTCTGTTTCCCGGCCCCCAAGCGACAACGAGGCGTTCTTGATTCCAGCCCAGTGCGATGGGATGGGAGCCTCAGGAGCCTTGGGTTAGTGGGCAGCGGCCCGAGAGTGAATGCCCCCCCAGAGCCGTGTGCCCTCACTCTCCTTCCCGGCCGGAGGGCTGAGCGCTTGCAGGAGGTGGTTCAGACCCCCCAGGAGGCCTGTGGGGGCGGCCTGCTCAGACCCACGGCTCCGGAGCGTGCTCACCCTGGATGGGGGTGATGGAGGCGGGGAGCCGGGGATCAAGCAGCTAGAGCAGGCTTCCATGTGCGTGGTCGCCTGCCCTCGGAAAGGACGCAGTGTGGTTAGTTCAGCAGTTTCCATGAAACATCAGGCACTGTGTGAATTCCTTCTCTTGGTCTTTCACATCTGGACGGAAGAAAACCCTGATGTTGTGGCTCCCTCCTGACTTGGGGTGTGCCCGCCGTGCACTCAGGGAGCAGAGTGACAGGCGCCCGCAGGGGGTGCCTTCGCCGGGACCGGCCACCGCGAAGCTGGGGGTTTCGGGCTGGTTGGAGAGCCCGGAGTCACCGTGCTGGGCGCGGCGCCCCTCAGTGCGTGAGCACGGGGCTTCGTGCCGGGTCCCACCTCCTTTCGCTCCAGTCGTGGACGGAGATAGGAGCGTCTCCAGCGGAGAGAGGTTGGCTTTGCAGTGGGAAGGTCAGAGAGGTCACGAAGGGCGGCCTTGCCCCGGGCGTGGAAGAGATTTCCCGACCTTGACCTTCCGCCGGCCGGTTATCTGCAGGGCGCCTACTCAGTGCTGCCGTTGCTCCTGTGCTGGGTCCGCTGGAGCGTGTAAGACGACACCGCCTGCTGGCACCGCATTGATGGCAGAGCCGGGACACCTCTGGCCTGAAGCGGTGCAGACAAAGCGTGGCCACCTCTGTGGCCCCGGCGTGACTGTCCCTAGGACCGCAGACCCTGTGGGACACACAGGCCCCTCTGTCCCGGGACTGTCAGCTGGAAAAATTCCCTTTGCGAGAAAGACTGTGTCTTTGTGTCCAGGAGTCCTGCCCACGGAGCTGGAGCCATCGTAACCCATGCACGGTCATGACCCTTCTCGTGTGGTCAGCACCTTGTGAAGAGAAGCCCAGCGGTCGGAGGGTGCTGGGGGTGTGACTCAAGTCACAACAAGCTGCCGCCTTCTCCCGTTGAGCTGGGAACAGGAAGATGCAGTCCGGTCCAGGTGCAGGAGAAGGTGGGTGGGCTGCTGGGGTGTGGCATGGCGTGGCCCGACATGTGGCGAATCGCGGTCCCTGGAGCTGGTGAGGATCTTAGGTCATGTGGCAAAGCGCGGTGCAAGTTGCAGGTGGGGCTGGTTTTACAGTCGCAAGACGGTTCTGGATTATTTGTCGGGAAGCCCAAGGTAACCACGGGGGTCCTTCATGGTGGAAGATGGGGCCACAGAGGGTCAGAGAGAGCTGTGAACACAGCAGACGCGCCTCTGCTGGCTCTGAAGGTGCAGACAGGGACCGTGGACCAAGGAAAGGGTGGCCTCTGGAAGCTGGGAAGGGCGGGGAAATGGATTCTCTCCTGGACCCTCCTGGAGGAACAGCCCTGCTGACCCCTTGACTTTAGCCAGTGAGACCCATGCTGGGATCTTCCAGAACTGCAAAGTCATGAATTTTGTTGTCTGAGCCACTGAGTTTGTGATGATTTGTTGCAGCAGCCACGGGAAGGCAATACCTGCCTCCTGGGGACATGCCCACGCGGCCAGGGGACACGCGAGGGCGTTCACGAAGGTCTGCCTACACAGCAAAACCCTGGAAGAATCGGGTGCCTCTTGTGGGGTGTGGCTGGATGCGCCGTGGGGCTCCACACAAGGGCAGTTGCAGAATATCAACTTGGTGAAGGGCAGAGCACACAGGATGTGACAAATCAGGAGCCAATCTCAAAATATCACATATGCATGATGTCCTTTTTATAGAGTTAAAAGCAACCAAAAATACATTTAGGACCACATATGGCAACCAAGCTGCATTAAAGGGGCCGTATGAGTCAGGGTCCAGGGTCCAGGAGCTGGGTAGTGGATGGGGGCCCCGGGAGTGGTTGGGGGCCACGGGGAGTGGACGTGGGTTATGGCCGGGCTTTCCCTTCGTGTCGGGTGGTGGGCTCGTGGGTGCTCATAGCCCCATTTAAAATAACTACTGAGCCATTTGACTTGTTCACACAGGTGAGAGATGGCCATCTCCCGGGCCTGCCTCCCTCCAGAGAATTCTCAGTCCAGGAGTTTTCAATTAGTGTTACGAATAGCGTCATGTGTGACACGGGCAAGCTTTGCATACAGTCGGATTGTTCTGTCATTAGCAAGGGGAAGGCAGGTGCTGCATGCAGACAGGGGCGGGGGAGTTAGAGGTGGTCTGTGCGGTGGGGCTGGAAGGTCTGGGCTGCCTTCTGACAGCCTGCATTCATTCAGCGGCTCTGCCCGTGAGAACAGATCTCATGTGCTTAATGAGATGTCCTTGGGGGGTGAGGACACAGCCTTTGGTCCCTTCAGAGGAGCTTTGCGAATTTGCTTCCTTCCAAGGTAGGAGCAAAAGATCCCATGAGTCTTGCTTGGATCTGGAAAGGAATAGGAGCCTTCTCTTTTCTTGGAACTCCAGGATTCATCCCACACGGACAAGTTTATCTGGATTTCTGCAAATTCCTTACAGCCAAGGTGTGTGATGCCTGATTCCCGCTGAGCTCACACAGGCAAAGCTGAGCTTCTGGACGTGGGGTCAGCTCAGACGTTGGGTCTGGGAGGACGTGGCGGGGGCGGGGTGTGGACAGGGAATTCAGAGAACGTAATGTTTCCCTTGAGAACATTTCCTTTGAGTTACGTGAAGAGTTACGGGCGTGGGGGAAGGGTACAAGGATTGTGAGCCATGTTGCGAGCCGTGAAGCTTAGTTGTACTTGGATAATCTCGTAAGGGGCGGGGTCAGCAAGGTGGGAGGTTCTCGTTAAGGCCCCGTGTTGTTTTGTGGCCCCTGTACAGGATAAATATGTTCCTGATTTGCTGATAAACCCTGGCTTTATCCTCTTTTCCAAGCTGACACATGGGAAACTTCGAGGAAAGAAAATGAGGTGGCTTCGATATACTTTTCTTGAGAGTCCCGCCTATTTTATAATTTCTGGCCCATTTTTCAGGGTCATTTTGTTTCTACTGTAGAATTTACTTAGGTGTTAGATTCTTGATCTGGCCAGAAGGTGATTACTCGGTGCTGCTTCCTTAGGGACGACGGTCAGGTTCCTCGTGGTGCCTTTGAGTGTGTGGGGCCAGGCCGGCTGGTCAGGGGCTTGTCCTTGGGATGCATCAGCCCCGGGGAGCTGCTGTTTACCCCCAGGGGATTGTTATTATTAGTTTTAAGTTAAGGCGAAACTCAGGTAACGTACAATCAGCCGTGTTAAGGCAAACAGTTCAGTGGCATTCGTGCGTCCACACCACCTCTCTCTGGTTCCAGACGCTTCCATCACCTGAAAAGGAGGCCCCCATGCCAGGAAGCAGCCATTCCCCCGCTCCCCTCACCCCAGCGCCTGGCAGCCAGCCTCCCATCTGCCAAGGAGTAAGTGTGCAGGGAGCCACCTAAATGATTAAACTGAGTTTTGTGATGACTCATGACTCCCAGCATATTTAAGAGGGGTGAAGGTGTGCCGCTTGGCAGGGGCTGCATGCTGGGGCCTGCACCTGATCCTGCAGTGCCACACTCTGGCTGTGTGACCTTGACTGGTGGCTTGGCCTCTCCATGCCTTGGTTTTCTGCCTGGTGATAGCACTCCTCACAGGGCTGTGGCGGGGGGAGATGAGAGGATGCTCATGGAGCGGCATGGAGCCCGGCCCTCTGCAGGTGCCCGGGGAATTCAGCGGGCGGACGTAGATGAGCTACGGGGACGTCATGCCCACTGTAACCATGTGAGGACCGATAAGCTACAAAACAGTGCAATGTGCTTAGCTCACTAGAGAGCTGAGGTCACGGGGATGGCAGCCTGGTTCTGAAAACACCCCTGCGGGTCGTGGGCCCCGTGAAGATGGTGGGTTTCCGTCCCTTGATGCTGGGTGGGCCTGCCCGAGTCGTAGCAGCCCCTAGAAGCAGGAGCGTTCTCTGGCTGGGAGATGGGTGTGGGAGATGTGAACCACGAGGGTGATTTCACGTGCTGTCACCACTCAAAGCTGGAGGGGCCACAGGCAAGGGAATGGGGGTGGCCTCGGGAGCTCCAGCCCTGCAACCACAGGAACAGGTTCTGCCCATCCTGGTGAGCCGGGAGGCCAAGCTCCCTCGACCTCCAGGCAGAGACCCAGCCAGGGCCACCGCCTGGAGTCCAGCCTCCGGAGACCCTGAGCGGAGGGTCCTCCCTGCCAGCCGAGCAGACGTCTGGCCGCAGAGCTGAGAGCTGCCGAACGGGTTTTCCATCTGAGCCACTAATAGGCTCGTGGCGGTGTCTCACGGCACTGAGAATTAATATGCAGGGCAACAGGTGGACTGAATTCTTGAGACCAGCCGTCCGGGGAGAGGCAGGACTCAAGGACCGCTTCCCCTTTGGCGGAACATGGCAGGAGGAGGTGCTTAATGGGGACAGTTCGGGAGGATGAGAAAATTCTGGAGATAGAGGCTGGAGGCTGGGGATGCTTACTCGACGGTGTGCATGTGCCCGATGCCACTGAGCGTGCACGGAAGCGTGGTTAAGATGGTGAATTTTATATCTATTTTACCACAATAAAGAAGTGATAATTGAGCTCCTAAGGTGGAATTGACCTGAAATCACACCGTGTGTTTTGGGGATGGTAACACATATATAAGCAGAGGGATGATAGCCAAGGCCCACAGCCAGATGTCCACGGGGTGGGGGTCTCGCACCACGTGGATGCGTCTGACACGTGTGGACGTGGGCTGCAGAACCCAGGCGTGTTGTAACCCCTGAGCAGCCACTAAGACGTGGAACTAGCTGGGGAGCCGTCGTGGGGGCTGAGATGGGAAAGGCAGGCATGCACTCGGCGTGGAAGGAGGCGGGAGGGACGACGGGGACAGAGGCTCCTGGGACCAGTGGGAAGCAGCCCCGCGGGGGCCTACCCACGAGGGTGCTCCGTTCAGTGAGGCGGGGTGGCCAGGGCTGGTCACAGCACGTCCCACGGCACCCACTGACGGTCCTGGTGTCTGCTTCCGTGCCCCTGGGGTAGGGAGGACCCATCTCGGGTGGCCTCTGACGGTGAACGGCCCGCATCACGGGGTGGTCACCCCATCAGCACTGGGGTGCTGGGACACACTGTCCGCTTCAGGGACCATGGAAACAACATGGTGGCTCCCTGCCTTCCACTTCGCCAGACTCCAGGAGGTCAGAGCACCTTACGCAGGGTGGAGACAGAGGCTGTCCTCATGGTCAGTCTACTGTGCTGGACAGCCTTTCTTGGCCCTGATTGGCTCACAGGCAGGAGCATGGGGTCTCTCTTGCCATTCAGATCTGGAGGGAGGGGTGAGGACAGCAGATGGCATTTACTCCACGGGGCCCTGTCCTGGGCCGAGGGGTGAGCAGGGCAGAGGGGCAGGTCTGAGAAGAGCCCCCTCCCGGGTGGAGGAGGGTCCCTGTTGGCCGTGAACTGGTCTGGGCCAAGGTTTCTCATGGCCGCCGGAGCCTCCAAATGGCCTCACTGCCACAGACAGGTATACTTTCTCACGCCCCACATCTCTGTCCTCAGGAATCCGGTCACTCTGTATGGCCTGAAGAGGGGGGCTAGCTGACCCGGGGCACCTGACGTGGGCCAGGCACTGTGGCTTCGGCTCTGTGCACCGGGCTGTCCAGGCTCTGTCTGGACATCTGGAAATTTCTCTGAGGACAGGGTGGCTGGTCCCCCTGTGTCCTCTCAAGCCCACGGCCTTCCCTGCTCTTCAGAGGGAAGCCTCTGCCTTTGTCCTTGGGGTTGCTGTCCGCTATGACGTGTCACTGATGAGGATCCTGTGTACCTGACCCCGTGTGGACATGCATTATGCATTCCTTAGCTGGGGGCACCCGCTCCGCTGCCCGGCCAGCGACAGGCCTTGTATTCTCACAAAAAGTTAAAAAAAAAAAAAAAAAAAAAAAAGCTTTTTCTGGTTGTAGTAAAGTTTCTGGAAAGTAAAACAGGCTCAGACTTGAGGTAGCCAGAGCGGGAAAGGGGAAGCGGTGTCGGCGCTTGGCTCCTCCCACTCTCTCTGCTCACCCGCGCGCGCGTGTGTGTCACATGTACTTTGTACGCGTGTTCCCTGCTGCACGGCTTTTCCAGCTTCCCTCAGTTCCCGGAAATGCGAGCCTCCGACTTCTCCGCGCCTCCTCCCTCGTCCCCCGGATGGGCTGAGGCGCGGCTGACGTGGGGCCCGAGGTGGCCTAGGTGTGCGTGCTGGGCTCTCGTGCACACAGCACCGCACACCTGGGGCGTTTACTGTCTCACCGTCTGGAGGCCCGTCCGGGATCAGGGCTGGCTGCTCCCTGCTCCAGGCCTGTGTCCTGAGCCTCTGGAAGCTGTGGCGAGCCTGGTCTCGTGGCCATGTCACTCTGTCTGCCTCTGCCACCACGTGGCCTCCACTTCTTCTCCTCTTTAATTTTTAAAGTGCGTTTATTGTGAGTGAGAGAGAGAGAAAGAGAGAGAGAGAGAATGGGCAGGAGAGGGGCAGAGAGAGAGAGGGAGAGTGAGAATCCCAAGCTGCCTGTGTGTTGTCAGCACAGAGCCCGACACGGGGTTCGAACCCACGAACTATGAAATCATGACCTGAGCAGAAGTCAAGAGTCGGACACTTAACTGACTGAGCCCCCCACCCCCACCCCAGGCACCTCTTTTTCTGCCTCTTTAGGGGCATGTGCCATTGGATTTGGGGCCTGCCCAGATAACCCAGCATCTCATTACTGTCACATCTGCAAAGACCTTTCGCCAAGTAAGGTCATGCTGGCAGGTTCCAGGTGGGCCCGTCCTCTGGGGGCTACGTCCAGCCGACCACAGCCACCATTGTGTGTGGGAGGGGAGAAGGTCTGCTGAGTGTGGTGGGTGCGGATCGGAGGCCAGAGGTGCTGGGCGCCCAGCAGGTGGCCCCCGTCAGTCCATGGGGAGAGTGCACCTGGGTGTCCCTGCTGATCCTGGGCCAGAGCAGAGTCGCCTCGGGTAACCTGTCAGGTTGGCACTTGCAATGTCCCCTCACACTTTAGGGCTTTGTCACCTGTGGTTCAGGCTTCTGGAGCACCACACCCCCCACCCCCAGACGTATGCCAGGAGGGCTCCCAGCTGCACTCACGCCCTGAGAAACAGCAATCCAGACGTGTCCGTCACGGGGCTGCCCGTGCCCGGTGCCCCCAGGGCACCCAGGGCACAAAGCCTTTGGCAGCTGCCTCTGATCTGTCGGAAGGCACCTGGGTCTGCTCTCTGCCCCATGAGGGTCACAGGAAGCAGCCTGCAATTTCTTTGGGGTTGTAGGAGACCTTGGAGCCCTAGAGGCTGAGGTTCCCCATGTGAGTGGACACCAAGGGCCTGGAAAAGGTCAGGCAATGTGCCTGAGGGCCTATGGGGACAGGGGGGCCTCAGACAGGCTAGCCTCTCATTGCATAGAGGCTGGTCCTCCCTGGCCCAGCCAGGTAGGTACAAGATACCTAGGTGTAAGATACCAGATAGGTGGACCCTGGATGTTCCAGACCCATGGAGGCCAGGCCTCTGGCTGGATGTGGGCAGCCCCTGGCCAGACTGGCCCGTCTAGCTGTGAGTGTGAGTGGAGGTTGGCTCTGGCCACTGAGACCTTGGGGGGCTGGGGTAGATCCAGGGGGCAGGAGCCATGGTCTGAGGGAGGGGACAGGGCCAGTGTGAGAGCACCAGAGTCCCCAGAGGAGGGACTCACTGGCCTCCCGGGGTCTTCACCCCCAGCAGTAGCCTGTAGCACAGATACCAGAAGTGGGGGTGGGGCGTTGAGTGTGCCTGCCCCGCCCCCCACCTGGCAGGACCCCTTCTTTGCCTTCAGTGCGTATTTTCACAAGATAGGTCACTTTTCCTGTTTTGAGTTCAAAGTGTCAAGCTCCCTGCTCTCTGCTTCCCACCAGGGTGTGTGTGTGTGGGGGGGGGGGGGTCTGGGTGGTCTAGTCCCTGTCCCTGAGGCCTGCTCTCCGTGGGACCCCTGGGCCTGGAGCTCTGAGACCTTCAGATAAACGCAGTCTCGCCTCAACTGCACTGCGTATTTCCCGAAGCATGTTTCTTTCTCTAAATAAACTCAAATCGTCACGAGAGTGGGAAGGAGGCCACGGGACGGGTCTCAGGGCTTGGGGCTAGGTCCCCGTTGCTCTTCTAGTCTCGGTGGCCTGGGACGGGAGGTCTCCGACAGCCTTGAGGGCCGCCCCGTTGACATTTGAGTCCCTGGCCTGCAGGATCTTCCCCACGGGGTAATTGTGCTCAGGGTGGACGTTAGGAGTGACCTTCAGGAGCTAATTGGCAAATGTACGTTTTAAAAGCTTCTAATTTGCCTCTCCTGATGGGATCCATGTTTAATATGGTCGTAATTGCCAGTTTTTATGTCTTGATGTCTTAAATTTATCCTCAGGCTTTGAAGAGAATTTGCGGGAATGGCCCTGTGCCGTGGAGCAGGTGGGGCTTGCTCAGAGGCCGCGGGCCTTCAGGCCTCACCTTCACACATCCTGTCTCAGCTGTGCCCCGAGGATGGGACCTTGCTGGGGACAGCTTGGACCCAGGGAGATTGGCTGTGCCCCTGAAGGTGGCCGAGGGACCTCCTTCCTCTGGGCTCATTGGCTGTGCTGTCCTGAGCCTCTGGGAAGCCAGAGCCCCCAGTTCCTCTCCTGGGCAGTTGTGAGGCCCAGGTGATGTGAGAGTGTACCACGAATGTTCTTATGGCCGTGGCAGCCCTGTCAGCGGGGCCTCAGGGGCCAGCCCACCCGAGAGTGCAGCCTCTGGCCCCAGGACTCTTGCACAGCAGCTAGAACCCAGGGCTCACTACGCTCCCTGAGTCTAGGGGTTCTTCTGAAGGTGACCGGCCTACCCTGACCGATACCCAGACCTAGCGTGCCCCTCCCCCATGAGCCTGGGGGCAGGCAGGCATTAGGAAAGAAAAGCAGGTAGGAGTGGTGGGGGGAGACCCAAGGCTGGGGAGGGGGAAAGAGGAGGGCCATGGAGGAGGGGTGGGCCCAGGAGGGCAGACGGGGAGGAGGCCAACACAATTGGAAGAGCCAAGGTGGAAGGCTTTGTGGGGAGGGCAGCCTCAGGGGTAATGGGGGAGGGTCAGTGCATGTGTGAGGTGGGGGTCGCAGGACAGGCTGGGGGAAGGTTCACGGAGGTGAGGCCAGCCCCTTCCTGCAGGCCAGCAGACGTGTGCTTTCCTCCTGTTCACGCCGCAGAGGCCCAGGTGCCCTTCATCAGAGACCTTCCCTGGGCTCCTGCACTCTGCGTAGACGTCCAGCCTTTCCCTCTAGTGGACGGTGGCTGTGTCCACCAGATGCATGCAGAGCTGGCCGGCAGCCGGGCCAAGGACTCGTAAACTCCCCAGAGGCCTGTGGCTTGCAGTTTCTATCCAATGGTACTGGACCCTGGGTGACGGCTCTGGGGGATAGACAGGTTCTCCAGGGTCGTCACAGGGCAGTACGCTGGGCTGGGAGCCCAAGGTTAGATGGACGTGGCCTCTTGGAGACGGTTGAGGGGGCAGAAATAGACGTGGGGTGTCAGCAGCAAGTGGACAGCCACTCATTGCTGGTTCCGCCCAGGGTGAGAATGCCCACCGCACAGTGTTTATGGCAGGTGCATCACGCATATGTTGCGGGAGACCTCAAAGCCTCCTTTGCAAGCTCGAGACCTTCCGACGGCCCAGTCATGACCCCTCCTTCCCGCACAGCCAGGTGGGTCCTCCGTGAGCAAGGAGCTGGGGACTCAGGGAGGGTACCCCTTTTCACAAGCCTGGCTTTTATTTGTGAGAGGAAGAGGGGGAGCAGGGTGTCCTCAGGGAGGCAGGAGGTCAGAGGCCATGTCCCTGAGGGCTCAGCTGCAGCTGGTGGGTGCCCTGTCCCCTTGTAACGGTGGGCTGGATCTGGCGGGTGATCCCAGCACCGCAGGGCACCAGATTGCTGCTGAACCCGGAGAGCCTGCAGCCTGTCGGGCCTGGCCTGGCCCCTGGGCCCTGACGTTGCTGCTTCGGTGGTTGGTGGAGTCAGGGGGAGATCTGGTGTCATGCCATGTGGTGGGCACATCAGGGATTCCTGTCTAGGTCTGCTGTACTGACCCCAAACACTCCAGCTTTTGTTGGCAGGAGAGCATTAAAAATCAGGTCTGTCCTGGGGCACCTGGGTGGCTCAGTCGATTAAGCGTCTGACTTCAGTTCAGGTCATGATTTCACAGCTCATGAGTTTGAGCCCCACGTCGGGCTCTGTGCTGACAGCTCGGAGCCTGGAGCCTGCTTCGGATTCTGTGTCTCCCTCTCTCTCTGCTCCTCCCCTGCTCATGCTCTGTCTCTATCAAAAATAAATAAACATTAAAAAAAATTAAAACAGGGGCGTCTGGGTGGCTCGGTCGGTTGAGCGTCCAGCTTCGGTTCCGGTCATGATCTCGCAATCTCACGATCTCGCAGTCCATGAGTTGGAGCCCCGCGCTGGGCTCTGTGCTGACAGCTGAGCCTAGAGCCTGCTGCAGATTCCGTGTCTCCCTCTCTCTCTGCCCCTCCCCTGCTCACACTCTGTCTCTCTCTCTCTCTCTCTCTCTCTCTCAAAAATAAGTAAACATTAAAAAAAATTAGGGGTGCCTGTGTGGCTCAGTCAGTTAGTTAAGCGTCCGACTTCGGCTCAGGTCACGATCTCGCGGTCCGGGAGTTCGAGCCCCGCGTCGGGCTCTGGGCTGATGGCTCGGAGCCTGGAGCCTGTTTCCGATTCTGTGTCTTCCTCTCTCTCTGCCCCTTTCCATCTTGCACCCTGTCTCTCTCTTTCAAAAATAAATAAATGCTAAAACAAATTTTAAAAAATTAAAAAACTCAGACCTGTCCTGTCTATCATCTGGTTATCGATGGTCGAGCATCTCATCCATACGACTCAAATCAACACTTACCTATTTGGAAGAGAAACGAGATCCAGTAGCCGCCGTGCTCCTTAAAAGGAAAAGAAGTTGTAGACAGTTCAAGCACTTTACCATAGGAGAAGAGACCACAAGGAAGCTGGAGGGAGTGTGTGCAGCCGTGTCGATCCCACAGTAAGGAGGCCTCTGAGGGTGCGGGCGAGAGGCAGGGGGAGATGTAGCCACGCAAGTCCCACAATGGACAGGATGGCTTCCCCGTGGCAGGGAGCCACAGAAAGTTGTAAGACGGGTGGCGAAGGGGGAGGTCTTGGTGACGGGATAGCAGGTGACTTCTTGGCTTCAGGGACCTATGAAAGCTGTCACAAGGCCTCACACCCCGGGGGAAGATGGCCCTCAGAAAAGTGGGTCCACCGGCCTTGGTCAGGGTGTGGGGAAACAGCAGGGGAGCCTGGGAAGTATAGTTTTTACGCCAGGGACCCTTATGAGCAGTTGGAATTGGGAGTGCTTTGCTCCAGGAAGAAGGGGACAGTGGTTGCGGGGTCAGGTACAGACTCTTGTAGACACAAACAGGCAGTTAGTAAAGGACAGAAAGAGACTGGAAACAAATGAAGAGCGTGTTCAGGGTCACCAGCAGTCAGATGATTAGGAGGCGAGACACTGAATTTCACCTGTGTCCTCAGACCCGTCCACACCTGGCACATCCCCGCTCGGGTCGGGTGCTGACCCTACCTGACGGTTTCTCAGGCTCCTGAGTGGGCTTCGGGCTGCGTTGGGCCCGCGTGAGGCTCTGGCCAGGGCTGGCGGGAAGGGGACAGGCCTGTCTGTCGTGGCTGCAGCTTCTCCACTGCGTCCTCCGGTGACCGCACCGTCTGCCTCTGCCCATGCAGCCTGGGGCCACAGCGGCTTCCTGTGGATGCCGCGTACCCTTCTCCTGTCACAGGGGCCACCAACTCACAGCGTCACAGCCCCTGTGTGTTACGTTCTCATTGTTTTCCCCTCAGATGCTGCTTGACACGGGCACTAACGTGTGGGGCTGCCTGGGCGCGGGGACACGGGCCCTGCTCGGCCCTGATGCTCTAGAGCGTTTGGGAACCCCGAATCTGGAACGTGTGAGAAGAGACAGACTTCTTCCACCGTCATCTTCTAATTCTGCTGCTAGGGATGCGTCCTAAGGAAAGGAGAGGCAGGAACGAGGCGGTTTGATGCGGTTTTGTTCGAGTTGGCAAAACACTGGCATAACCCTACCTTTGAAAGCCACGTGAGTGGGGAGGTTGGAAAACCAGTCATGCTGCCTGGTGGACCGCGTCCAGCCGTAGAGTGCGTGCGGCACAGGGAGCTGGTGAAGGACAGTGGGCAGGGGCGCCAGGGGTGGGGGCGCCGTCGGTTAAGCGGCCGACTCCTGATCCCCAGCTCAGGTGGGGAGGAGCTCGCGTTCCTGGGTTCAAGCCCTGTGTTGGGCTCTGTGCTGTCCGTGGAGCCTGCTTGGGATTGTCTGTCCCCCTTTCTCTCTGCCCCTCCCCTGCTTGCTCACACACGTGTGCACCCTTTCAAAAATAAATAAGTAAATGGTAAAAAAAAAAAAAAAAACCCAGTGGGAAGTATGGCTCAATTTTATTAAAAATACGTACACAGTATGTGCCGGGAAATTGTTCAGGATGTGCCTCAGGGTGCTACCACTGTGTTCCCTGGTCGGGATGGTTATGGATAATTCGTATTTTCTCTATAGTTTCCTGTTGGTTTTTTTTTTAAACAATTTTAATGTTTATTTTAGAGAGAGAGAGAGAGAGGGAGACACAGAATCTGAAGCAGGCTCCAGGCTCTGTCTGAGCTGTCGGCACAGAGCCCGAGGCGGGGCTTGAACTCACGAGCTGTGATACCATGACCTGAGCCGAAGCTGGATGCTCAAGCGACTGAGCCACCCAGGCGCCCCTGTCGTTTCCTGTGTTTTTTGAAGATAATGTTATACCAATCGTGTGTCCTATACATGGAAACTAGAGAAAGTAACAGGAATTTCGGGGATTTTTCTGGTTGTCCATCACTCTCCTCAGAACCGATCAGGGGCTGTTGTAGCAACAAGGCACAGCCAGGTTCCACCAAGAGAAAGGCTGAGCCCCTTTCCAGAGACACCCACCTGTGGGCAGCGGTGCTCAGGGGTCTGGGCTCACACCTCCTTAGGGTGGGCCTCGCTCCCCTCAGCTCTTCGTCCCAGCCCACGTCCTCACCACCAGCTGCCCCCAGAGGCCAGGGTCACCTGTTTGCTGGCATCATCTCAGAGCTGCTGTGTGTGTGTGGGGGAGCCGCCTGGCATGTGTCCCCTACAGCTGTGATGGGGTGCCTCTGTGGGTCCCTCTGTCCTGGGGAGGGTGGCAGCCGGGCCTGACGGCTTTGGCGAGGCTGTGAGGCTGACCGCCAGCGTTCCGAATGTGCACGGGACAGACCCCCGAGCAGTCAGCGGTCCAGGACCCTCCCCGCCGCATCTGGGAAGCCAGGTTGCTGTTGGCTCTTGGCATGGAGTAGGTTCTGACTGGCAGGTGTCTCACTCTAAAAACTCCAGGTGAGTGAGAGGTCTCTGTCTCCTTTGTGTCTGTTGAATTAATTTTTTTCCCCAAAGTGTATTTAGCTATTCTCACAAATCCTTGACCTTGTTTGTCCGTGCTTCCCTGCGTCCCTCTCAGGTGGGCCATTCCCGCCATAGCTGCTGTCCCGCTAGGCTCCAGGCCTGGACCGCCCTCTGCTCCTAGTCCGCCATGGGGCCACGCCACCTCTGCTCCCTGCCCTCCTCCCGCTCTTGCTTGGCCCCACCCCTGGCCTCGAATTGCATTTGCTGCCCAGTGCCGGGAGTGCCCCCAGCATGGGGTGACCCTGAGTGGCACGCACTTGGCACCATTCACGCTCTCGGTGAGGCGGGCATTTGCCGCTGACCCATCTCGGCTGACTCTTCATCCGTAGGGTCCGAAAGCTCTCAAAACCATTTTCTACAAAACCAGCTTCCTCTTCCCTGAGAAAGGGGATTCGTTCCAGAAAGTTCCTTGTGGCAGCCCCTCAGAGTCTCCGAGGACTCCGAGCAGTTGGCCTGTTTTCAGGTGCCGGTGGCCCCTCCCCCCGCTGTGACCTCCACCCCCATGGCCCCCGTCGAGAGACCGCTCTCGCTCTGCCCAAGCACGCGTGCGGGCGGCCACTCACTGCCCAGCGCGCCTGTGTGCCGGCCCCGCGAGGACAGAAGCGGGGCGTTCTGGCGTCTGGTGAGGAGCTCTGGAAACAGATTCCGAGAGGGACAGAGAGGGATGGCTCTCCATGTGACCTCGCCCTGTCCAGGCCTCGCCCTGTCCATCCCATGTGTGGAAGGGGGGACCGTCCTTCGCTCCTTCCCGGGGATCTGTGTGCTCCACTTCCCGGTGACGTCAGAAGCGGAGATCCTTCTGACCAGATTTGTCCGGGTGACAAATCCCCCAGACCAGGGGTTTCCACTTCGTTGATGCTAGTAAGGCCGAGGGGCAGCTTAACTGACCTGCGGCTGACTGCGTGAAGGGCCATCTCGGTCGCGAGGCTATTCTCGGCCTGTCCCTCCAAGTCGCCCCCCTGCCTCCCCTGTGGACTCAGCGTGAGAGCGGGTGTTCTGGGCTCACGCAAAATCAGAGACGGGGAGCGGCCTCACAGGGGGGCCAGTCTGCCGTGGCCCCAAGTGACCCACCGCAGAGACATTCGCCAGGGGGAGGAGCCCGATGTCTTCCTCATGGAACTTGGCTGTGGGACGGTTGTTCACCAAGACTGTCCCGCGCTTGTGCTGCGTGGACCAATTGTGTGCCAGTGCTCTTGCGGTGGTAACTCAATCTGGAAGAAGCTTCTAGCACTCAGCCTTACAGTCACAGGAAAGGTTTTATTTGCTTATTTATTTAAAAATATTTTAGGGGCGCCTGGGTGGCGCAGTTGGTTGGGCGTCCGACTCCAGCCAGGTCACGATCTCGCGGTCCGTGAGTTCACGATCTCGCGAGATCTCGAGTGATCTCGCGTGAGTTCGAGCCCCGCGTCGGGCTCTGGGCTGATGGCTCAGAGCCTGGAGCCTGTTTCCGATTCTGTGTCTCCCTCTCTCTCTGCCCCTCCCCCGTTCATGCTCTGTCTCTCTCTGTACCAAAAATAAATAAACGTTGAAAAAAAATTTAAAAAAAATAAAAAAAAATAAAAAATAAATAAAAAAAATAAAGAAAGGGGAAAGCCTGGCGGGTGTCTCTCAACGTTCCCTGGAGCCTAGACAGAGGCCGGCCGTAGCCCAGAACTTCACCCCCAGACGGATGGCCACGGGGGGCCGACACAGCCTGTGTCCAGGCTCACCGATAGCCACACCGCCAACCATCCGTGGACCCTTATTGTAAGATTTGTTATCGTCGCACGCACGTCAGCGAGAAGAAAAGAACTCACAGGGAAGCCAGGGGGAGAGAAGAATCAGCATTGAGGCTGGAAATCGGCAAGATGTCGACAAGTGTGATTAGGTATTGATCGTGTAAGAAATTATGTGCTGTCCTACAGAGAAATGATGCGAGCCTCACACGCAAGCTTGTACGTAATTTAAACCTTTCAAGGAACCACATGAAATATATAGCGGGGTACCTGGGTGGCTCAGTCGGTCAAGCGTCCGACTTTGGCTCGGGTCATGATCTCACAGGGCATGATCTGCCCCTTCCCCACTCGCACTCTGTCTCTCAAAAATGAATAAATATTAAAAAATATATGTAGTAAAAATAAACAGGCAGGCTTAGTTTTAATAATACATTTTACTTAAACAAACAGATCTAAAATGCTACTATTTCAACACGTAATCAGCATATGGACCAGGGGACCTGTACGTTCACGCTAATGTCTGTGAAGGTGGCATGTTTATTGGTCACACTGACAGCACGTCTCAACTCCGATGGCCCCGTTTAGGTGCTCACCAGCCCCACGTGTCAGTGGCCGCCTCTGTGGGCGGCAGGGACCTGGACAGCAGGAGCAGAGGGAGGGGCTCTGGGCTGTCCTCTGCTTGGGACAGCAGGTGATGGTGGCACAGTCCTGTGCCCAGGGGCTCACGCTGTGTAATTTTATACTCATTTTGTTTTGTGGAAGATTTGAAGGTTCGGTGTTGGGATGGCCGCCCGTGCCCAGCCTGGGGTGGTGTCTCACCCCACGGGGCAGATCAGTCCGTATGGCCACCAAGTCGTGACTTCATGTGGGGTTCAGAGGGTGGGGCATATGCTCTCCAGCTTGGGGGAGAGCCAGGCGGGTCCCCTGGGAGCCACCAGGGTTGACCCACCCACGTGATTCGGGCCTTCTTAGCATTTGCCACCGTATTTGATGCAAATTTGCTTGAAATGAGTAGGAATGACTTAATTCAGCATTTTCCTGTACAATGGGTGTTTGGGACAAGAGAAAGCCCTCTTCCTCAAAGCTTCAGGAGAGCCACGACGGCCCCTCGGCCTGCCGCCGCAGGGCGTGGGGAAGGGGACTTGGGACAGGACCCTGGGTGTGGCGGGCGGCACCCAGCTCATGGCTGACGCTCCTGCAGAGCCTCATATGGGCCGACAAGCAGTCGAGGCACTTGGAATTGCATTTCGTAGACAAGAGAGAAAGACAAACGCTTCCCTGGAGAATGCTGCTCTGGAAGCTCAGAATCCTCCATGGGAGAATTGGGGCCTGTCTGTGCCCACTCCCCTGTCTGAAAGCCTCTCCAGGCTGCTGTGTCTGCCGTCTGGGTTTATGTGGATGTGTTTTAAAATTTAGGTTTGTTCCGTAGATACTTGGGGCCTGTTTCCCTATGAGCACACGGGGACCTGCTGAAAAGCACAGATTCGGACAGCTGTCTTCACAGCCTCAGCTCCTACACAGTTAACCGAAGACGCGCTTTTTGGAGTGATCTCGCACTTGGTTGTCCCCACGGCTCTTTCCAGAGTGGGGGGCTGAGTCTACGGACGAGGTCATAATTTTAGGGTAAACACGCTGTTTTTTGCTATTTGCAGTCAGTGCTCTTGGAGACCTGTGGGTGGGAGGGGCCCAGGTGCTGGTGTTGGAGCCGCTCTGGTTCGGAGCATGAATTGAACACATCCGTGGTGCTGAGGGGCCCTGTGGGGACCCCGGCGTCCCACCAACACGTGCGAGAGTGTGTTTACTGCCGCGCAGGTTTGAGAAGCCCTGCTTGGGGGCCGGTAGCGGGGGGACAGAGGGCTCCTTGTGTTCCCGGGTTCACGTGGGCAGAAGACCAAGAGGTTGGGTTTGGGTTTGGGTTTGGGTTCTTGGAGATGATTATTTTCCTGTTTACAGTTTTCCGGATTTCTGTACTTTTTACAATCAAAAATAATATTTAGAAAATCGTTTTGTGTTCAGTATAAAAAACCAGTCCTTGTGTGTTGATGGTTCTGCTCTGGGCGGCCCTGCTTGCCCTGTCTCCTCTACTCTGCCCCCAGGTCCCCTGCGCCCCCTAAGCTGGGCTCCTCGTGGATATGGGCGGGCGCTTTGTCTTGTCTGCCTCTGGGACAGCCTGGCGCTTGGGGTCCCTTCAGGAGGCAGGCAGCCTGTTTGCAGGCACCATGCAGGGTCCCCCACGTCAGCGGCTGAGCTGGCATCGGTCACCTCCAGGGAGCCTCAGTGGGCGCACGTCCAGGGTGAGAGCCCTCCAGGGGTTCAGCTTTCGCTACTATTATGGGGATTCACGTGAAGAGTTTATTTGCCCACGGTTGTTGAAGGGAGTCCTTTTATTTTTTGCTTTGCTTTGTTTGTTTTTGCCCTGGCTTGAGAATCTGCATCTGGGTTATTTTCCTGCAGACCCCGTCCCTGTTTTGTCTGAGCAGACACCCATCTGGTTCTCTTGCGCCGTATGTTGAGCCTCTGCAACATCCATCTGTGATTTTTCCTCTAAAAATGCTTTGAAGCCAAGTACAGTTGCCCTTTGGACAAGACAGGGGTTAGGGGTGCTAACCCCCCACACGGTTGAAAATCTCTGTGTAACTTTTGACTCCCTTAGAACTTAACCACTATAGTCTATTACTGACTGGAAGCCTTTCAGATAACACAAACAGTAAGTTAACATATTTTGTACGTTACATAGATTGTATGCCGTGATCTTACAATAAAGTAGTCTGGAGAAAAGAAAATGTTACTAAGAAAATCATAAAGAAGGGGCAGTTGGGGGGCTTAGTCGGTTAAGCATCCCGACTCTTGATTTCGACTCAGGTCATGATCTCATGGTTCGTGGGTTCGAGCCCCACGTCGGCCTCCACGCTGACAGCGCAGAGCACAGGGGTGGGGTGCAGGCACTGGGGTGCGGGCACAGGGATGGGGTGCAGGGAGGGTGCATTCCTTTCTCCCGCCTGGGGTAACCAAGTAGCTGGCTTAAAAGAAAAGGAGTTTCTTTCGTGGTTCAGGAGACACAGTCTGAAAACAGGATTGGTTCTCAGGAGGCTCTGAGAGAGAATCCGGATTCTCGGGGCTCCATACATTGCTGGGCTTGTAGACACTCTGCTCCAGTCTTGACCTCACTTCCCCTGGCTTGTCCCCAGTGTACGCTTCCCCTTCTCCTACAGGGACACTTGTCCCTGGAGCTAGGCTCCACCCTGATATTCCAGCATGATCTCATCCCAAGAGCACACCTTTCTTCCATCTACAAAGACCCTTTTCCAAAGATAGTCACATTCTTGGGTTCTGAGTGGACTGTGAGGGCCACCTACTCAACGTGCTGCAGGTGGGTAGGAGACATTTCTGGGGTGCCAGGGCAGGTGATGGGAGAACCTTTGCCTCGTTCCAAGGACTCCCTTTATGGCAAGTGAGCGTGTCTGTGTTGCACAGTCTGCACCCTCCTGTGGCTTTGGCTGTGGCAGAGGGACCCTCGTCCCAGCAGACAGAGGCCCAGCCTGGACTGCACCTAAGTGGCCGTGGGAGGCAGATATGGTCAGACCAGAGCGCGTGACCTCCTCAGCTCCTTTGACCCACATGTGGAAAGAGGTCACTATGAGGAAGGACAGCCACAGAGAAGACTGACAAAGGGCCAACAGGCACAAGAAAGGAGCTCAGCATCCTTACTGACCAGGGAGGTGCGGGTCACAGGGCACAGAGGTGGCGCCTCACCGCCCCCAGGATGGTGGGAATCGAAGTCTGAGACGCTCAGGTGCTGACAGGGACCCCCAAACACTGTGGCTGTACGGTCGCCAAATGGTGCCGCCCCTCTGGAAAGCCACCTGGCGGTGGCCCCGGCAGTTTCACACGCAATGACCCCGGATTGGGACCGCTTCCAGATTTACGCCCAAGAGAGGCGGAAAGCTGACGTCCACACAAATACTCATTCATAGCAGCATCGCCCCAAAGTGGACACAGTCCGCCTGTCCACCAACTGGGGAGGGGCTCCACCAACAAATGTCCATCCCCACAGTGGGAACTATTTGGCCCTAAAGAACGCACTGACATGCCCCACAACGTGGACGATCTTTGCAAACATACAGAAGGAAAGGAGTCAGATGCAAAAGGTCACATCTCCTGTTATCCATTTGCATGAAACGTCCAGAGCAGGCAAATCCGTAAAGACAGTAGATCAGGGCCCGTAGAGGGATGACTGGGAATGGGTGCAAGCTTCCCTTTGCGGGGTGGAGGTGATCTAAAATTAGTTCGTGGTGATGGTTGCACAACCCCGTGAATGTACGAAAACCCCTGAGTTGAGGACTTTAACCGGGAGGATGTTATGGGACATGAGATCTGTGTCAGTAAAGCTGTTTCTAAAAGCCCGGATTACCCTCTTCTGGGAAGGGGGCTGGGTATGTCGTCCTGACCCGCTGGAGGTGCGTGTCCACAGACCTTCCGGGAGCAGCACCACCCGACTGGCCCTGGGTGAGGTGTGGTCAGAGGGTCTGGGTCCAAGGCTGCAGCAACCAACCAACCCACCTTCTTCCTTCCCTCCTTCCTTCCTTCCTTTATTTTAATTTACATTCAAGTTAGTCAGTATGTAGTGCAACAATGATTTCAGGAGTAGAATTCAGTGATTCATCCCCTACATATAACACCCAGTGCTCATCCCAACAAGTATCCTCCCTAATGCCCCTCCCCCATTTAGCCCATCCCCCCACCCACAACCCCTCCAGCAACCCTCCATTTGTTCTCTGTATTTTTTTAGAAATTTTTTTTTTCAATGTTTATTTATTTTGGGGACAGAGAGAGACAGAGCATGAACGGGGGAGGGGCAGAGAGAGAGGGAGACACAGAATCGGAAACAGGCTCCAGGCTCTGAGCCATCAGCCCAGAGCCCGACGCGGGGCTCGAACTCACGGACCGCGAGATCGTGACCTGGCTGAAGTCGGACGCTTAACCGACTGCGCCACCCAGGCGCCCCTGTTCTCTGTATGTAAGAGTCTCTTCTGTTTTGTCTCCCCCTCTGTTTTTATCTTATTTTTGCTTCCCTTCCCTTATGTTCATCTCTTTTGTATCTTAAAGTCCTCATATGAGTGAAGTTATATATTTGTCTTTCTCTGACTAATTTCACTGAGCATAATACCTTCTAGTTCCATCCACATAGTTGCAAATGGAAAGATTTCATTCTTTTTGATTGCTGAGTAATACTCCATTATGTGTGTGTGTGTGTGTGTGTGTGTGTGTGTGTGTGTACACACATCTTCTTTATCCATTCAACCATCGATGGACATTTGGGCTCTTCCCATGCTTTGCCTATTGTTAGTAGCACTGCTATAAACATTGGAGTGCATGTGTCCCTTCGAAACAGCATCCCTGTACCCCTTGGATAAATACCTAGTAGTGCAATTGCTGGGTCATAGGGTAGTTCTATTTTTAATTTTTTGAGGAACCTCCATACTGCTTTCCACAGTGGCTGCACCAGCTTGCATTTCCACCAACAATGCAAAGGGGATCCTCTTTCTCTGCATCCTCGCCAACATCGGTTGTTGCCTGAGTTGTGAATGTCAGCCATTCTGACAGGTGTGAGGTGGTATCTCATTGTGGCTTTGATTTGTAGTTCCCTGATGATGGATGATGTTGAGCATCTTTTCATGTGTCTGTTGGCCATCTGGATGTCTTCTTTGGAGAAGTGTCTGTTCATGTCTTTGGCCCATTTCTTCACTGGGTTATTTGTTTTTTGGGTGTTGTGTTTCATAAGTTGTTTATAGATTTTGGATATTAACCCTTTGTCTGATATGTTGTTTGCAAATATCTTCTCCCATTCTGTCGGTTGCCTTGTTTGCTGATTGCTTCCTTCGCTGTGCAGAAGCTTTTTATCTTGATGAGGTCCCAACAGTTCATGTTTGCTTTTGTTTCCCTTGCCTCTGGAGACATGTTGAGTAAGAAGTTGCTACAGCCAAGATCAAAGAGGCTTTTTCCTGCTTTCTCCTCGAGGGTTTTGATGGCTTCCTGTCTTACATTTAGGTCTTTCATCCATTTTGATTTTATTTTTGTGTCTGGTATAAGAAAGCGGTCCAGGTTCATTCTTCTGCATGTCGCTGTCCAGTTTTCCCAGCACCACTTGCTGAAGAGACTGTCTTTATTCCGTTGGATATTCTTTCCTGCTTTGTCAAAGTTTAGTTGGCCATATGTTTGTGGGTCCGTTTCTGGGGTCTCTATTCTGTTCCACTGATCTGAGTGTCTGTTTTTGTGCCAGTACCATGCTGTCTTGATGATTACAGCTTTGTAGTATAGCTTGAAGTCTGGGATTGTGATGCCTCCTGCTTTGGTTTTATTTTTCAAGATTGCTTTGGCTATTCAGGGTCTTTTCTGGTTCCATACAAATTTTAGGATTGTTTGTTCTAGCTCTGTGAAGAATGCTGGTGTTATTTTGATAGGGATTGCCCACCTGCGTTTCTAAGTCCTTGGGTCCCTCAAGTGTGTGTTAACCCCACCTGCTCAGCCAGCAAGGCCTCCCCAGGTGCTGGCTTCCCTCCCGGTGATGTCCCGTCTCTTAGGTCCTCCCAGTGGGAGGAATTGCGTGTTGCTCCCTGACCCCAGCATGTTCCCAGACCGCAGGTGAGGCTGGCCCGGGATTAGGGCTCCCTACAGGTGTGGGGCTGGACTCTCCCAATCCACTTCATCCCCGCCCTGTGGCGCTGATATGCCCAGGACTGGGGGACACTCGTGGGCCCTGGGCCTGTGCCAGCAAAACAGAGATCAGGGTAGGCCAGCTGGCTGTTGTCATGTACCTGCAGTGATCCACTTGGCCCCAGAGGGACCCCTGTTTGGGCCCTTTAATTGCTCCTCTGATTAAACAAACAGACTCAGTTCACGTGTGCTCTGATTTGGTGATCACCTCAAATTCTCTCTGAAGGAGAGGACAATGCATAAAGGAGCAATTAACAAAATTTTTAATGTTTATTTATTTTTGAGAGAGAGAGAGACAGACAGACAAAGCACAAGTGGGGGGAGGGCGGGGCAGAGAGAGAGGGAGACACAGAATCTGAAGCAGGCTCCAGGCTCTGAGCTGTCAGCACAGAGCCCGATGCAGGGCTCGAGATGCAGGGCTTGAACTCACGGACCAGGAGATCATGACCTGAGGCGAAGTCAGATGCTCAACTAAGCCAGCCAGGTGCCCCCATAAAGAGGCAATTTAAATTTCTGTTTCCCTTGGGTAGATTTCCACCGTCCCAGAAGCTGAGAAGACTTCCCAGCCCGGCTACCTCGCCTGTTTCGTGGGCTGCAGCCTGAGCCCAGGACACTGTCCCAACAATGGGAGCTCGGGCCTGGGGCCCCAGGTGGACTGTGTCCCGTGGCTGCCAGCAGTGTGGGAACTGTGTGGGAATAGAGTAAATAGCAGGCCACCAAGTTTACATTTGAAAGACCCTCAAACCCATTCAAATTCTAAACAGACCTCCTGTAGTTCAGACACCTGCCGTCAGGCAGGGCCTGCCTGGGGGCCGGGCCGTCTGGAGGTGCGAAGCACACTCCCTCTCCAGATGTGTGGGTGCCCGTGCCACTTTTCTGAGAAGTTACGCAAGGGGCTTCTCCGTGACCCGCCGCAGCTGCCCGGCTTGAACTCCTCATGGTCCCTGTGCTTGGTGAGTCATCTGTGTGCACAGCGCTGGATGGGGAGTTTGGGGAAATCATTTCCTTCTGGAAACCATTCACTGGACAGTGTGTTATGTGTAGGCGTTGCATCTGGTTTGGCCTGAAGCCCAAATACTGCAGCCAAGGCCAGTGTGGTCACCTGGGGTGTGGCAGGGTCCCGTGCCAGGCTGCTCCCCGTGGAAGGGGGATGTCCCAGCCCAACAGGGGGTGACCTAGCCTCCTCCCAGGGCTGGGGCCCTGCTTCTCAGGAGCATCTCCCCCAACAGTGGGGGTCTGTCTCCAGATGGGACCAGAGTATGTTTATAAAGGGGCCCCTCGCCATGGCTCCCAAGGCAGGGACCCCCTGCAGCTGCAGGGGTTTCTCCGGGGCCCCTTCCTGGGTTACTTTCCAGAGTCGCCAACAGTGGGGAAGCTGGCCCTCCAAGTGGGAGCCATAGCTGGTACAGGGAACTCGTCTCCTGGGTGTCTAAACGGGTCCTACACTCCAGAGCTTGTGGGGCACTAATTTAGCAGATCATCTGGGGAGCTGCAGAGTGCTGGCCTTCCCTCAGGGAGGCCCACAGTCCGCTCTGCTTAAGAAGTTCTTATAAAACCTCATTTGGGGCAACGCTGGTTATGGTGATAACAGTGTCTTAAAAATTTAGTGAGTTCAAAACTCTGAGGGGCGCCTGGGTGGCTCAGTCGGTTAAGCGGCCGACTTCGGCCCAGGTCATGATCTCACAGTCCTTGAATCGAGCCCTGCGTTGGGCTGCGTGCTCACAGCTCAGAACCTGGAGCCTGCGTCAGATTCTGCATCTCCCTCTCTCTCTGTCCCTCCTCTGCTCGTGCTCTCTCTGCCTCTCAAAAAAAAAAAAAAAAAAAAAAAAAATCTTATGTGTGAGCCTCTTGGCTGTGGGTAAGATTTCAGGACTATTTTTTGCTGGAATAACCCTAGATTTAATTTCTTGCCCCCCCCCCCCATCACTATAAGAGGGTGTTCTCCTTTGTGGGGGTCCAGATTCAGCCTCAGGACACATCTTTTAGGTCGATGTGTTGGGCGGCTGTTCTAGAACCATCTGTGAGTTGACCGTGAAGTTGGGCTGTGTAGTCTGCCCACCTCAGCTTCCCGAGTGAGTCATACTGTGTTTAAGTCTTGGCCTGGCCCTGCCAGAGGGGTGCTTTCTCTCCCTGCACCCCTCCTGTAGAGGGGAGGCCCCCACCGCACGTCCGTGCAGACTTCATTCCGCAGCAGGTGCAGTGAAGGTCTCCCGGTATTGGGGTGACTGGCGCAGCTCGCTAACCCATTCCCCAGCCCAGGCCGGGAGTCGGAGGGCTTGGGAGAGTCTATCTATCTGCGTCTTTGAGCCAGAAGGGGCGTCACCCAGGCCAGGGGCTGCTGGCGCTCCCACTTGTGTCAGGTCCGGCTCAGGGTTGGGGGCTCTGAAGCGTCAGAGATTAGGGGAGGGACCTGGAGCGGGGATGGGCCAGGGCTACAGGGGCCAGGCCCAGACACCTGCTGAGCGGAAGGGGCGGGTCAGGCCCCTGCACGCTCGCTGAGCGGCCAGGGCCTCAGCGACCACTCTGAGCCCAAGAGACTCCCGCGTTTCTCCAGCCGCAACGCTCGCTCGTCCCGAGGCCTCTCCTCCCTCCCACGTCGCTCCTTCTGGGACACCACCGACCTTCCGGCCTCCATGGCGCCCGCGGAGGCTCCACTCGCTGCGTAACCCCAGCCCACGCTTCCCGCGACCCGGCCGGCTTGGCCTCTTCCTCCTTTACGTGGGGCCGCCGCAGCCCGCCCTTCCGGACCTCACCTGGACACCTGCGCCCCGCCCCCTCGTCCCTAGGGCTCCCCCACTTGCGCCCCCAATGGCCCGCGCCGTGCGCCCAGTGCCGCATCCGCAGTGCCCCGCACCCCAGCCCCCGATGCCCGGCACCCACACCCCAGTGCCCCGCGTCTCAGCCCCTGATGCCCGGCACCCATGTCCCAGTGCCCCGCGTTCCAGCCCCAGATGCTCCGACCCTGCGCCCCATTGCCCCGCACCCCAGCCCTGGATGTGCCGACCCTTGTCCCAGTGCCCCACCCCCTGATATCCTGGGGAAGGCTCAGAAAGACTCCCGGATTTGGGCACTTCGGGGACCAGGTGCGGTTGTGGGGGGCAGTCTCTCCCGCCCCTGCTGTCGGTCCTCACTGCCTCCTGGGGGTTGAGGTTCCCCACATGGCTATGTAGGTTGGCACGGGGTGTCGTTGTGATCTGCCGTTTGGGGGTGGTGCTGTCGTGTGGCCACTTTCAGGGAATGATGCTCTCAGAAGTGAGGTCATCTTGGCTTGTTTTCTATCACCTTTGACTGCTTGCACCAGGGACGCTTTTATTGGTAGTGATGACTCCCTTAGTGACAGACTATATTGAGTGTCTGCTGTGCCCCGGGCGCTTGCCAGGTACTCTGAGTGCGTTAAGCCCATTTTGCAAATGGTAGATGGAGACGTGGGTAAGTGCCGTGCCCATGGTCACCGTCCAGTAAGTGACTGAGCGGGATTTGAAGCTCAGCGCATCCTGGACCTAAGCCCAGCACCCATCTTTATAAATTCTGAAGCTGGTTCATCCTGCCATCGGGGCACAGGCTCTTTCTTTCCCATGCTGTCGAGGGCCCTTGGTTCCTCCGGACACATTTTCAGGATGGCCGTCTCTGTTGCTGTACCATAGACATAAAATATTTATCGATGTGAACTGAGTGTAACGTCGTCAGTCTCTCTTGGGCAAGCATTCGGCTCTGTAGCCACGAAGTGCTTTGCCCTTGAGGCAGACCGCTCACAGCGGCCAGGCCGGGCCCCACGCAAGGGAGGACAGGCCATCTGTGGCTGCAGTCAGGCTGGAGGTGCGGGCGGGGCCAGCTGACCCTGGGTGGGGCGGTTCCTGGGCTTCAGCGGCGATTTTCTGGCTGCGGCCCAGGATGGGGCCAGCCTCCTAGGGTGGATGGATGCTCCCTGGGCATTCAGAGGAGACCTGTGGAAACACGTGGTGTCCGTGCAAGTTGGCCCACGTGGGTGTGTGTGCCGGGACCCTGAGCCACTGAGCCCGACCCCAGTGGGACCCTCCAGTTTTCTATCAGGGACACGTGGTGCCAGCCCAGATGGGAGCCCTGTGCTGCCTTGCCCTTAACACCCAGCAGGGACCAGAAGGGAAAGTGAGTTGCAGAAAAAGGCCATCCTTTGTTAGGGGGGCGAAGTGACAGGTGGGGCTACTTTTTGGACATGGGATCCAAGCCTAGGTTCTTCCCTGTGCAGACTGGGGAGTGGCCGTCACCTCCTCTGAGGGGGTGTTGGATTATGGGGGTTGCATGATTTAGACACAGCTCTTGACGGTTTTCTCTGTGATTAGTCTGCACCAAGTCCTGGCTGCCAGGACCTAAAACCTCTGGAGCCTGGCCAGCCTCCTCAAGCCCTGGGGGGAAGCAGCTGGCCACCTCAGGGTCTCCCCGGCCAGGTGTGCCGGACAGGTGCAGGGGGCCACAGGGGTGGTGATGTGTCCAGGGCCCAGCTCCACACCTGAACTTGAGGCCTCAGGGAGGGCAGGCACCTGAGTCCTGAGAGGGAACCAGTTGTGGGGGGTTGGGGGGGGCAGGCAGCAGGAGCCAACCAGCAGTTGGGGAGGGGGTGTGGGACAAAGCCCCTGACTGTCGCTCCTTGTGACTGGGCGGGCTCTCTGCAGCCCCTGGGTAGAGATAGCAGGCAGTTGGGTCGGAGTGGGGGTGGGTGGGCACAGGAGTAACCAGCCACCAGTCCAGTCACTGATGGGCCAGATGGCAGGGCTGCTGCCTTGTGACAACAGGAGCCTGTGCCTCTTTGGGGCACCAGATCTGCTGAAGGGTGGCTGGTGTCTGGGGCCAGGCGGCCCCGGGGTGTACTGATGTAGACAAGCCAACTTTGGGGCATGAGTCATGGCTCCCCAAATATGCCAGACGTTGGTGGGGACAGAGGGTGGTGCAGACCTTCAGGAGGGCCTGGGTGGGTGTTTGGAGGCAGTGAGGGCTTCCAGCCATGGGACGAGTGGTCAGTGGGCTTCCTTAAGACCCTAGTGTGGTCTGGGCTGATTCTCCCAGGCCCAGGGACTGGAGACCAGCTGGCTGGGTGGGGGCACCGCTGGTGGTAGGGGGAGCAGTCACATTCAAGGTGCCACGACTTGAGGCTTTTCTGTTTGGTTTGTTTGTTTGTTTTTGGCAACATTCTTGGATTTCTGGTGTTGCAGTGGGGAATCTGAGGCTTTACTGGAAAGCTGGTCTGGGAGAGGCCCAAGGCTGGCGGACTGGCACCTTGGGCGCCCAGCCCTCACCCCTGAGCAACCTGGACTCTGTCTAGCTGATGCCTACCTGGGGTCCACTGAGATCTGGAAGGCTGGCTCCTGCTGAGTGTTGGGATGGCGGGAGGCATATGGGGTGGCCTGTCTGGGGAATGAGTGAGCGTTGGGAGCCCAGCTCACATCCTGGGGCGGGTGCTGAGGGGAGGGGGGTGGGCAGGGGGCTGGGGCTCCCCACATGCCACCTGGGCTGTGCTCCATCACCAGGCAGTGTGGGGGACTGGTCCTTTCTGGTCTGGCCAGGCCTCCTGTCCCGCCATCTGTCCTGCCCACCTGTCCGGCCATCTGCCTCCACCCCTTCTCCCCATCGTGCAGCTTGGCTGGGGCTGTGCGGCTGCGGCCTGGAGCGAACAGGGGCGTCCTCGTGAGGCCCTCCCACTGCAGTGCTCACTTCTTACTTGGGAAGCAAGGGTGTGAAAGGGATGGGAAGCCTCGTCACACTCACCCCTTCATCTTTCCCACGAGGATGCCCGAGGGTCCTTAGTGTGAGTCCCAGGCCGACTCTGGGCTCCATCCTGTCCCGCCATGCGACCTTGGGCCTTCCCTTTCCCTGTGAACTTCATCCGGGTGCTCTGCACAGGGCCGGGCGGGCCTGCTCCTGCCTCCTTCCGCCCCAGCCCAGCCGGCCGGCTCAGCCCGGGGCCTGCAGCAGGGCCTGAGCCTCCTCCCACTGTGGCCAGCGCCCTCTCCCACACCGCAGAGCAGCTTTCGAATGAAGGAATGATTTCATCAACTTGACAAAATTAGTGCTGAATTAGTTCGTGTTTGCACTTCGACTTAGTGCTTCTTTGTGGTTTCCTGGTTTTCCCGTCACCTCTGATGCTGCCTGTTTGTAGAGTCATGGAGCCTCCCAGGCCAGACACTTTCTTCCGTGAGCTTCTGTTTCGTCTTCTTGCGACCGCGAAAACTTACGCTGCCCCGAACTGATGGTGAGAAAATACCGACACAGTGTGGCAGAAAAGACATTCCTACTGAGTTCTAAATTATTCTCTTACAATTTTTATTTCAAAATAGGGTGAGTTCTTTTTTTGTTGTTGTTATTTTTTGAGTCCTTCTTATGTATACCAATTGGTTCTCTTTGTTGTGAACATTTTCCTTAGGGATATTTAAAAGCGTAATTTAAAATTTAATTTTAGGGGCGCCTGGGTGGCTCAGTCGGTTAAGCCTCTGAGTCTTAGTTTCTGCTCAGGCGGTGATCTCATGGTTTGTGAGTTCGAGCCCCACATCAGGCTCCAAGCCCCACATCGGGGTCTGAGCTGATGGTGCGGAGCCTGCTTGGGATTCTCTCTCTCTCTGCTACTCTCCTGCTTGCTCTCTCTGTCTCTTTGAAAATAAATAAACAAACTTAATAAAATTTAATTTAGCATGTTATAGAATAAGGCTAGATGATTTAAATCCAAGAGAGAAAGACAACTTCTCATGTCCCTGAACATCCATGGGTCCCCCACTTCGAGCAGACTTGTGGTGACCCTGCCGGCTGGCTGAGCTGCACATCCGTGGTGGGCGGGGCTGAGCTGGGCCGTGTTACTCCGGACCCCGCAGACTCCGACAGGAAAATGGAGTGTCATCATTCTCCCTTGGATTTTGTTCGTCAGCACAAATGGAACTTTGTAGGTTGTGTTCATTCATTTCCTGGAACCCCTGCCTGGAGGTTTTGTCCCTCGCAGCGCCTGGGTCCGCGGGCAGGTCTGACCGACGCGGCCGGCACGGATTGCTTCCCGGGACACACACAGTGGACGTCTGCTTCCTCTGTGGACGATGCCAGTCCTGAGGGGGTGGAAAGCTGGCTCAGGGTACGAAATAAAGTTTTCAAATAGCGTAGGACTTTTGAGTTTCAGTAAAATAGGATAATCACGAGCTTTAAAAAAGTTTTCTCAATTTTCTTACTCTGCTGCACGCGCGTGTGTGTGTGTATGTGTGTTTGCGGCTCTCTTTCTGCTGATGCACAGCACGTCTGTAGGTCTGGTTTTAAGGTCTGTAGTTCACCGACATCAAAGTGAAGTGGGACCAAGAGCCTCGTCTCTGTGCATCATTTCCAAGACCGGATCCTGCTGCACCTGCCAGGTGCTCGTCGCTGGGGGGCATGGTCGTGAAGAGGTTTAGAGCCCACGCAGCTCTGGGCGGGCACCCAGTTCTGGGTGCTGCTGTCTCCTTCCCTGTGCCACCCACACACCCACACAGACACATGCACACCCCGCACACACACGGAGACACACACACACCACACACACCCACACCAAACCACACACACGCCCCTACACACACGTGCACACACACACACACACCACAGTTCCGCTTGAACACATGGTGCTTCTTTGTCACTCTCTCCAGAACGCGGAGGAAGGCGTGTGTGTGCATGTGCACAAGCTGAGGGCCACTCGGAAGACGCTCTTGAGGCTCGGTCCCCTCCTGGGTGCAGGGAGGGGAATGGCCGGCGGGGTCAATGGGACCATGTGAGGGGCAGAGCCTTGTCTTCCTGACAGCTGGCACCACGGCCACTGTCAGGCTTCCGGGACCTTCCGTGGTCACTCACCGCCAGGAGCAGAGGGGGCCGCGTTCACCCGGGCCGTCAGTGTGAATATTTGGATTTGAGGTCTGCTTATATATGGTGAGGTTTTTAATGCCAGGGCAAAGGATGCTTCTGAGTTATTTTCTGGACATGTTTGGGCACGGCCCCCTGCATCGTGCCCTCTTTCTCAGAACAGAGACCTGGCTTCCTGGCGGTGTCATTATCCGGTGCCCTAAATTCAGTCCCCAGCCTGTCTGCTGTGCCAGCGGGTGTCGTGTTGTGAGCAGTGGTGGCAGCTGCAGGAACAGGTGCAGGGAGGCTCTGCATTGCCTGCCCTGGTGCGTTGTGACCACGACAACTCCAGGCCAGCTCCGTGGGAGGCACTGGGCCACAGCGAGGCATCTGCTGTGGGACTGTCTCCACCGTGCCCCTGCTCTCCCTGCCCTCCCACCCCACTGCTGTGAGGGAAGCCGGTGGGTTTGGGGCCAGAAGGAAGCTAGTGGCCTCTGGTGACTGAGGTAAGCTCCCGAGCAGGCTGTCAGGTGCCCAGGCTCGGTGCCAGCAGAGTCCGGAACATGTCATTGGCCGGCAGTGGCCTTAGCCCCTTGCTGCAACCTCCTCTCAGGAAGGGACGACCCCTGTGTAACTGGTAACAAGGTGCTGTTTGAGGCACTCCTCTCCTTCTTGGGACACGGCTTGTGGGATCCAGGACCTCGGGAGGGGAAGCTGGCAGCCACCAGGGGAACCAGGTCACAATTCTGGGACTTTGAGAAGCAAAGAGCAAGGCCTCAGGGCCTCCCTGAAAATCCGTAGCCCCAAAGCCACGGAGGGTGCCCCCAGCCCCTGCCCGCCACGTCACCCCTCCCTGGGACTCCAGGCCTGTAGGGGAAGGGCCTCGAGATGCCTTCTGAGCCTCACTTTCCACGCCACCAGTCAGTGGAACAGGAAAGAGGCACAAAAGTACTGCCTAGCCCCTGACCCCAATCCTGTTCCTGTTTTGTCACAGAGGGGACACTGGTCACCCTCCTTGGAGTGACAGGAACCCAGCAAGTCAGCTGAGCCCACTGAGGGTACACACTGGCTCCCGGGACCAGAGAGGGTGTGAGGAACTGGGTCGCCAGTAGGGCGGGGGTCTGAGTCCACCCCATCGCAGGTCGTACCCCCGGGCCCCCGCACCCCGGGCAGAGTGGGTGTTCAGGCAGCGTTTGCTGGGTGAATGGGTGACAGAACAGATTCTCGTCTCCTCAACTCTCCTAGAAAAGCCCCGGGAAGGCTGCCCTGGCCCAGCCAGGGGCGCATGCCCCACCCCCCCGCCCCCAGGCAGGCACCACAGCTGGGTGCCCCCGCCCACGGGTCTGCTCTGCCTCATTTGTGGTCTCCCCCCGGGCCAGCTCAAGAGCTGACCGAGTCAGGCACTGAAGGGTCCGGACCCCTGAGCCGAAGAAAAGCCACCCGACGGGCCGCACAGGGGAGGGGATGGAACGCCAGAGCCAAGAGGACCCCCGAGATGGGAGAAAAAGGGACACCAAAGATTGGGACAGTAAGTTACCTGCATTTAACAGCATCAGGGGACGAACAGCCGTGTGCTAACTCCGTGAGGATGAAGAGTGGGTTGTGCTGACTGTGCTGTGAGTGTGTGTGCGTGTGGTCCCCCGGCACCTTTGAACGCCTGCCTGGTTTGTGGTCTCACCCTCTCCTTTCTTTCTCTGCACGATCGTGGATGCCACCACTTATGAAAGTATCTCCAAGGGCGTCATCGCTTTTGCTCTGGGTTTCTCCTGATCCTGGAAACTCAGATCCTTCCTGCCTCAGGCCAGAGCGGCTGCAGTGCAGAGGCCCTGAGGCCGGTGTGTGGAAGGAAAAGGTCGCAGGCCGGGGCAGGGGTGGCGGCGGCCGCCAGGGCGCTCAGGGCGGTCGGCAGCCCGTCAGGAGAGCAGGGGTGGGGGTGAGGGGCCTCCTGCCACAGACCACTGGCATTTTCTGGGGGATGGAAGCCGGGCTGAGGGCTGAGAAGATTCTAGAGAACAGATTCGCGGATGGCAACCACTTATGGCGCCACGGTCCGTCAGGCTTCATTTGAGGAAATTGTGGGGTGTTGGTCGGACCTGCGTCCTTCACCGACTGCCATTGTAGTCTCGTTTTAGGAGCAAGTCCCTTGTTAAGAGCCGATTCTACTCTGCCTCTGATCCCTACACCCCACCCTCCCTGAACCTCTGCGGCCGGAAAGGCCTCCTGAGAAGTGAGCTGAGATGCAGAGGGAGTCAGGACAGGTGCCAGGTTCCGCGAGGGGTGTGGGGCCCGGGAACAGTGATGCTCCCGCTCACGCCGGCGCCTCTCTCCCCCGCAGAGGTCGGACCCACAGCTGCTCGCCCAGTTCTACTATGCGGACGAGGAGCTGAACCAGGTGGCCGCCGAGCTGGACAGTCTGGACGGGCGGAAGGACCCGCAACGGTGCACGCTGCTCGTCAGCCAGTTTCGCTCCTGCCAGGTGAGCGGGCGTGGGGCCTGTCGTGGGGGAACCCGAGGCCTTGTCACCTGCTGAGCACATCTCAGGCTGGCCTGGCCGACGTGCTGGGCGCCCCCTGGTCCAGCCGCGCACCGGGCCTGGAGGACACTCGACCCCGAGCGGGACAGCGTGGGGGAAGAGAGCCAGGAGAGAAGTGCAGGCTGCCCAGGGCACTCTTGCCGAGCAGAGGTAGGGGGAGGCGGGATGAGCAGGAGCCGGCAGGGTCTTGGCCAGGGAGCAGCTAGCAGGGGAGAGGGGCCAGGCTGTGGGGTGGGGGCGCTCAGACTCTGGCCGTGTTGCACGGTTCAGAGCCAGCCGGGGAAGCGACACCAGAAATGTCCTGCAACTTAGCCAACAACCAGTGTGAACACATGAGATGTGGTTCAGTTTTGTCGAGTGACAGGCAGGGTCTTTCACAAAGTTCCAGAATGTTCTTGGTGCATTCTGCCCACAAGTCTTACTGGATTCCCTCTGCCCTGGGATGGGGGCTGGGGTGTGCTTCCCAGATCCCAGGGGGGGCAGGACGGGGTGGGGGGTTTCGAGGAAGCCAGCGTCCCACTGTGCCTTTTAAGCATCAGGACAGTTAGGTAAGGGTTTTGGTTCTTACAGGCAGGTCCTGGCTGGCCCTGGAATGACCAGGAGCCCCTCTCCTCTCCTAGGGGACTGGAGGGCCCAGGGGGGCCTCTGGACTTGCTGGGCCGTTGACACTCCCCCTCTCCCTCCAAAGAATGTCCTTCCTTGTGCCCTCAGCACGTGGACCTTGCAGCTAGGAGGTCTCTCTCTCCTGCCCCGCCTGCCTGCGCCCCCCCACCCCGCCCCCGCAGTCAGTTTGTCCCTGACCTGCTCTGGCCCGTCCACTGGCTGCTGTAGTTGCGAGTTACACACATTGACCAGATGGGGTGGCAGCTACATCAGGTGCTTCGTGGAGCCTTGACAGGGTGACAGCAGAAAGGACAACTCTCTAGAATTAGGCGTGGGCAAGGCAGCGTTCTTGGAGAAAGAAGTCACAAAAAGCTAAAAGGGTCTCGCGCTCCTACGAGCATCTTTAACTCCTCCCTCCTCTAAGACTCCTGTGTCAGGGTCCCAGGACCAGCCCAGACTTAATGCCCCACGAGAAGGACACACAGGATGCGGCACAGTCATGCTCATGACTGGGATTTACCCCGGTGAAATCGAAGCACAATCGACACAGGGTAAAGGGGGGGGGGGGAGGGGGCGCAGGGGGGCAGGTCCCGAGGAAGCAGGCGCCAGCTGCCAGCATCCTCTCCCGGGGCGTCAGGTGGGGTGCGTTGTGACAACACGTGTGAGGTCTCGGCCACCAGGGGAGTGCATTAGAGACACAGAGCAGGACTCCCGCTGGCGGCCGGTCCCTCGAGCCACTCTCCCTGGCGCGGCCCAAACCGCAGGCCCCCGGGAGGAAGGTGTCGCCACGGACACGGCATTGGCGTGACTGGGTGAGCCACAGGGGCTGCTCTGGTCAGCGGGGGAGCCGGGGACGCTCCCGCCAGCCGGGTGCCCGGATGCCTGCTCAGGGTCCTCTGGGGGGCCTGCTGCCGAAGCTCCTGCACCCAGACTGGCACAGTGAGAAGTTGTGGGTCCCGGCTGCGTACTCTGCCCCCCTCCCAAGAAGGAGGGTGAGCGGTGCCCCCCAGGGATGCCTTCGTGTACGTGCTCTGATTTTATGAAGGCTCATCGTGGTAACATATTTAACTGGCCGCTTACTGGGGCCCCGTGGGCTGTGTAAGGGCTCCCGCCAGAGCGGATTTCAGCAAAGCTCAGGCATTTAGGCTGAAAGTGTCTGTCATTTCTTTTTTTTTTTTTTAAAGTTTATTTATTTTTGGGACAGAGAGAGACAGAGCATGAACGGGGGAGGGTCAGAGAGAGAAGGAGACACAGAATCTGAAACAGGCTCCAGGCTCTGAGCTGTCAGCACAGAGCCCGACGTGGGGCTCGAACTCACGGACCGCAAGATCATGACCTGAGCCGAAGTCGGCCGCTTAACCGACTGAGCCACCCAGGCGCCCCGAAAGTGTCTGTCATTTCTAACATCTGTCTTAAATTAGGACATTGTCTTTTCTGATTTGACTGCTGTTTCCCATTCCATTCGACTGTCATGATGCTGGTTTGTTCGTTTGTCTGTTCATTCATTCACTCGCTCATTCATTCAGCAGCAGTCACTGGAAGAGGGTCTGCCTCTGGTTGGAGGGGTGGACGGTGTCACAGAAGGGAGGCAGGCTGAGAGGGGGCAGGCGTTTGCCGGGTCATGGCAATCAGGGAGGGCTGCTTGTACAGGACCCATGTGCACAGGGTGATGTGCCTGCCTTTGCAACGCAGACTCTGGGGAACCGCAGTTAACATGGGACTGCAGCCCACTCTGCAGGGCCACTTGGTGGCCTTGATTTGAGAGCGCTGTCATACTATGCAGGTCACTGGAGGCCAGGTTCCGGGGCCCCAGGCCCCTGGCATTCCCAGCCCCCATGAGTCAGCCCCGGGAAGGATGTGGCCACCACAGCCAAGCACCTGGAGGCCGTGCCTTTCTCCGCTTTGAGGCTGGTGGCTCGGCACTGGCCATGGGAGCTCTCCTCGTTCCCCTGCTGTCTGACCCTGACCTTGGTGACGGGTCCCTGAGTCTTCCCGTCTGGGGCATCTCGGGGCCCCTAGGCCCCCTGAACCCCAGCACAGCCCTCTGCTGAGCATGGCATCTGTGTGGGGCATGCATGGTGGCATCAGCCTGACCTGGCTTAGTTCTCCAGGGGCCCCTGGAGGCGTCCACGTGTGGGTCTCTGACTGGGCACCATTCAGTTCTGTTTGAGTCAGTGCTCTGGCTCCAGTGTGGGGGTACATTCAGTCTTCCTCAGGGCGGGGAGGGCCCCCACAGAGGCCCTCTGGGTGATGGCCTCGCCATTTAACGCCTGCTGGGAAGTCTGACTTCTCTCACCAGTGAGTCCTGGGGGCTTCATGCACCCCGATTCCAGCCAGAGCCGGGGCCAGTGCTCCACGACCATCTGCTTGCTCAGCTGACCGTTGAAAGGTGCTTGGCATCTGGCTGGTCGGCCCTTGGGAGTGCAGGTGGGAGCCTGGCGGGCTGTGGTGGTCCACGAGAGCCACAGCACATGCCGCCTGCTCACCGGCAGGTGAAGGGCAGGTGAAGGGCAGCTGGTGCTTGTCTGCGACCTCTTCTCTCCTGTGCTGCTTGCTCAGCCAGCTCTGGTGGGGGCGGGGGCTTGCTGGGGCCCAGAACACAGGGAAGTCCCATCAACATTCATCCGCAGTGTGCGGACTTCTCTTAAATGAAGCTGTGTTGCAGGCCCTACCCCTGGGGTGTGTAGTATCTTGAACCTTTCTGCCCCATAATGGCGTCTGTTACATAAAGTCTCCAGGCAGATGCTAGGTGCAGAGTAGATGCTCAAAAACCAGGAGACTTGGGCACCTGCAGGGGGCTCAGTCGGGGTGCCTGGGGGCTCAGCTGGTTGAGGGTCCGACTTGGGCTCAGGTCATGATCTCACGGTTTGTGAGTTCAGGCCCCACGTCAGGCTCTGTGCTGACCCCTCGGAGCCTGGAGCCTGCTTCGGATTCTGAGTCTCCCTCTCTCTCTTCCCCTCCCCTGCTTATATTCTGTTTCCCTCTCAAAAATCAATAAATGTTAAAACTATTTTTAAAAATACTTAAAAAAAAACCCAATAGCCTCCTTTCGTCTTCTTACAAGAGTGATACTGTGAGGGACACCTGGGTGGCTCAGTCGGCTGGGCGTCCGACTTCAGCTCAGGTCACGATCTCGCGGTCCGTGAGTTCGAGCCCCGCGTCGGGCTCTGGGCTGATGGCTCGGAGCCTGGAGCCTGCTTCCGATTCTGTGTCTCCCTCTCTCTCTGCCCCTCCCCCGTTCATGCTCTGTCTCTCTCTGTCCCCAAAATAAATAAACGTTGAAAAAAAAAAAAAAAGAGTGATACTGTGAGAAGCACATGGGCTGTGTTGGTGAGTCCTGCTCTCCATGGGCTGCCCGTGGGGGGCCGTGGGGGTGAGTCAGCGGGGGGCTGGGAGCCGGTGCGGTGGAGAAGGCCCAGGACCCCACTGGTGGCTCCGCCTTGCTGGCTCTGACTATAGAAGGAGGGCGAGTCATTGGTTTTCATCGAAATGACCTTCTAGCTCATGAAAATTATGGACCGGGGCACAGGTGAGTGTGCAGTTTGTGTGTGTTCTCTTGCTTCAGAAACCATAGCTCCGAAGGATGAAGTAAATCCCGGATTGTTGCGATGGCCGAGTTGACCCCCCCCCCCCCATTCATATGTTCAAGTCCTAACCCCCAATCTTTAAAGACATAATTAAGGGAACATGAAATTGTCATGGGTGGGTCTGACCAGTGTCCTTGTAAGAAGAGAAGAGGGACGACCGTGTCAGGACATGGGGAGAGGACAGCCGTCTGCACGCCCAGGAGTGAGGCCTCAGAAGCCAGCCTGCCCGCGCGTGGATCTCAGACTCCCAGCCTCCAGGACCGAGAGGAGCAAATGTCTGTTGTCTGGGCCGCCGGCTGCAGGGCTGTGTTATGGTGGCCCCAGGACACTAGTACAGTTGGGTTTGGATTTCGTGGTGCAAACGGGCTTGAAGTTGCTCTGGGCTGGATTCCGCCATCGACCTGTTTTCCCTAAGTCACACCGTAACGTTTGGGCGTCAAGGGAGTATAATTTTAGATGCTTCGGTGAAGAAAATTAAATGGCAAAATGTGCTAACAGACCTAGTACCCAAGTGTAGCTGGTTAATGGGTCATGGTGGGAGTGCGTGAGCCTTGCTGTAGCTCTGTGGTGTGACGGTTTGAGGTCTCCCCCGTGTGCGTGACCTGGCGAGGGGCACTCCCGAACCTCCCCGTGCCGGAAGGTGCTGGCGCCCACCGTGGCAGAGGTGGGTTCTCGGGGAAAGGGGGGTCCCTGGAGTGCCCTCACTGCAGACCCCAGCCTCCTGCCCACTGTGCGCTGCACCTGGGTGCACGCGTGGCCAGATGTCTGGACTTGCTGTCACAGGAGCTGTGCCCGGGGAGGACCGGGGCCGGGGGAGTCCCAGCAAGGCTGACCAGCTCCACGGCTGGGCTGGGGAGCTCCTCACAGCACCCTCCCTTTGAGTGACTGCTTTGTTTCCATACTGACCGTTGGGCGTTCCTTATATACTCTGGACAGCAGCCTGCATCACGTTATGACGTACTATTATTTTCTCCCCGTCTGTGGCTTGTTCTCTCATTCTCTGCCCAGTTTTGTGAAGGACATAAGTTTTAGATTTTGAGAAAGGTCAGTTACCCACTTTCCCCCTTGTAGGTCGTGCCTTTGACGTGCTCTCTAAGAAGTCTTGGCCTGACCCAGGGTCATCAGATTGCCCCCCGTGTTCTCCTCTAGAAGTTCTGTGGTTTCAGAACCGTGATCCATATTGACATAACATCAGGACACAGTGTGAGGACTGCACCGACGTTTTTTATTTATTTTTGCAAATGAATTTTCAGTTGTGCCTGCACATCGTGCTGAAAAGACTGTCCTTTCTCCACTCAACAGACCGCAGTTTCTGTACTAAATGACACCTTTATTGACAACCAGTATCCAGATACGTGTGGGCCTAGTTCTGGGCTGTCTGTTCTGTTCCCTTGATCTGCCCGACTTCGGGCCAATTCCACACTGTCCTCATTAGGGCGGCAGATTTACCCTTGGTGTGAAATCACGTCGTGTCAGATCTCCAACTTCGTTCTTCTGTTTCGCAGTCGTTGGGGCTGCTCTCAGTCCTCATTTCTGTGTGAAATAGAGCAGCTGCGTCTAAAAGTCTATGAAACCGCCCGCTGAGGGGCCGAACGGGACCACACTGGATCTGCACATCAGTGTTGGGGAAAGCGTGCGGTTTCGCCACCGAGCACGGTGCTGGCTATCGCCGCCTCCCATGGGCACCGCTGGCAGGCGGGACAGGGATCCTGGGATTCCTGGCTCTTCAGTGCCTGGGAGACAGCGTTCTGGTGCCTTCTCACTTGCCCTGTTCCCAGTGAGGAATCCAGAGTCGCCCGAGGCTTTGTTCTGTGTGTGTAGTATCTTTTTCTCTTAACTACGTGTGAAGTTTTCTCTTTTCACTGGTTTCTATCAGTTTTATCATGCTGTGATTTGGTGCAGCTTTCTTCGTGTTCCCTGTGCTTTGGGTTCATTGAACTTCTTGGACCTTGAGTTTATTGTTGGTCATTAAATTGGACAAAAGTTGGTCGTAATTCCTTCAAAGTTTTTTTCTGTCCTCTTCTTTCAGGTCTTGAGTGATAAGCCCCTTTGACATCTTTTCTTTTTATACTTATTTATTTTTTGAGAGAGAGAGAGAGAGAGAGAGAGAGAGAGGGAGAGAGCAAGCAAGGGAGGGGCAGAGAGAGGGAGAGAGAGAGGATCCAAAGCAGACTTCGTGCTGAGAGGGCAGAGCCCTATATGGGGCTCGAAACCACCAGCTGTGAGATCAGGACCTGAGCCGAAGTCGGAGGCTTAACCACGTGAGCCCCGCAGGCGCCCTCTTTGAGATGTTGAAGTCTGACACTCAGCGATGAGTTGTTATGTGTTTTGTTCTCAGACTCACTGGAGAGTTGCTTTGTCTTCAAGTTTGTTGTTCTTTTCTAATGAAATGTCTCATCTGGGCTTAACCTCATCCAGTGGATTTGTTTTCCTCTCAGATAGTGTCGTTTTCCCCCTAGATCGGCGTGGGCCCTTTTTCTTTGTGGTCTCAGCGAACTTTTGGGACACGTGGGAGTCTGTTGTAAGGCGCAGCTCCTCCTCCACCATGTCCCCCGGTGGCCACTGCACCACCTGCATCAGGTCGGCCTGAGTTTTCTTTCTATCATGTGTCATCTTTTCTTAATCCTTTGCAAGCCTGGTGATTTTTTATCAAATGTCTGACATTATGAATCTCGCCTTTCTGGGAGCTGAACAATTTTGTATTCCTACCAGTCTTTTTGAGCTTTGTTTTGTGATGCGGTTTGGTTACTCAGAAACCGTCTGATCCTTTTGGACCCTATTTTTTAAAGATGTTGGCGGGGGTAGGGGGGGTGCGCCTGGGTGGCTCAGTTGGTTGAGCGTCCGGCTTCGGCTCAGGTCATGATCTCGCGGTTTGTGAGTTCGAGCCCTGTGTTGGGCTCTGTGCGGACAGCTCGGAGCCTGGAGCCTGCTTCGGATTCTGTGTCTCCCTCTCTCTCTGCTCCTTCCCTGCTCATGCTCTGTCTGTCTCTCTCTCAAAAATAAATAAACATTTAAAAAAAAAGTTGGGGGGGGGTCAGAGCTGAGTTTAATCTGGTGCCAACCACCCTCGTCACCACAGCCGCGACACTTCTGGGCGCTCTGCCTTCTGCCCCGTGAACAGAACTGAGCTCTGGCTGCCGCTGCCTCCACTGCGTGCGTTGCTTCCTTGCTGGTCTCATGGGCGTGTGTCCTCGCAGGGCCCTCCCGGATCCGCGTGGTTTTCCCCGGGCAGCTCTCTGTCCTCTGGCTCAGGGCCTCTTCTTCTACTGTCCCAGTCCTCTGGACTCTCAGCTCTGCTCTTCACTGGGGAGTCTGCTGGGTCCCGCCTGGGGGCCCTCCCTCTGGGCCGGGCCCTGAATGGTTGCTCTGGGCCGCGAGCCAGGCAATCAGGGCTGTCCTGCCCATCTCTCTTCTGCCTGGTGGCTAGTGTCTTGGGAACCATAGTCTTGCTTTTCCCGTTACCGTTGTTGTTGCTTGAGGGAGGCAAATTCGGTTCCTGTCACTTGCACATTGGCCGGAATTGGAGGCCCTGCAACTACTTGCTGAGACACACTCTGTGTTCAGCACGGTTCTGGGCACTGGGGGCCCAGCCGAGACAAGAAGGAGACCCTGCCCTCATCCTCGAGCAGCTGATGTCCTGGCGGGCCAGGCAGGGTGGGGAGTGGGTCCAAGCAGCTCACAGGAGGTCAGAGCCCTGGCTCCCCCTAATAGCAGACAAAACACCTAGTGCTAACTATTGTGACTGCCCCTATTTGTTCGTTAGCTTGTTGAATCACCAGAAAGGGGCTTTCCTACCCAGAAAGCCTTTACAAAGGAACTCCCAGCAGTACCACTTAACGTTGGTTGAATTTTATTTTTAGTTTTTGTGTTGTGAGGCAGAATTTCCTTCAGGGTTTAATGCATTGAGTTTTGCATTAGAAAGTCATGCTTCCCACCTGTAGTGATCTTCCATATCTGCTTCCTTTTTTTTTTTTTAATGTTTATTTATTTTTGAGAGAGAGAGACAGTGCTGGGACAGCCTGTGTGCTGGGACCGTACGTAGCTGTCCATCACAGGTGGGGCGTGTGGAGACGGGCAGGTGTGCGACCGTGACAGCGGCAGAATACGAGACTGAAAAGGAACCGTGCCCAACGTGCGGTCTTTCCTCCGTTGACACTTTCCCTGCTTCTGTGTTTTCCACTCTTTCCAATTTTCCTGTGGTAAATGTGCCTTAATTTTATCCTTAACAAATTAAGAAAAAAACTAAACTTTCAATGTTCCTATAATTCTAGACAGTGAATGGTAAATGTGTAAAGAACAGGATGATTTTAAGAAAAGAATGAATGTGATTTAAGAAGCAATAAAATGAGCATGTTTCCCTTATATGTACAAAGAGTTCAAAACAGTTTCTTATCCTTTGTGTTTTGAACATGAGGAAATTAAGTAAAATAATTCTCAGGAGTCTTTAGAACAAAAGTTACCATGGATTAAGACTTGCTGTGGGCCAAACGGAGCCAAGAGTCTTACAGCCTCCAGCTCACACAGCCCTCCTGAAGGGCTGGTCTCCTTTTCCAGGCCTCCTGGACGATCAGAGAAGTTAAGTGGCCGTCCCAGGTTGCACAGCCGCGAGGGGCGGAGTCAGGGTCTCCACCTCCTGGAAGGAAGGGGGCACTTCTTCCTCTCTGGCTGACTGACAAGTTGCCGTGATTGATCTGCTGGTTCGAGAAGAGTCTGAGGGGATGCTCGGCGTGCTCTGTCTACAAAACTGAGGTTCAGAGAGGACAGTGGCTTTGCCCCTGGCCCTGGCTGCTGAGTCTGCCAGATGCCCCGGCCTCTGTGGTCACTGGTGCGGGGGGAGGCCCTCACACAGGACAGGCCTTGGAGTCCTCTGTGGAGGGTTTGAGAAGCCTGGGTTTACATACTGTCCCTCGGTGGCCTTACTCCCAGACAACAGAGCTTGTCTGTATTGTGAACAGACCCAGGATGACACAGGCTTGTGGCGGTTCAAAGTGAACTTTTTGTGTACCTGTCCACCTAGCAGTGCCATTTCTCCGGCTCTGTCGTAGGAGATTCATGTACAGGTGTTGCGAGAGAGGTGTTCAGGGACAGTCCTCGTGGCCTCGGCTGCAGGGAGTGGGCATGGGTCAGCAGGGGAAGACAAAGGCATACGGCCAGCGGCTGGTACAAAGGGCGAGGAAAAATGTACGTGGTGACGTGGGAGGCCCCCCCCCAGGCCCGCGGTGAGCAGAGGAGATCACAGAGTAATAGGCACAGCACTGCCCGCGCTCTGGCTACATGAGTGTGAGGAAGGGGCGTGGGCAAGGGGGAGCGGGACTTCACTCTGGGTGCTTCCGGACCATGCGAACTTTCTGTAGCAATTACAGAGCAAGGAGGGATCCATATCACCCTCACGATCTCAAAGAACAGGAAAACGCACTGTATGTGTTTTTCATATTTTTCAAGCAGTACCTGACGGCCACCAGCTGGGGCTGTGTCTTAGCGCCCTTTCTCTGTTTCTGATTCAGGACAACGTGTTAAACATCATTAACCAGATCATGGATGTGTGCATCCCCCAGGACCGAGCCCCACGGGATTTCTGCGTCAAGTTCCCCGAGGAGATCCGGCATGACAGCCTGGCGGGCCAGCTGTGGTTTGGGGCCGAGGTAGCGGGCAGCCAGCTGGGTCCAGGGTCACGGTGTGGGGCGTTGGGCCGCACCTGTGTGCACCTGTGGGGGCAGGGACCTGGTGTCTCCCTCCCCCTTCAAGAGCCCCACCCGCCATGGGTTACGGACGGCGTGTTCTGATTAGGCCGCACGCCCCTTTGGAGGTGTGGGAAAGCCATGAACCTGCTCCCTCCAGATCTACATAAGCCAATATGGACACGAAGCTTCATGTGCAATTTCTGTGAGGTTCTCAGGCCTCCAGATGTGAAGGGTCTCCAGGTGGTTCGTACCAGCAACAATCCTAAATTAGAAGCAGTGTTTCCCTCGCCCTCTGACAGGAGGGGTCATTCTTGCCCGGGGGGCTGGGAGCTGCGTTCGGGTGCCTCAGTGGAGCCACCACCCTCTCCACCCCTCAGACCTTGACCTTCATCTCCCAGCGAGGAGACTGCAGCCTGAGAGGAAGGTGCCTGACCCGTGGTGGCCGGACCAGCCTCGCCCCAGCCAGCTGTTTCCCGTACCCGCACCTTGCGACCCCTCCCTTGGCCGTGCTGGGGTTCTCAGCCTGTCTCTGCCTTCCTCCCAGTGAATCTCGGGAATGCCCTGTCTTCCTTGGGCACGGCCTGGCCCTGTGTGTCCCCCACCTGACCCCTCTCACCCCGCTCGCCCGAGCCGCCTGATGGGAGGGTGTCCTCGCCAAGGCCCCAGTTGGTGTGGGTGGCCCCAGGCAGGCTAGTCCTGTCTCTGGTCTCACTTCTCACCGCTGTAGAGTGGGTCCCAGGGGCAGGGAGCTGTGGAGCCATGACATGATGTAGGTCCTGGGCCCCGTGGCACTGGGCGCCGTCTCTCCCGTGTGGTCCCGGTGCCAGCCAGCTCCACGCTCCCCTCCAGGGTGGGTGGGAAATCAGCGACACCACACTCCACCCCCCGGGAAAGTGCTTGTAGTCCCAGCTCCCTTCTGGGTCACTGCTGACAGGATAAGACATTGATGGGTGCTGACCCAAGGTGGGCAGGGGAGTCCCACAACACCACAGCCCCACGCGGGGATTGCGTGGCCGCCCCTTGGCCAGGACCCGGGTCTGACGAGTACCCCAGGTCACTGGACGAGTGGAAGAAGCTGGGGAGGTGCACGCAGCCCGCACAGGCCTGTGACCTGCCTCCCACAGCCCAGGACAGGTGTGGGCAGATTTGCAGGCACGGAGGGACCCTCCTTATCGCCCAGAAGCCGGGCGTCCCGCACTGATGAGTCTTGGCTCAGAGGAAGGTCTGTGAGCATTTGTGGCAGCGGGGCGTCTTTACTGCCTAGAAAGGGCAGTGGGGTCAGGGAGCCCGGTTGGCCCGAGTGCCACCCCAACGTGGTGTCAGTGACTCCCGGGCACCCACCCCCAGTCTGTGGGCTGACCGGTGCCCCTGCACGGAGCCCCCAGACCCAAGAGTCTCGGTGGGTCGGCCTTCCCTTTCTGCCCACGTCTGGGTCTGTGTGGGGGACCCTATCAGCCACAAGGGGAGTATGTGCTGTCGTGGCCGTGGCTACTCTGGGTTAGGAGAGACCGCTGGCCCCAGAGCGAGGAGACAGTAGGAGGCGAGGGTGCTTCTGGGAGCGGGGCCCAGGGGGGGAGGGTCACAGCCGGGCCCAGCCACCGCTCTTGTGGCTTCCTGTCCCGTATCACGGTCCCCGCGGCTGTGGCACCACAGCCCTCCGTGGCGGCTCTTGAGCTCGGGCTCCGCAGAGCCGGGCGGGGGGAGGAAGGACCCCGGGCCGTCGGGCTCCAGGAGGCTCTGTGTGACCCGCCCCGCGTTCTCTGCCCACAGTGCCTGGCCGCCGGCTCCATCATCATGAACCGCGAGCTGGAGAGCATGGCCATGCGCCCGCTGGCCAAGGAGCTGACGCGCAGCCTGGAGGACGTGCGGGGCGCCCTCCGCGATCAGGCGCTGCGGGACCTCAGCACCTACACGGAGAAGATGAGGGAGGCGCTGAGGCACTTCGACGTCCTGTTTGCTGAGTTCGAACTGAGGTGACCCTGAGGGGGAGGCCCCAGCCCTGCAGCGCGTCTCGGGTCCCGGTATTCAAGCTGCACACGCCCACTGATGGCGGTTCAGGGCCATCAGTCCACGTAGTTAACCCCGGAGGCCCAACACGGGGCCGCTGGGGGGTCAGGCTGGGTGACCTTCCCTGGGGTCTGGCCCACCCCCTCTGCCTCTCCCTGATGCACCCCAGCGCTAAAGACCCGGGAGCTTCCTGCAAGTAGCCGTCACCCAGAGTGGACGTGCCGCCCGCCAGAGGCTCTGCTGCTCCCCTCTGCCTCCTGCCTCGCCCTCCGCCTCTGACCCACCCCCCACCTCCGACCTCCTGCCTCACTTCCCACCTCTGACCTCTACCCTCTGCTTCCCACCTCGCTTCCTGACTCTGACCTCCCCCCTCTGGCCACCTGCCTCACTTCCTGCTTCTGACCTCTCACCTCTGACCTCCTGCCTCGCCTCCCCTGGTGACTGGGCTCACCGTATGGGGCTTGTTGGTCGCCAGCTGCCCCCTGATCCCACCTGTTCACCCACTCACCCCACAAACACCCGAGCATCACTTCCATGCTCTCAGATCTGGGGCACGGCAGAGCAAGGGAGAGGTGGCCGTGGCTTCTGGGCCACGGGGACGCTCCAGCTGCCTGGGATGAGGGCGAGGGCACCTCCCCAGGTTAGGGGGGTCTGTGAGGATCACAGGGTGCCCTCTCCCCCATCCCCCAGCACCACCACCTGCCGTGAGCTCCACCCGTCCCTTCCTGCCCGCTGTCCAGCCAGTGCCTCCCCCCCCCACTCCCCACGGGCTGCCGTCACCTGCTCCTTCCTCAGAGGACACAGGTGGGGCCTGGGGGCCTCCTCGCAGGGCTTTGGAGAAGCGCAGGACCGGGAGTCAGGCACGCCACCAGCTCCCACAGGCGCGGAGACGCTCGCAGTAGGCGAGAAACAGTGGGACCCCCAAATCCACACCACGGTGATCCCAGTTAGTAAAAGCCGTCCATCGTGTGACCCGATGACCTAGGGAAGGAACCCAGCCTGGATGTTAAAGGCAGTTCTCTCTAGGAGGTGGGAGCGCGGACAGTTGTTTTCTGTGTCCTCTTCCAGATAAGCTTTTATAACGAGGAAAAGTTAGAGCTACTGACTCAGAAGGAAAGAAACACGTTCTCACCCCAGGGGACATTTGGACAAAGTGTCACTTGCCCGTGAGGCCCCCATGCTCACATCGCCCAGTCCTGGCCGCCCCCACCCCCACCCCCACCCCGTGGTTCACCCACCCACACGCACGTTCATTCTTGCACTGATTCTCACACGCTCACCAGGGTGGGTGCCCGGGCAGGGGCGTCGCAGAAGTGGGCGGTCGGGGCCCAGACCGGGCAGGGCCGGGGGGCCAGGAGGCACTGGACCAGGCTGACCCTGCTTTAAAATAGACACGGCCCTGCTGGGAGGCGTGCACGTAGGAAGCTGACGTGGCTTTCATTTGAGAGGCGGCGGGGGGACACGTGGCCGGCGGGCAGCCCTCACTCGCCGGCTGTGTTTGCAGCTACGTCTCTGCCATGGTGCCCGTGAAGTCGCCCAGGGAGTACTACGTGCAGCAGGAGGTCATTGTGCTGTTCTGCGAGACCGTGGAGAGGTGAGGGCCCCCCCCCGCTCCCCCCCCCCCCCCCCCGGCTGCCACAGGGCCCCTCTCCTCCCCGGAAAGAGGAAAGAGGCCGGCGGCCGGCTGGGAGCCCGGGCAAGGCAGGGACGGGGCGCCTGCAGTTGGCGGGGGGGAGGCTCCAGCCCCCTTCTGCCACCAAGTCACCTTCCCCCAGCAAGCAGCGGGCAGACCCAGAGCCTCCTTCCTCAGCTCCACCGTCACTTTCCTCCGCTCTCCTCCGCGCCCAGAGCGCACATCCTGCAGGGAAGTTCCCCCGTGGAGGAGCAGAGCTGTGGCAGGCAGCACGGAGAGCTGGGGTCCTCACCTCCCCCCCACCTCACCTCCTTGCTCCCTCCTGCCTCACCTCCTCGCTCCCCGCCCCCCGCCTCACCTCCTCACTCCCCCCACCCCGCCTCACCTCCTCACTCCCCGCCCCCCGCCTCACCTCCTCGCTCCCCCCCACCTCACCTCCTTGCTCCCTCCTGCCTCACCTCCTCGCTCCCCGCCCCCCGCCTCACCTCCTCGCTCCCCCCCACCTCACCTCCTTGCTCCCTCCTGCCTCACCTCCTCGCTCCCCGCCCCCCGCCTCACCTCCTCACTCCCCCCACCCTGCCTCACCTCCTCACTCCCCCCACCCCGCCTCACCTCCTCACTCCCCCCACCCCGCCTCACCTTCTCTCTCCCCCCACCCCGCCTCACCTCCTCGCTCCCCCCACCCCGCCTCACCTTCTCTCTCCCCCCACCCCACCTCACCTTCTCACTCCCCCCCACCTCACCTCCTTGCTCCCTCCTGCCTCACCTCCTCACTCCCCACTGTCTCACCTCCTCACTCCCTCCCCCCGTCTCACCTCCTCACCCCCCCTACCTCACTTCCTTGCTCCCTCCTGCCTCACCTCCTCGCTCCCCGCCCCCCGCCTCACCTCCTCACTCCCCCCACCCCGCCTCACCTCCTCGCTCCCCCCACCCCGCCTCACCTTCTCACTCCCCCCACCCCGCCTCACCTTCTCACTCCCCCCACCCCACCTCACCTTCTCACTCCCCCCCACCTCACCTCCTTGCTCCCTCCTGCCTCACCTCCTCACTCCCCACTGTCTCACCTCCTCACTCCCTCCCCCCGTCTCACCTCCTCACCCCCCCTACCTCACTTCCTTGCTCCCTCCTGCCTCACCTCCTCGCTCCCCGCCCCCCGCCTCACCTCCTCACTCCCCCCACCCCGCCTCACCTCCTCGCTCCCCCCACCCCGCCTCACCTTCTCACTCCCCCCACCCCACCTCACCTTCTCACTCCCCCCCACCTCACCTCCTTGCTCCCTCCTGCCTCACCTCCTCACTCCCCACTGTCTCACCTCCTCACTCCCTCCCCCCGTCTCACCTCCTCACCCCCCCTACCTCACTTCCTTGCTCCCTCCTGCCTCACCTCCTCGCTCCCCGCCCCCCGCCTCACCTCCTCACTCCCCCCACCCCGCCTCACCTCCTCGCTCCCCCCCCACCCCGCCTCACCTCCTCGCTCCCCGCCCCCCGCCTCACCTCCTCACTCCCCCCACCCCGCCTCACCTCCTCACTCCCCCCACCCGCCTCACCTCCTCGCTCCCCCCACCCCACCTCACCTCCTCGCTCCCCCTACCCCGCCTCACCTCCTTGCTCCCCGCCCCCCGCCTCACCTCCTCGCTCCCCCCACCCCGCCTCACCTCCTCACTCCCCCCACCCGCCTCACCTCCTCGCTCCCCCCACCCGCCTCACCTCCTCGCTCCCCCCACCCCGCCTCACCTCCTCACTCCCCCCACCCCGCCTCACCTCCTCGCTCCCCCCACCCCGCCTCACCTCCTCGCTCCCCCCACCCCACCTCACCTCCTCACTCCCCCCACCCCACCTCACCTTCTTACTCCCCCCACCCCGTCTCACCTCCTCACTCCCCCACCTCACTTCCTTGCTCCCTCCTGCCTCACCTCCTTGCTCCCCGCCCCCGCCTCACCTCCTCACTCCCCCCACCCCTCCTCACCTACTCACTCCCCCCCACCTCACTTCCTTGCTCCCTCCTGCCTCACCTCTTCACTCCCCCCACCCCGCCTCACCTCCTCACTCCCCCCACCCCACCTCACCTTCTCACTCCCCCCACCCCGTCTCACCTCCTCACTCCCCCACCTCACTTCCTTGCTCCCTCCTGCCTCACCTCCTTGCTCCCCGCCCCCGCCTCACCTCCTCACTCCCCCCACCCCTCCTCACCTACTCACTCCCCCCCACCTCACTTCCTTGCTCCCTCCTGCCTCACCTCCTCACTCCCCCCACCCTGCCTCACCTCCTCACCTCCCCCCTGCCTCACCTCACTCCCCACTGTCTCACCTCCTCACTCCCTCCCCCATCTCACCTTCTCACTCTCCCCTGCCTCACCTCCTCACTCCCTCCTGCCTCACCTCCTCACCTCCCCCCCACCTCACCTCCTCCCCTCCCCCCCACCTCACCTTCTCACCTCCCCATCTTCCTCACCTCCATACCCACCTCACCTCTTTGCCTTCCTCATCTCCTCATTTCCATGCCTCTAAACCTCCTCACCTCCATACCTTCCTCATCTCCTTACCCTCCACACCTGCTTATCTTCCCATCTTCCTCACCTCCTCCAGCCTCACCTCCACACCTCCATGCCTTTCTCACCTTCCTCCCTTCCTCACCTCCAACCTCCAAACCTCCTCACCCTCCTCACTCCCCACCTCCCTCCCTCACCTCCCTACCCTCCTCACCTCCTCACCTCTTCACCTTCCTCTCCTGCTCAGTCTTCATCTCACCTCCTCACGGCCTCACCCCCTCCCTCCTCTTCCCTTCTCATTTCCTCATCTCCACAGGCCAGGATGGAGCTCCTGAACAAGGCTCTGTGGAGCGAATCATCAACAGTCTTGTCATGCTTTGGGCAGTAATTGAAGTCAGACTTTGAGACTAAAGTTTAGTCTAGAATGTTTCTCCTGTTTAGCTAGTGCTGTGTGGCATTAGGTAAGTTTTGAAATTGCCTAATGTCACATCATAATTAAAGACGTGTTATTCGCTGTTGATGTATGTGAAAGACACTTCAAGCTGCTGGAAAACACGATGGCGTGAAGTTCCTTTTACTCGGAGCCTCCCTCCGTGGTGCCAGCAGGCGCCAGCTCACTGAGCATAGAGCGAGAGCCGCTGCGTTGGCCAGGGGAGTGGGGATAAATCTGGGGGGGGGCAGTTTCCTCGGGGAAGCGTCAGGTCATCTGGGGCAGTGTTTTTGTTCCCTGTTTATTCTTGCCGCTGGAGCCATTTGGTTGGCTGGACGCCGTCGCTGCCCGTGGGCCCCCCTCAGCAAGCGCCCCTTCCCCTCCCGGCACCCTCCGTCCCGGAGGCGCGTCAGGCAGGAGAAAAGTGGGGAGAGGGAAGCACCAGGCCTGCTCGGGCCTTCCGGAGTGCAGCGGTTTCCAGCAGCGGCCCCGTGTGCGCGTGAGGGCCCACGGTGTCCAGTGTCACCTTCCTGGCTGTCTGCTGAGCACAGACGCAGGTGAGGGTGGCCTGGGCCGCGGTGGGTGTGGGCGGGCAGGCCTCACCCTTCTTGCTTTCTTGCTCTCTGCCCCTCGGCCAGGGCCCTGGACTTCGGGTACCTGACCCAGGACATGATTGACGACTACGAACCGGCCCTCATGTTCACCATCCCCAGGTTGGCCATCGTGTGGTGAGTGCTCCCCGGGCCCGGGGCAGCCGCCGTGCAGAAGCCGGGCAGGACTGTGGAGGACTGGGCCCCTTCTGGCACTTACACCCCCAACGCTGGCTGTCGGCCGCCTGCACCGCACCACGCAGGCCTGCTGGCGCCCCTCACCAGTGTTCTGAGGGTGAGGGGGGGACCCCCCCACCCTAGATAGTGCGAGATGGCTGGACACCCAACACCCGGCTGGACAGGTGACGTGGACAGTCGCTGGACTCACAGCCCAGGGGAGGAGCACCCCGCACGCCGCATGGAGCCACGTGGGGTGCACGCAGAAGCAGAGCGCCCAGCTCCGGCCGTGGGGGGGAGGCTGCGTGTAACGAGAGGGTGGGACGCCCCTGGCTCCCGTGGGCGGGTGTGACGGGGTTCTCTGAGCCATTCAAGGCTGGCGTGGAGGTGAAATGAAAGCTGTCAGGTGAAGAGGAGGTGGGAGCAGCTGGTCTGGCCATGGGGCGGGGGGCGTGCCTGGGGGGGAGCCTTTCCTGCTGGGCGGGGGGGGGGGGGGGGGGGGGGTGGGGGGAGATGAGTGGCGAGAGCAGGGGAGCTCAGGCTTGGGCCTTTGGGGTCTCGTGGGCTCAGAGACGCCGGGCAGCACACGGTTGGGCCCTAAGTATGCCAAGGCAGGAAGTGCCCGATCACTTGCTGGGTGCCCAGAGCTTCCCCGAGCCAAGGTCAGAGCCCAGGTGTTGTGGGCTTGGTCCACTGCTGTTCAGCCACACCTTGACTCCCACACAGGGACTGCCCTTCTCTCCTGCCAGGTGAGGGGGCAGGGGGAGGGCGGTCACAGAGGGAGGAGGAGGGCAATGGGCCACGGGGGTCTCTGTGGGCCTGGAAGTTAGGGAGGGGCCCGGTGGGCAGCTGGTGTGCAGGCATGCAGCGGGGCAGAGAGGACGGGAGTCCTCATGGCAGATGCCGATTGTGGATGTGATCGTCAGTGAAAGCCGCCCTGGGGGAGTGTGGGGTGACGCGGAGGCCAGGACTGGTCCAGGCACAGAATCCCCTCCTTGAGAAATGGGGGTGCGGTGGCAGGAGCAGTGGGGGGCAGTGGTGGTGCCGCAGGATGGGGCCAGCTTCTGGGCCAGAGGGGCTTCCCTCGCCCACAGGGGGCGGGACTCGTGGTGTGCCGTGCGGAAGTGTGGGAGCTGCGGGCAGATCCCGCCCTGGGCTGGCCCAGAAGCACCTGCTGCTGCCCTGAGACCCCGGAGATGAGCAGAGGCTTGGCTGAGAAAGGGCTGGGAGACAGGCCAGGGCGAGCGGCTGTCACTTCCCAGGACCCCAGGGAACCCTGAGCAGCGCCCTCTGGACACCTCACTTTCCTGGGTGGGGCAAGGGGGCGGCCGCCTGGCCTCAGTCTCCCTGGCCTGGCTGTGTCCTCAGAGCCGGCTTCCCTGGGGGTCTCAGTTTGCCAGAACCCCTTGGGCCTGGTGCCTCCTTCTGTTGTCCTTGTCCCCAAGAGACGGTGTCCTAATCAGGGAAAACAGGAGTGGGTCCCATCACACCAGAGGGGCAACATGTCACAGTCGCCTCAATTGCTGGGCTCTGGGACTCTCCCTCCACCCGAAGCTGGAGGAGGCAGAGGACAGACGTCCCCAGTGGGCCAACTCACGTAGTCTGGCCTGACATGTCCTGGAGCGTCCCCTTGGACGGGGCCATGTGATTTTGTTACATCGTTTGCTTTCTAGGCAATGGTTCTCTGTGGCCAAACGTGTAGAAGAAAACGCTGCTTCGAGCCGGGGCCTTAATGTTTATGGGGCGGGGGCGCTAGGGTCTGCAGCCCTTCCCGTGAGAGCCGGCTTTGCCCTTCCTCTGCGGTTCACACCCCGCTTTGCGGGAAGCGCCCAGCCCCTGGCCTGGCCCTGGTTCTTTCCTAAATTCCTTGGCAAGTGCCTGGAAGCTCAGGATCAGGTGCCCCCGCCACGGAGCCCCCTCGTGGGGTCTGTGGCCGCCCGATGGGGTTCCCAGGCTGCCTTTCCTTCGGAGCTGCCTCACAGTGCACAAAGGCCGGCGCAGGTGCGCACTGACTGGCCTGCTCTGACGAGCTGCCCCGCGGGGAGGAGCCCGCACAGCACCCCGGGGTCCGGGCAGCACCCTGCATCTCGGGTCAGGACGGACTTGCCTGTTCTAAGCCTCATGGGAGCACCAGACGCTCTTAGGCGGTTTTAAAATAAACCCCGGTTTAGGATAAGGTGAGGCATCAGACAGCCTGAGCGCATGGCTTCCGGGTTCTCACCCTGAAGCCTGCCGAGTGGGTCTGTTCAGCCCTTTACCAGCCTACCTGTCAACATTGGCCCAGGCCCGGTGACCACAGGACCATGGTCTCAGGCCTTTCTATTGTCACTGAGCGGCCACCTGAGGCCACCTCTCCCTGACTGGCATCACTGCACCCTGTTTGCAGACCACGGCTGCCCCGCACACATCTGAGCTTCTGTTCCTTCTCTGTCCCTCGTCCTGGGAGGGAGAGTGAGGGCCCCGTGGGCTGGGCCCTTGCCCTGTCATCCCCCCTGGCAGCCCCGTGTGGAGTTCCCTCGGAAGTCCCCAGAAACGAGGGGGCTCCAAGTCACAGCGAAGGGAGGCAGCTTTGTAGTTGGATTGAAGGGAGAGCAGGTGCAGGCCAGGCCGGCCAGAAGTGGGAGCAGATGCAGGGGCCCTAAGCGCAGAGCATGGGGAGCAGAGGGGCTCGGCTCGGCTTGGCCAGGAGGGTGGCCTCACTACAGCCACCCCCGTCCACCCCAGAACCTCGCCAGCCCTCGAGCAGAGGCAGGGGTTACAGCCTTAGAGCCAGGCTGCCTGGCCGTGGCCGAAATCCTCCTTCCTTCCCGGAGGAAGCTGTTCCCAGAGCCGCCCCCTTCAGGGTCACCTCCCCAGGTGCCTGATGCTGCCTCTCTCCTTCCTCACTGTCCTTGGTGGCTGCTCTGGGCCAGACAGGCAGCATCACAGCTGCACGGGGTGGGGCCTGGGCCGTGCTCTGTCTGTATTTGCCAGCGAGCACGTGTGGAGCACCTGCTGTGTATCTGACCCTGTGCTTGTCCCCAGGGACACTATTATGCCCGTGGGGAGTGCACGGGTAGATGAAACGAGCAGTTGCTGTGGAGTGTTCTGGATGCTGGGGTGGGGTAGGGGGCTTGGAGCAGGACCCTCTGGAGTGGACAAGAGCTGGTAGCATGGGGGAGAGGCTCCCTGGGTTCTGGAGCAGAGCTCCGGGAGTCCGGATGGGAGCCTGGCAGGTGGTGGACTGCGGGCAGGCAGCATGTGCAAAGGGCCAGAGGCAGGAAGACCTCTGGCTGAAGGGAGAAGGGTGACCCGTAGACACTTGGTTGGCGGTAAAGCCAACACTCCTGGAATGACAGCCTTCTAGGGTCACGTCTGTGATGTGGGTTGGTGGGATCCCCTGAGGACAGAGGGGGATCTGGGAGTGTAGCCTCTCTGCCACTCTGTCCCCCTCGCCCTACGTCCAGCCCCTTCCCACCAGGTTGAGAAGACGTCCTGCTCTGAGCTCTCCCGGGAGCAACACATCCTCTGAGGTGGTCTCTCTGGCCCATCACAGGTCAGAGGCACAACCCAAGCCAGCCGGGCCCTCTGCCTTGTGACCGCTGGGCAGGTGCCTGAGGCAGAGGCGGTGAACTGAGGTCTGAGAGAAGGCTATGTGGGGGCCTGGAGGTTCAGGAGGAGGCCAGTGCGGCCCAGGTAGAGGGTGTCCACGGCCAGTTCGGGTACCAGCCCTGGACCCTGGGCCCAAGCTCCCCCATTTCCCTGGCACCCCGGACCTGGTCCTCCCTCCCGGGGGAAAGTGAGTCTCCACGTGGTTCTGACTGTGACAGACTAGTTTCACTCCTGACGCTTTATCTGAAAACAGTTGGAGTTGGTTTACACGAATAAGGAAACTAACAGTCTCCAGGTTCTGCGCCCGGGTGACTGGCCCCATCAGGGCGGACCTGCTTACCTGGGCCTGCCTGCAAGGCCCACTTCACCTCCCGGTCTCGGCTGCTGGCCCGGCCTGGCCTCAGCTCCAGCCTCTGCAGTTGCCCCCACCCCGAGGGGGCCGCCCTCTCCCGAAGCTGCATCCCAGGCTGAACTGCCCAGAACCCAGAGCCCGGGCCTTGCTCCTGCTCCACCCCTGCGACCCACTCCCCGTCCTGCCTCACACTCCCCCTCCTGCAATGGGGCCAGCTCTGTGCCTCCCTCCCCTCTTCCACTCCCCTCCCCTTTTCCCCTCTCTCTTCCCCCTCCCCCTTCCCTTCCCCCTCCCTTTCCCTTTTCCCCTCTCCCTCCCCCCTCCTCTTCCCCTCCCCTTTTCCCCTCTCTGTCTCCCCTCTCCCTTCCCCCTCCCTCTCCCCCTCTCTTCCCCCTCCCCTTTCCCCTCTCCCTCTCCCCCTCCCCTCCCCTCTTCTCTATCCCCTCCACTTTCCTCCCCTTTTCCCCCTCTCCCTCCCCTCCCTTTTTCCTCCTCCCTCTCCCCTCTCCTCTCCCCCTCCCCTCCCCTTTCCCCTTCCCCTCCTCCCCCCCCTCCCCCCGTCAGCTATAGGCAGCCCCATCCCTTCCCCTCTCTCATTTACCACCCCTCCCACCCACATTCCATCCTGTGGTCCTACCACCAGAAGCCCCTGCCCTGGGAGGCTCTGGCCTCCCTTCCTTTGGTCCCTTTGCCTACCTGCTTCCCCACCAGTGACAGCCCCCTACCCAGCCCCTTCCCAGTCCCCACACAACCTGCCTCACCTGCAGCCCTTCCTCATCTAGTATTCACTGCCTCCGGCAAGGTTACATACTTACCCTTAGATCGCTTATTTTTAAAATACGTTATTTAGATATAATGCACATACCACACAGTTCATCTACTTTAAGTGTACAATTCAATGGTTTTTAGTAAATGTACAGAATCGGGCAACCATCACCATTAATTCCAGAACATATTCATCACCCCAAACAGATACATACCCCTTCCCCCTAGCTGTCCCCTCCACCCCCTACGCCCCACCCCCCCTCCAGCCCCAGGAAACCACAGATCTGCTCCCGTGTCTGTAGATTTGCCCATCTGGGGTATCTCATGTAAATGGGGTCTGTGCCTCCCCACCAGCCTGGCAGCTGTACGTGAGGAGTGCTCACTGCCTTTCCACTCAGAGCCCCTAGTGCTTGGCATGGGGCAGTAGAACTTTCTCCGAATTTTGTTGCATTGACCCGACAGGGCACAATATGCGTTTACAACGATTTTTACTGAAGGTTATTTTTAATCGTGAAAATTCGAGTGCGTGGGTATGTAGAATTAAGGGATTGTTTAAAAACTATGCTCCAGCCACTTAAGTAACATTAGTGAAAAATCCCAAAAGCCATGGAAAAACATCCCCAGTGTGCTGAGTACAAAAAAATTGTACCAAATAGTATGTCTCTCCTTAACAAAATTTCTTAGCATGATAGGTATAACTTTTGTAAGCAGAAATCAAAGCAATAAATGTTAATTTTTTTATCGTGGTAAAATATGCATAATATAAGATTTACCACTTAAATCTTTGTTTTAATGTTTATTTATTTATTTTAAGAAAGAGAGCACATGCACACGTGCACAAGCCGGGGAGGGGCAGAGAGAAAGAGGATCCCAAGCAGGCTTCCTACCATCAACACAGAGCCCAACACAGGGCTCGAACCCACAAACATGAGATGGTGACCTGAGCCAAAATCAAGAGTCAGACACCTAACCGACTGAGCCCCGCAGGTGCCCCCACTTTAACCCTCAGTGGCATTAAGTACATTCACACTGTCTTGCCACTGTCCTCTCCTTCTCCTCATCTGAGACTGTTTCCATTAAACACTAGCTCCCCAGCCCCTCCCCCAGCCCCTGGTAACCTCTATTCTACCTTCTTCCTCTGTGAATTTGACTATTCTAAGGACTTCATATAAATAGAATCATGCAGTATTTTCCTTTTGTGTCTGGCTTATTTCACTTAGCATAATATTTTCACGGTTCATCCGTGTGGCAGGTGGGAACTTCATGCCTTTTTAAGACTGAATAATATTTCATCACATGTAATTAAATAGTATTTTAAAGGAGAGATTTCCAGTAACATCCAAAAGAGAAAAATACCCAGAATAAATTTAGCCAAGGAAGTGGAAAACATGTACACTGAAAACTACAAAACACAATTTTTTGTGAAAAAAATTAAAGACCTAATTAGATGAAAAGATAGCCCATGTTCATGGACTGAGCACTTGCTACAGTTAAGATGGTGGTGCTCCCCAAAGTTGTATATAGATTCAATACATTTCCTATAAAGACGACATTGGCCTTTTTTTTTTTTAGTGGACATAGAAAAGAACCTCAAATTCATATGGAACCACAATGGCTCGTGAATAGTCCAAACAATATTGAAAAAGAAAAACAAAGTTGGAGAGTTCATATGTCTTGACTTCAGAACTTACTACAAAGTCATATTAATCACAAGTGTGGTACTGTCATAAGGATAGACCAATGGAATAAAACCAAGATAACAAAATAACCCAAATATCTATAGCCAACCGGTTTTTGACAAAGGTGCCAAGACCATTCAGTGAGGAAGGAATTTGTTAGTATCTTCAACAAATGATGCTGGGATAACTGGATAGCCACACACATAAGAACAAAGTTGGACCCTGTGATGATTAATTTTGTGTGTCAACTTGCCTAGGCCACAGTACCCAGATATTTGGTCAAATGCCAGTTTGGATGTTGCTGGAAGGTATTTTTAAGATGAGATTAACAAATCAGTGGATCCAGAGTAATGGGGTTTACCCTTCATGATGTGGGTGGGCCTCATCCAGTCAGTTGAGGGCCTTAAGAGAAAACAGACCTAGTTCCCCAAGTGAGAGGGAATTCTCCCTCCAGACTGTGTTCAGATTCAAACCTCAGTATCAACTCTTCCCTGAGTCTCTGGGTCTCTAGCCTGCGCACTCACTCTGCAGATTTTGGATGTGGCCACCATCCACAATTGTGTGAACCAGTTACTTAAAATAACTCTCTCTCAAAAAAAAAAAAAAAGCCAACTAACCAAACTCTCCCTCCGTACACACACACACACACACACACACACACACACACACCCTACTGGGTCTGTTTCTCTGCAGAACTCTAATACAGGAGGTAAATCTTCATATGTCCAGGTTTGGCCAATCTTAGATTTGACATGAAAAGAAGTGGCAAATGAAAAAAGTAGTAAGTTGATCTCCATCAAAGCTAAAATCTTTTGTGCATCAAAGGACATTATGAAGACAGGTAAAGGTGGCCTAAGGAAAGAGCCCAGCTTTCCTCTTATGCTGGGTGTCCTCCCCTGCTCACTGACTCAGCCCCTCGCAGTGCTCAGCGGGCCCCTCCCCTCCACCTCTGCCAGGCTCAGCTGTGGGGGCTGCCCTGCCCCTAGGTGGTGGCGCAGCATGGGCCTGCGTGGACTGTGATGGCATGGCACCTGGAGCCCTCCTACGTAACGAGTTCATTTCTGAGGCTCCAGACCAACCGTGGTCAGCCCTGGGCCTGGTTCTCACGGACTGATGGGGCAGCCAGTGTCCTCCCTGGAACCCAGGAGGGGAGTCAGAGTCCCTCCCGGCCCCTTTCACTGCTTTCTGAAAGACCAGGTGGCCAGGAAGCCTGGACGGGGATTCACCAAACCCACCCCTTTCTGCCCCTTTCCTGCCTTTGTGCTGAGATCACCGATTCACCCATGAAGTCAAGGTTCTGTGTGGGGAAGATGTCCCCTGAACACTGTCAGCTCGTGTTAAGACCTATAGAACATACCGGAAGGAACAGAAGCCTGGATGGGGCATCCTCTGCCACCCACCCTCACGCTTCTGGCAGCCCTGACCCTCCTGCTGCCCTAGGGAGAGGCACAGCCCATGTTTTCCTGTGACTTTCGAATCTTTCTTTTTGCACAGGAGTCTAACCTTTCTAAGGGAAGAATAGTCCATTCAGTTTCATCAGTCTTTCTCACCGAATTGGAAGCGTTCCTGAGCTAATGAGGACCTTGTGTTGGGTGCTGATGACCCGACCCTGATGCAGCGATGAGATTCTGTTCATTTGCAGAAACATGCAGACAGTTCTCTGTTTATGCAGACAAATCCTCCCTCACCTGTGCTCTGACAAGGAAGCAAGGAGCAGCTGCTGGGGTTGTGGGTGCTCGCTCCCTGGGCACCCTCCATGTGCCAAGGCCTGAGCTGGCTGGTCCCGGGAGCCCCGAGAGGAGGCACCGAGAGGAGGGTCCTCCAGAGATGGGTCTGCCCTTGGACAAGGGCAATAGGGCACGCTGGGAGCTGGGCAGGGCCGTGCAGCCTATGACGAGATGGGTGTGGTGCCGCCTGTGGAAGGGGCTACCTGGAGGGGCATCTGTGCAGAGTCAGATGGCAAACGGGCTGCTGGTGGTGGGGAGAGAGGGTCCGTCCTGCCTGAGGGTGACAGGAGGCTGTCTCTGGTCTTGGCAGGCAATGGAGCGTGAATCAGACCTCGAAGGGAAAGGTGGGCTTGGGGACAGCGTGGGTGTAGTTGGGGGAACCACGAAGCACACAGATCACTGTGGGGGGAGGGGGCTCACAGGGTTCGGGTCGGGCAGGGCCGGTAGTGGCCAGGATTGGATTGTCCCAGCGGGTGTGGGTCCGGGAGGCCGGACAGCTGTGGTCAGTGAGTTGGAAAGACTCAGGGCGCTCCTGCACTTCAGAGTATGGATGGGGGAGAGTGAGGTCAGGGTCTGGGAGACCCGTGGGAGGCTGGGTGGGCAGCCTGGATGCCACAGTTGTGAGATGTCTCACCCCCTTTGTGCCAAGGGTCCTTGAGATGCGCATCCTGCCCCCCAGGGACCCCTGACAGGCCCCCCCTGAGGCTCAGGGGTCTGCTTGCTCTGGCCAGGGCTGTGGGTGGATGGTTTATCTGTGATTCTCATGACCCTTGCATTTGTGCTCAATATAAACACAAATCCAATGTTTCCATTTTCAAGGAGGTAGTTTTAGTAACACATCTTGACGCTGATTTGTCTGATTGCAGCAGTGATGTGAACAGATATGTTTCTATGATTCTTTTATGATCCCTCAAGTGAACATCAGCTAATCAGTTTCCGAAGATGATAAAGTCTGAGTAGTCTTCATTGCTTTTCTTCTAAACTTATTTAAGATTCAGTCACAAGGGAAACGTGTGGTCTCAGAGCCCCTGGCTGTGGTCTAGGCTCACCCAGGGGGCTGACTGAGGGGGCTGCAGGGCCTCACGCCATGCTGGCTTTTGTCTTGAATGCAGTGGCCTCGTGGTCTACGCGGACGGACCCCTGAACTTGGACCGCAAGGCAGAAGACATGTCTGAGCTGTTCCGGCCCTTCCACACGTTGCTGCGGAAAATAAGGTGGAGGGGGGGAGGTGCTTCGGGAGGGTGGGGGAGGGGCAGTGGGGGAGGGGGGTCCATGGTTGCCCCTGAGCCCTCCTTTCCTCGGGGATGGAAGTCCTCTTCTGCGAAGTCAGAGGTGCCAGAACCTTGCTCTTTGTCTTGAGTTATTGGTTTATAATGTTTGCAGTCCCCTCGCAAAACCCCATACCTTTCTCTATCCACACAACCAGGCTCTTTGTTCCTGGCCAGTAACACTATGACCTTTGGTAAAAAATGCCAATAACATGACAGCAGATGCCCTGGCTCGGGGCTCTGGCACTGGGCCTTGAGAGATGGAGAGCCCGGGGAAACTGAGGTGGTGCGGGTGCCCCCAGGGCCACTCAACCTGCAGGGGAGGGCTGTCCCCCAGGCCAGCCTCCAGGCTGAGGCTCGGGCCCAGGTGGAGAATGGTATTTGTCCGAGGGCTCTCATTTGTTTCTTCCACAGTGTAGGGGTGAAGGGCCCAGCTCGCTCGAGCACCCCGTGCCCCTCCCCTGCTGTGGCTTATCTGGCTCCCCCAGTGGTCCCAGGCAACAGGCCCAGGTGGTGTTGGTGCCCTTGGCCCCATGCATGCTGTCCTGTGAGCTTGGTGGCACTTGGGGTGGGTGACTGCTCTCTGCTGTAAGGGGCTCCCCTTAGCCTTCAGCAGCAACAAGCCTCAAGCCAGCCCCCTCCATCTTGGGAGACCCCCCCCAAACCCAAACTTCAGATGGGTGGGGAGCCCTACCTGGGGTGGCCCCTCTGAGCTGAAGCACCCAGCTATGGCCTCCTTGAGGGATGGCAGTGAGCATGTGTCCTCTGATCACCTCCCTAGCCCTGCGGTCTTGGACTCTGAGGCCTTTCTTACTGGGGCCTTACGGCTCCAGTCCCTGGAGGCCCCCTTCCGTGCCTTTGGTGGAGCTGATGACCCTATGGGCTCCTGCAGCAGCCTTCCTGGGTCTGGCAGGACTGTTTAGCCCAGGGCGGCCTGGGGCTGGCTTTCCTTTGCTGGTGCCAAGCTTCCCTTTCCCCCATGAGGAGCCAAAAATGCCGTGAATCTGGACGGTGGAGAATGACCCAGCAGGATGGTCCTCAGAGAGTCATTGGCCCTGGGGGTGGGTGAAGCACAGCCTGTGATGGGCTGCTTGGTCCAGGCTGTAGCTCATCTGATAGATGGCCTGCTGTTGCTTCCCTTGTGCCCAGCCCAGTCTTGAGCACTCTGGGCAGAATGTGACCCTGGCCCAGGGCACGGCTGCTGCCCTCCCTGGCTGTCTGACTGGGAGAAGAGACAAAGAAGGAGGCGAGGTGGTGGATGATGCTGAGGCTGGGAAGGAAAGAGTAGAGTGCTTAGATCAGACTGGGGGTCTTATGGAGGAAGGGCCAGTGCATGGAGATGGAGGGGGGGGGAGGCACCGGGTATGGGCATGTCCAGAGCATCAGAGACATGTGCAACATGCTCAAAATTCTAATGCACATAATTGGAATCAGAAGGAAGGAACAGGGGAGCCTGGCTGGCTCAGTCAGGGGAGCACATGACTCTTCATCTCAGGGTCGTAAGTTGAAGCCCCACATTGGGTATAGAGATTACTTAAAAAATAAAATCTAAACAAAACAAAACAAAACAAAACAAGAAGGAAAGAATAGAGCAAAATGAGCAGAAACAATATTCAAAGAAAAAAATGGCCAAGAATTTCCCCAAACTGAAGAGAAATCTCTGCCCACACACTTAGGAGGCTCAAGAAAACTACAAGGAAGATAAATACAAAACATACTTAGGTGTATCATAGTAAAATTGCTGAAAACAAAGAAGAAATCTTAAGCACAGCCAGAGAAAAAGCACATATTTCTTGGAAAAGAATGTAAGATTGACACCTGTCTCCTAAGAAACAAACAAACAATGGGAACCTGAAGGCAATGAAATGATACATATTAAAAGTGCTGAAAGAAACTAGCTGCCAACCAGGATTTTATACCCAGCAGAAGTATCCTTCCACAATGAAGGTGAAATGGTGTTATTCAAAAGCAGAGTGCTGCAGAAATGTATCAGCAGCCTGTCCACAGAGAAATGCTAATTGGAGTTCTTTAGGCAAAGGAGAAGTTTCAGGTGGAAATGTGGAAATGCAAGAGAGATTGAAGAACTTTCTGTGAATTAATATAAATAAATGTGGATATACAAAAAACTCATTGTAATGTCTTGTGGAGTTCAAACTATACATAGCATTGTCAACATTTGAAAAATCAGCATTTTGCTACATTAATTTGTAAAATTTCAAAAGTTACAGAATAAGAATTTGAAAAAGTCAGTACGTATTTTATGATGAAAACATTTCTTAGCAAATTAGGAATAAATGGGGATTTCCTTAGTCTGATACAAGAGAGAGATATGCATACACACCATATGAAGTTGAATCCTTATGTAACACCATATACAAAAGTGAACTCAAAATGGATCCAGGACATAAATGCAAGGCCTGAAACAATAAAACTCTTAGAAGATCACACTGGACAAATGCTCTACCACATTGCATTTGGAAATGATTTCTTGGATAGGATACCAAGACATAGGCAACAAAGAAAAAATAAACAAATTGGACTTGAAAATTTTAAAAATTTGTGCATCGAAAGATGCTCTCAACAGAATAAAGAGGCAACCCACAGGCTGGAGAAAATATTCTCCTATTTTGTATCTGGGATATAAAGGGATCAATACACAGAATATATAGAGAACTCCTAAAACCCACCAGCAAAAACCAAACAACCCAATTCAAAAGGGCAAGGGATTTAATTAAACATTTCTCCAAAGAAGATTTATGAATGGTCAACAAGCACATGAATAGATGCTCGACATCATTGTCAGAGCACGTGCAAATCAAAACCACAAGATCCTACCCATTAGGCTGGCTACCCTCAAAACAAACAAATAACAACAAAACAAAATAACCGTGTGGATGAGGATGCGGAGAAATTAGAACCCTGTATGCTGTTGGTGGGAGTGTAACATGCTGCAGGTGCTGTGCAAAACGGTGTGGAGGTTCCTCAAAAAATGAAAAATAGAATTATCACCTGATCCAGCAATTCCACATCTGGTATATACCCAAGAGAATTGAAAGTAGTGTCTCAAAGACATATTTATACACCTGTGTTCCCAGAGGCGTTATTCACAATAGCTAAGAAGTGGAAGCAACCTAGGTGTCCATTGATGGATGAGTGGATAAGCGAAATGTAGTCCAGCCACACAATGGAATATCATTCAGCCTTAAAAGGAAGGAAATCCTGACGTCTGCCACCACACAGATGAACCTTGAAGGCGTGCTTGGCGAAGTAAGCCAGTAACAAAAAGATAGACCGTGTACGATTCCAATTATATGAGGGGCCTGAACTAGTCAGAATCAGAGGGATGGAGAGTAGGATGGTGAGAGCCAGGGAGGAGAGCGTGTGGTTAGTGTTTCATGGGGACAGAGTTTCAGTTTTACAAGATGAGTGAGTTCTAGGGGTGGATGGTAGTGATGTTTGCACTATGATGTGAATGTATTCGATGCCACTGAATTGTCACTTAAAAATGGTTATGATGGTGGGGCGCCTGGGTGGCGCAGTCGGTTAAGCGTCCGACTTCAGCCAGGTCACGATCTCGCGGTCCGTGAGTTCGAGCCCCGCGTCAGGCTCTGGGCTGATGGCTCAGAGCCTGGAGCCTGTTTCCGATTCTGTGTCTCCCTCTCTCTCTGCCCATCCCCCGTTCATGCTCTGTCTCTCTCTGTCCCAAAAATAAATAAACGTTGAAAAAAAAAAATAAAAAAAAATGGTTATGATGGTAAATGTCATATGTATTTGATCACAATAAAAATTTAAATATCACCTACAATAACATCACTGAATATCAGCTAGTTAGGCATAAGTCTGAAGGTGTCTAAGTCTTCCATTGAAAGTTAATGAAATGTTACATAAAATGGTAAAGATGTAAATAGAGAGCTAGCCATGTTCAAGGAGTGGAAAACTTAACATTGAGAAAATATCCCGTTATTCTCAGATGAATTCAGTGCAAGTCTCCATCAAAATCTCCGGAGGTGTTTGTCTCTTCTTTTTTGGCAGAAAATTGACAAACTAATTCTAAAATTCAGGTAGAAATGCAGTGTGCCCAGAATAGCTAAAAAGAAGAAGATGCCTGGAGAAAAAGAACATTATTTATCTATCCTACTCCTGCTGGGCTTTGGGTTGTTTCCACAAGTAATGCTGGTGTGACCATGCTTGTGAATGTGTGTGCATTTCTGCTGAGTGTGCTTCGTAAAAAAGGACACTCCCTGGCATGGTGCTCTAGTGAAGCTCACGGAGGTGCAGACCCAGGAGCGGCTTCTGGCCCCATCAACAGAATGGAGCCTAGAAACAGACCAACACAGACAGGTTTCCCGGATTTATGACAGAGGAGACGTTGCCGAACAGTGGGGAATGCTTGCTTTTTTCCAGTACATGGGCTGACTCAGCAGATATCCATATGAGGAAAAACGTGTCTGGATCCTTACCACAACCATCTACAAGAATCAACTCCGGATAGATGGGAGATACACACGTGGAAAGGAAAGCAGTGAAGATCGCAGAGGAAAAGAGCAGGAACATCTTTGTGACCTTGGAGTAGGCGGATTTCTTAAACAGGACAGAAAAGCACTAAACATAAAGGAGAAAGTGATTTATTGAACTTTATTGAAATTAAAAACTATAGTTCACCAGGAGGTACCATTAAGAGTGAAAAGGAAGGCCCCAGAGTTGGAGAATATATCCAACAAAGAACTCAAATCCAAAACAAGTAAAGAACTCCTGTCAATCATTAAGAACGAGACCGCGAAGCCAAGTAAAAATGGGCAGAAGGCCTGAAAGCATTCACAGCATTCGTATCTAAGGGCTGACAAGCATGTACCCCGGTGTTTCCTTCATTCGTCAGCAGACTGAGCACTTTAAAGTGAAAAATTGCCGGGAATGCATGGCAGTGCCGGGGAGCAGGCCAGAGAGCGGCATGGGGGCTGTCCAGTGTGCACGCTCACCACCCCCCCCCCGCCCCTGTCTGCACCTGCCGGGACACACATGTGCATTCCCTGGGCACGCTTCCTCGCCCCCACAGCCGTGTGCACCTTCAGGGATGCACACGTGCGTTCCCTGGGCACGCGCCCCCCCATGTGCACCTGCAGGGATGCGCACGTGCGTGCCCCAGAGAGGCTCGCCAAGAGGGTGAGTCGGGGCAGTCAGAGCCCACCAGGAGTGGAGCCCACCAGGAACAGCTCCCCGGGTGAACGGCGGTGGTTTCCAGCCCGAAAGGCTCCAGGCCACGAGACGAGACCATCGACCACACAGAACCTCACCAGGTGGGGTTGCCAGATCCAGCGAGACAAAACCAGCAGAACCCTCCACTGAATTTGAATTTCAGATAAACTGTGAGCACTTTCTTAGTGCAACAATGTCCCGTATGCTCCCCAATTGGGAATACGTACCCGAAGAAATATTCACACGTCTAGGAGTGTTTGTCGTTTATCTGAAATTCACATTTACCTTCATGTCGTCTGGAGGCTCTACTCAAATACGATATTGCTAAACGAAGCCCGCCTCTGAAGAGCGTGGGCTGCGATTCCCACTTACGTGCGGAATGAAAACAGGCGAGACCACGTCAGTCTTTAGAAGTCAGGCTGCTGGCGATGGCAGGGGGTGACTGGAAAGGCACGTGGGGACCTGGGAGCCTGGTTCGTGTTCCGTCGTTTGATCTGATGCTGTCTGCACGGGCGTGCTCAGTGCATGAGGCACCACAGCTGTGCGGTTCTGGGAAGTACGCTTTTCTGCCTGTTTCCGTGACCGACAGGAATGTGTGACCTGGACTCAGACCTGCTGGCAGAGAGCAAGGCGCAGGCCTGCGCTAGACACGCCCCAGCGCCACTACATTAACCCCTTTCAGGTCTCTGGTTCAGTTCCCCTTCCCCCAGGAAGTCTCCCTAGACTGAGCCCAGTGCCCTGCTGTTACCCTCGAGAGAGCAGGCATTTTCCTTTGTCGTAGTTGCTGTTAATGTAACTCAGTCATCGTTCATGGAAATCTGTCTCTTACCGGCTCTTCCAGCACAGCCCCAAGGGCAGGGACCTGCCTGGGCCTTCCTGTGTCTCCCCGGGGCCCAGCACAGAGACTGCTGTCAAGAACGTGTGCTGAATGAAAGTCTATGCATAAACCAACTTTTTTTTCACTCCTAGAAGGTTTTCTTAATGTGGTGATCACATCCCCAAGAACCAGGGCCCTCTTGTTTCCAGTGTCACTTCTAAGAAAGAAACCATCCCAGGCATCCATGCGGACAGCTGTTGTCCAGACCCGTGGCACGGAGCGGTCCCCGCACGCCTGTGCCTCGTCCTGTAGCGGGGGAGGTGTGCACCACGCGCATTTCGTTGCAAGGCTTTGACACCTTGCTTCTCTGCTGATGCAGACGTCGAGGATGCTGTGTCCACCCCTGGCCACGGGGCTGGTGTGGCCTCTGGGAGTCTCACCCCTGGTTCTTATCTTGACCCTTTAGGGATTTGCTGCAGACCCTGACGGAGGAGGAGCTTCACACGCTGGAAAGGAACCTCTGCATTTCCCAAGACGTGGAGTTTCCCATCCGGGCAGACGCCCAGGCGCCCCCAGCCCTGGCGCCCGCCTTTCCCTCACCCCTCCCGGCCGAGGAAATGCTCTCAGCCAAGGCCAAAAGCCAGGAGGGGGAGCTGGCCTGCTCCATGCAGTATGACGACCAGGAGCTAGAGCAACTCAACCGCATGGTCCACAGGGCCGGGGACGAGATGTCGTCCCTCCTCTCCCCGCCCAGCGCCTGCCAGTCCCCCGCGCACAGGCCGGGGGCGGAGGGCAGCCCCCGCGGGGAGGCCTCCCCAGGCAGCGCAGGGCTGCGGCCGGGCGGCGACGAGGAGGAAGGAAGGGTGTTCTTCATGGATGACGTGGAAGGGGCTGCAGAGGCCCCGGGCAGCCCGGCTGGGTGGGCGGGCAGCGCCAGTGCTGGCCCCCAGGAGAGAGGACAGGGCAAGGGGCGTGGGGAGGCAGAGGCCAGCAGGCCCGCCGAGGCAGAGGAGGGGGACCTGAGCACTAACAACAACGTCCAGGACGACAAGCTGTGGGCGCTGGGCCCCAACTCCTGCAGCTGCCTGGACTCCCAGCCACACCTGGAGGGCTGGGAGGCGGGGGTGGACGCCGCGGGGACGGCGGAGATGATCGCCCACCGGACAGGGGGCATGAAGCTCTCGGCCACCGTCATCTTCAATCCCAAGTCGACCCCGGCCGTGGGCGTGGCCGGCACCGCCCCGGAAGCCTCTGGAGAGGCCGTCTCCCCGTCGGAGCCTGCGGCCGAGGGGATGGACGGTGGCTCCCACAAACTCAGTGCTGCGGCCACCAGCTGCCTCCTGAACTCCTGCGTGTGCTGCGGGGGCTGTGGGGGCGGCAGGGAGGACGCCGCTGCCCAGAGTCTGCGGGACAAGTGCGGCCCGGGAAGCGTCATCAGCGCCTCCTACATGGGCTCCGCCAAGGCCGGCGCCAAGGGCCCTGCCGAGAGACAGGAGGAGGCCCGACCTGCGCCAGAGGCGTTGCCCACGGACGCCCCGTGCCCCCTGCCCCCAGAGGACGCCCCTACTTCCAACAAGTGCCTGACACACACCCCAGGTCCTCAGCTCGATGCAGCAGACAGGTCACCTGGAGCGGGCGCCGCCGCCAGTCCGAAAAGGGAGCCTGAGGCTGGACCGCAGGAGGCAGGGCAGCCCTCGACGGCCAGGCTGGAAAGTCAGCAGGGAGAGGAGGCCGAGCAGGAGCCTCAGCGCCTGTCGGGCTCCAGGTAAGAGCCATCTCTGGCCACAGCCGGGTTCCTCTGTCTGCCTCAGGGCTCATTCCCTAAGTGCTGACCCGCTTCCCTCAGCTTCTCAGGCGTGCCAGGGGAGGTGGGAGGTGGCCGGTGTCGGACACCAACACGGCAGGCAGTTAAGCAGATGGTACGAGGCCCTCCTGGGCCTGACTGCCTCAGCCCACCCCCTTGCGTCGTCGTGGCCCCTCCTGGCCCTGGGTGAGCCGCGTTGGGGAGAACTGGGCCGTGGCCGCCTCTGAGTATGCTTTCCATCTCTCTTTGCTCACTATCCTGGCCTGGGAAGTGGAGCCCCTGGGGCTGTGGTGGGATCCTGGGGACTCCCTGGGCATATTCTCAGGCCGTGCCTCCAGGGCTCCTCCCGGGCTCCCCCGTAGAGCCAGGGGACCAGGAAAGGCAGGCCCGGTGGGGGTCTGCGGGACCCTGACACCTGCACACCTCTTTTGACTCCAGGCCGCTGTCCCTTCCCTTGCTCCCCACACCCTGGACTTATCTGGAACAAAGCATATTCAGTGAGCATTGCCCCAGCGCCCCCCATGTGCCTGCTGCGTCCTCAGCATCAGAAGAGAGGTGCGGGGTTCACACGTGGCCGTTGTGTCGTCAGCACCCTGGGTCCTCCCACCGGGGCCCTGCCTGCTTTGGCTGTGTCTGCCCAGTGATGGTGGGCTTTTCCGTGTGGGGCCTGCAGTCACTCCTCACCCCTCCCCCAGCCCCAAGCAGCCACCGATTTACTTTGTGTCTCCATGGATCTGCCCCTTCTGGACAGTTCAGAGAGCCAGAGTCACACGATACGTGAGCCTGTCTCCTTTCGCTCCTCGGCGTCGTAGCAAATGCCAGTGCCGCCTTCCTTTTTGTGGCTGGGTAGTATTCTGCCGCTTTGTTGGTCGCCGTCGATGGGCATGTGCGTTGTTGATCCTTTTTGCTGCCGTGGATAGTCCTGCCCTGCAGATTCGTGAACACGTTTTTGCACCGCCAGAGGTTTTCGTTTCTCTTGGGTGTGTATGCAGGAGTAGGACCGCTGCACCATATGCTAACTCTGTGGTCAGCTTTTTGAGGTGCTGTCGACTGGTTTCCAGAGGGTCTGCAGTTCTGCGCCCGCTGGGTCGTGCGTGAGGCCCCACCTTCTGGACATCCTCGCCAGCGCTCATCATCACCTGAGACTTTTACCAACAGCGCGTTTGTCCTTAGGGAGCACACACAGCGTGGACTGCTCCCAACCCCCTCGAGACCGAGACCGTTCCTTTCCTTGAGACTGTGCCCCCAGTGTTACTCACAGCAGGTTATTTTATTTCATTCAACGTGAGATGCATAGAGATGGTCATTTGCATTTATTTCTGGAGATGTGCCCACTTTCCCTTCCAGCCGCGTGGCCCCCCGTGTGGCTACACCAGACCCTGCTGTTACAGACGGTGCAAACATCTGTTTTTGAGGTCCAAGCCCAGCTTCCTCAGCCGTGTCCAGAGGGAATGAGTTATTGTCACAACCCGCTGGGTGGCTTTCTTCATCAGGGCCTCAGACCCTGCGGCACAGAGCTGATTGGTAAGCGGATAACTTTTTTGCAAGGATGATAGGAAATCATCAGGAATTCTTTGACAGGATACGTGAACTTTTCGGCTTTTGACCTGCCCCCCTTTCTGGGTCCAGCCAGCGGACACCCGCTCTGTCTCCTGGTTTCCTGACGTGTCCCACAGTGGACACGGCTTGTTTGCCTCACAGACAGCTTCCCAAGGCCTCACTCACCATAGCACAAACGCTGAGGCTGAGCTGAGGAAAGGGAAGAGAAGCCCCACGGTGGCCTTGAGAGACAGTTCCATCTTGCAGGGAAGCTGCAGAGGGTCTGAGGAGGGAAGAATGTGGCAGGTGGTGAGATGATCAGGACAGACCTGCGTGTGGGCCAGGACCTTGGACAGCGATGCCCCGCCCCCATGCCCCCACAGCGGAATCCCCTGTCTTGGCCAGGACCTTGGACAGCGGTGCTCCCCCCCCCCCCCCCCCCCCCCCAGCCCCTGTAGCGGGAATCCACCCGCAGTGCACACATCAGGAGCGCCTTTCGCTCATGTCACAAGCTGACCTCATGGGCGTGCTCGAACACTAATACAGAGGTGACAGAGCAGGGTACAGTTAAAATGAACAGACACAAAGGACCAGCCTCACACAGGCAGGAAGTTCACCAAAATTCATGAGGCTTCACAATGGAGACTGTGGGCCTTGCATGCAGGGGCAGGTGACTACCCCTCCCATTCTGCAGATGGACAGGCTGGAGTTTGCCTCAGCTCCGAGTGCCTGGAAGATGTGGGTGGCCTGCAGCCTCCTGCCTGTCCTGACCTGCAGGTGACCGGTGGCTGGAGGAGTGAGCGGCAGGCGTGGCACTGTGCTCATGAGCTCCCAGTCCTGACGGGGAGTCACACAGGTGCAGCCTCACACCTCTTCGAGCCACACAGGGTTGGCCCAGGCGCACGGAGTTGTGACGGAGGGTCCGCCTGCCCCGAGGACACCTGGAGCGGATTTTCCTGCTTAAGCAGAAGACAGGTGGAAGGCAGGGCACTGGGGTCTCAGCTGGAGAAGCCCCCGCGGCAGCCCCCCAGGCCCTACATTCAGCCCGCCGCACCACGGCCCGTTCCACCAGCACTGTTGCCAGGATGGTGGGACATGGCCCTCAGCAGAATCCGGGGCAGAATGTTCCAGAATCATGGGTCCTTCAGCTTTTCTCTTTTTACTGGCTTCTTCTCTCCTACCTTTTCAGGAAAAGTTAGGAGCTTTTTAAAGGAAAAGTTAACATTTTTAAAAAACTTGTTCCCTGTCTAGACTCACCCCACTGTTCCAGAACCTTCCATGCTGTGGAAGCCTGAATAAGTCACTTGTCTACAACATGGAAGCTCATCCTGCTTCAAGTCTGTTTTTGTCCTTTCTGCGGACATTAGACTAGAGTGTTTCCATCCTGCTGCCTTGTTTAAAAAATAACACGGGCTCTCTTTTTTCTTATTATAAACATGGCCCCGTTCATTGTAGAAACTTTGGAAACAGAAGGAAATAAAAATCATCCCAAATCCCATGGGCGGTTTTATTTTTCTCACTAAACCTTATCTTGTGATCATTGCTCTGTAAAGCTCTTGAAAAACACTATTTCTGTTGAACTTTACTGTATCCTAAGAACATACCTAATTTATTCTATGTTTTCCCACTTCCATACATTTTTTCTATGTTAAATTAGCTTTGTGGTCATGCTCCCTTACGGCTCTGCATCTGCCTCTTGGATTGTTTTTTTAATGTTTATTTATTTTGAGAGAGAGAGAGAGAGGGAGAGAGAGAATCTCAAGTGGGCTCCACACTGTCAGCACAGAGCCTGACGCAGGGCTGAAACTCACAAACCGTGAGATCATGACCTGAGCCAAAATCAGGAGTCAGAGGCTTAACCGACTGAGCCCCCCAGGCACCCCAGTTGGATTATTTCTTGAGAATCGACTGTTAGTAGAGTCAGCCCAGCAAAGGTATAAAGGCCTTACCATCACTTACATCGGCTCACCTCCCAGAAGCCAGCGATGTACTGCCTGGGTGGGGGGGCTGCCCCCGCCCACACAGCCGCAGGCCCAGTTTTCCCACCTTGAGGAGCAGAAGTGGGACCCTCTGTGCTGTTGGAGGTGGCTTTTCTCTGGTGGTCGGTACCCCGCGTACTTCTGTTTCGTGGTTCCTCTGTCTGCGCACAAAGTGGCCGTTCACGTGTCTTGCTTATTTTCCAATTGGGTTTTCGTGTCTTTTTTTACTGACTTGAAAACATTCCTTCTGGTGTGTCTGCTGTGGATAGATTTACCCAATGTGCTGCTCGCCCTTTGACTTTAGTTGTTGATGACGTCCATTTTGTTTTGTGTAATTAAATTTATAAAAATTCTAGAGACAACTTTTGGTCCTCACGTTTGTTGTTAGTTTGTCCTCTGGCTGATTGTGCACCTGCTACCCCCCTCACCTGCAAGGTCAGGGAGCACTGTCCTCGTCTCCTGCTAGTGTCCTGTGGTCATCCCCTCTTTCACCATCAACTCTGCACCCCAGTCTTAGAAGTCCCGTTGTTCTGTCTTCTGAGACCGTCTCTAACCATCAGAGGGAGCGTGACTGTCAGGGCCCGGGGCCATCCTGACACACAGGCAGGGCTACTCCAGTCTCTGGCTCAGGGGGACCTCAGCAACCATCGTCACCGGCCCTGCCCTGCAGGGTCGCTCTGCATCATTCAGTTCTTTGGCCACATTTGAGTCTGGCTGGTGGTGCCCCCCGCCTCTCCATCATGCACTTAGTGGGCCTCCCTGGCTGTCATTTTGGGTAGAAAGATAAGAATCTGGAAGGCTGTCCTTTGCACGGGCTTCTGAGCTCCTGCTCTAAACAGGTGACATGTGCTCGGACCATGTGCTTCTTCTTGCAGAGGGGAGCTGCTGGCACACCTCGCCCGTGGCACCTCCTCCCCTGTTTGGGTGGCAGTATTGGAGGATGTGTTCCCCTGCACCTGTAAATTCCGTGGGTGAGTGGGTCCAGGAGAGGAGGGGGGGGACCTGTGGGCTGGATGCTTGACCTTGACCTCCTCAAGCCTTGGTTTTGTCATCTGCAAAATGGGCTAACAATAGTCTCCAGCTCAGATGGCATCTGGAGGAGGAGCTGAGAGGCCACGGAACGTTGTTCCTTCATGTGAGTCCACGTCTTACTTGTCACTGTTACGTGTCTTCGTTACTCGCTGTTGTTATCTGACGCTGTGACTCACCCACTGTTACTCACCGCCTTGGTTCAGGATTGTTACTGACTGTTCCTATTTCCAGTCTTGACTTTACCTCCCCATCACGTCACTGGATTTCACTGTTTCTGGGTCTGATTCCCACTCTTCACTGGTGGTGTGACCGCCGGGCAGGGTTATCTCGGGCACCGCGGTGGGACTCTGTCCCGTGCTGACAGCCTCTGGAGGAAGCCGGCCTCCAGCATCACCTCCTCACTGAGCCTGAGTCTTGCCTGCCTGGCTCCTTTTCCAGTGAACGCCTTGCCTTCCTCTGTGCTGTGGCCCTGTCATGGTTCCACCTGAGCTCCTCTGCCCTTTGCCAGGGTCGGGACGCGGGCTCAGAGGCATCGGGGCCCTGGGGATGCCTGTGGCTGCAGAGAGAAGGCCGGCTCCAGCTTCCCCCGAGGGCCCCACTGACCCTCTTCCCCATACAGTGGGAACTGTTTGAGATGCCTGCAGACCTCGGTCCTGCCCCAGTGCCCAGCCCAGGGGCTGCACAGGGTAAACCTCCCCCAGAGTATGTGGTGAGTGGCGAGTCCTCCATCATGTGGAAACCTTCCCCAGAGGTGTGGGACTGGCTCTTCTGATGTGCTTTGTGCACACATCACCAAATCAGTTTTCCCTCCAGCAGACGGAGTCAGGTCGGCCGTTCCAGGCCTGGGGTCAGCCCCTTGCCCTGGGTGGGGCCTCATCAGTGTCCAAGGTCTACTGCTATCTTCCGGCCTCCATGACTTGGAAGGGCGTGCTTCCCTTTCCCGTGTAATATCAATAGCCTCGGATTCTGGTGCAGGTAGTCGGGGTGGTTGGGGGTGCTCTCGGGAACCAGTCCTGAGCCAGCACCTTCAAAGGTAAGGGGATGCCAGTCAAGGCATGGGGGCAGTAAGGACTGTGCACTGCCTGGGCTGACTGGCCTCTCAGTGAGCGGAAACTTGGAGGAGATGTTTCCTGGCTGGGCCCCACCCACCCCATTGCTGGGCTGTCTGCGGGGCTCAGCAGAACACCAGCTCTGGAACGGGATGACAGGGTGAGCCTAGGCCTGACCCTAACCTCTCTCTGGCAGCTGTGGGACCCTGGGCAGTAGGTCCTGCCCCATGAGGCCTTGTTTCGTCCCCATCGGGACACACACATCACTGCTGGTTCTGCCAGAGCCATTCTAGGGCTGGATACTGGGTGCAGGCCTTGCTGCTACTGCCATCCGTCCCTGCGGCCGGTGTCCCCACCACTGTGCAAAGAACATGGAGGCCTCCCACCACGTCCTGTCCCTGGAAGGAAAAACAGGAATGATTGAGTGGTTTAAAAATAGAGAAGGACTTGGAATTAATTAGACTCTCAAAAAACAGATTAGGCGTAATGACTGTCATCAAGTCAATTGTTACACGACGGGGCTGCTCTGCTGACACGGGGTGGGACAGGAGCCGAGCACTGGCATGAGGTCAGAGGGCAGGTCAGGGCTGGGTTCCCCCTGAGTCCCCTGAGCCCCTCACTGGCACCGCCATGCAACCTGCAGCATGCACAGTGACTAAGGCCCAAGCCGCTAGAACCCCTGGAGGGCGGTGGAGTGCCTGCACACAGGAGGCACATGGGTCCTCGGGGTCCTGGGAGGGGCATGCCCTTCTCGTTGCGGGGCCTCACTGCTGTCACAGTCTGTCTTACAAACCCACAGCAGGGTGTGGAGCTGGAGAGAGCGCATCCAGCCTGGCTGTGCTCCAGGCAGTGACTGCATGGTGACCGCTGCATCAGCACCCGGGACAGCTCCGTCCTGGCCTCCACCCCCTGCTGACCCAGCATGCCCGCAAAGGTCCTCTCATTCCAGACGGCTTCTCCCTGCAGCCTGGCTGCCTCCCTGCACCCCAGACATCTCACGTTCTCCCACCCTGCCGCCCCCGCCGCCTTCACCACCGTCAGCTGCGCCCCTGGGTCCCATTCTCCTCTTTTCCTCGCCCTCCCCACACTGTCCACTGTCCATCGGCCAGTGCCAGGAAGAAGATAAAATCCATGTATAAGGTGGAGAGTGATGGGTGGGCTCTGGGGCAGCTCCAGCAGTCAGAGCAATCAGGGTGGGCCTCCTGGGGTGGTGACATCCTCTGAGACCTGAATGGAAGGTGGGGAGGGAGGAGATGTGTCCCAGGCAGCAGGTCCAACAAAGGCCAAGGTGCCAGAAGGACAGAGGGGACGCGGGGGGAAGCAGAAGGAGAGGGCAGGCATGGCAAAGCCCAGCGAGGTTAGTCAGACAAGGGTAGCAGTAATGTTGGTCCAAGAGGAAGGCACAGCATTAGAGGCAGTAACACGTGAGCACAGTGTGGACGCCCAGTCTGGTATTTCTAACCGGTTTCACCAGCTTTAGTGAAAGGTAACCGGCATAGAGTAAGCCGTGCTGAGTGAGGGTGCAGCTCCTCCACACATCCCCAAACCGTGGTGTGGTCAGGCTTTGTAACTTGAGCTGTTCTGATGGCCTGAAGTGGTATTGTGATGGTGGCTTCAACCTGCATTTCCTTAAGGGCTGCTGACGTTCAGCATCTTACCCACTCGAGTGCCATCAGCCTATCTAACTGGGGGAAGCCTCTACTGTATTCAAATCTTTTGCTGTTTCTTTCAACTGGGTGGTTTCCTTACTGAGTTTTGAGAGTTCTTCATTCACTCAGGAGCCCTTTATCAGAAATATAGTTTGCAAATATTTCCTCCCAGCCCGTGGCTTATCTTCTCATTCTGAGTATCTTTTGAAGAGTAGAAGTTCTTATTTCAGTGAAGTCCTATTTATCAACTTTCTTTCTTCCCTGGATTGTAGTTTTGGTATCAGATCGAAGGATTATTTTTATAACCCAAAGTCACAGAGGTTTTTCTTCTGTTCTAGAAGTTTTATATTTTTGGTTTTTATATTTAGGTCTATGATCAATTTAGGATTAACTTAGTATACGGTGTGAGGTATGGATCAAAATTCTGTGTTTCGCGTAAGGAAAACCAATTACTCTAGCACCATTTGTTGAAAAAGACCATCCCTTCTCTACTGAGTTGCCTTTGCACCTTCATCAAAAATCAGTCAAGTGTCTATGTGTGCGTTTGTTTCTGGACTCACTAGTCTGTGTCATTGGTCTGTCTATATTAATACCAATATCACACTGTGATGTATGGGCAGCTGGCCTTCAAAAAAATTTTTTTTTGTTGTTTAATGTTTTATCTTGAAAAAGAGAGAGAGGGAGAGAGACAGAGCGTGAGTGGGGGAGGGGCAGAGAGAGAGGGAGACACAGAATCTGAAGCAGGGTCCAAGCTCGGAGCTGTCTGCACAGAGCCCGATGCGGGGCTCAAACTCACGGACCGCGAGATCATGACCTGAGCTGAAGCCGGACCCTTAACCGACTGAGCCAACCAGGTGCCCCTAAAATGTAGCTTAACGTCAGGTAGTGTAAATCTACAACTTCCTTCTTTTTCAAAGTTGTTTTGGTTATTCCGGGTCCTCTATGGATTTTAGGACCAGTTGTCAATTTATATGAAACAAAAACAAAAAACAATGCCTGCTAGGATTTTGACTGGAATTTTGTTGAATCTGTAGATCAACTTGGGAAGAATTAACCCCTTAATAAGATCAAGTCTTCCAGTTCATGAACATAGTATATCTCTCCATTTACTTAGGCTCTTAATTCTCTCAGCAAACTTTCATAGTTTTTATTGTAAAAGTCTTGCACATCTGTTGTCAGATCAGATTTATCCCTAAGTATTTTATATTTTTGATGATATTATATTGTTTTATGATTTCAATTTCCAATTGTTCATTGCTAATATGGGAGGTGCAATTGAGTTTTATATATTGATCTTATTTCCTACAACTTTACCAAACTCGCTTTATTCATTATAGTTTTTATGAAGATTCATCACGTTTCCTGTAGATGATGATGTCATCTGTGAAAAAAAAGCCAATTTTATATTTCCTTTTCAGTCGGATGTTGTTTACTTCTCTTTCTTGCATTTTTGCCGTGGCAAGGACCTCTAGTACAATGTTGAATAGATTTGACACAGGATATTTTTGCCATATTCCTGATCTCAGAGGGAAAGCATTTAGTGTCTCTTGTTGGCTGCAGGATTTTCATAGGCGCCTTTTATCAGGTCCAGTAAGTTCTCTTTTATCCCCAGCTTGCTGAGAGTTTTTACCAAGAAAAGACGGATTTTCTCAAATGCTTCTTCTGTATCTTTTGGGATGATCGTATAGTATTTATTTTTTTTTTAGTCTATTAATGTGATAAGTTACATTGATTGATTTTCAGATGTTAAGTGAATCTTACCTTCCTGGGATGAACTTTACTTGGCCATTAGGTATTATCCTTTTTATGTATTGTTGGTTTTGATTTGCTAAAATTTTATTAAGTATTTTGCATCTGATTGTGAGGAATGCTGGGCAATAGTTTTCTATTCTCATAATTTCCTTTTCAGAATTGGGTATCAGGGCAAAGCTGAGACCTAGGATGAGTTGGGGAGCCCTCTCACTTCTTCAGTCTTCCGGAAGAGTTTGGTAGAGCGGGTATTCTTTCTGCCTTAGATATTAGTTTGAATTAGATACTAGTTAGATGTTAGTTTGAATTCACCAGTGAAGCTGTCTGGGCCTAGCATTTTCATGGGAAGGTTTTTTGGCCTCAATGTTTTTACTGGATGTAGGTTTGCTCAGTTACCCGTTTCTTCCTCAGTGAGTGGAGGAGTTTACTTGCATTGTCCTCAGTCCCTACCCTGTCTTCTTGACATCCCCTCAGACAGGCAGATACCAAATAGCTGGGTGATGGTCCCCTGCTTGGAAGTCCCTGGGGCTCCCTACTCTCCTGGTCTCTTGGACCCTGGGCAACTGCTCCGCCACTGCCCCCTTGTACCCTCCTAGTGTCAGCTTTCCAGGTGCTCTCTGCGCTCTTGTGCCTCTGGCCCTTGTTTGCTCCTTGGGTCACTGTCCCCTCCCTCTCTGCCATGACATCCCTCCCTGTTATACCAAGTCACCATGTGCCTTTGATGAAACCCATGAGAAAATTTGCCCCTGTGGCCTCACTGAGTCCCATAGCAACATTTCATTGGTGTCCCTGCTTCACAGATTGGAAGCAGGAGCTCAGAGACCCTCTAATCTGTCTGACTCCAGTTTGGGAGCCCCTGCAGGACCCCTGGGCCCATCCCCAGAGCCCAGCCTTGAGTCTCATGTCTTCTCACCCATCCTGCCAGCCCCCACGCCACGTCCCTTAGGCTGGAGGGTATGACTTAGGGTGCTTGGTTGGGGGAACATCCTTGCCCTAGATCAAGTGAAAATGAGGGGCCACCAAGGGTTGGAAGGCAGCTGGCCTCAGGAGGATGCCCTGGGATTTGGAGGGGAACCTCAGGGCTCACATCTGGTCTTTCACATCCTGGGTTCTTTCCCTCAAACTCCTGCCCCTGCAGCAGACCTCTTCTGGGCTGCTGGCCTTCCACTCAGTGCAGCCCTGCTTCCCAGGCAGGGTCTGTGCCCTCATCCCAGCCAGGGTGTTCGGTATGTGGGTGTTCGTGGCTTCGGTGGGGGGGGGGGGTGCTGCAGGGGCAGCTCCAGGGGAAGGGGACTGGCCTGCAGTTCTAGGTCTCCAGGCACAACCATCCCATAGCCCTCCCTGCAGCCCCAGGCCTGCCCACTCCTGTATGCAGGGCTCCACGGGGCAGGGTGGAGGGCTCTGAGCAGGGGTGCAGTGTGCTTGGTAAGCACTGACCCCTTCTCCTTGGGATGCGGGATGGAGGGGAGGGCACAGGGTGCAGCCCCAGCAGCACCCTCGAGGGGTCGTGGGGTCGCCTGCTCCACCCCATGGGGCCAGGTGAATCCCTGTCTGCAAGGCCACCTCCCCTGCACGACACTTCCTCCCACCTTCACAGAGGCAGAAACCAGAGAAAGCAGGTTTAAATTGCTGAGTGTGGTCCAACAGGGACACCAGGCGGTGTCCACAGTCAAGTTCACCCGCTGCTTTGTTCATCAGCCCTGGCGCCTTATGTTCTGAGAGCTTTTGAAAGCAGCAAAAGTGCAGGAAGAGTGTGTGAGTTACGACAGCGGAAGGTAACACAAGTCCCCTCTGCTCATGCGACAACCACACGTGTTTATAAAATACACACGGATGTGTGCTTTTTCCTCGTCTGTGTTTCCTGGATTTTCTAGAGTAGAGCGTGAGGATCAGGTTCCCATAACCCAACCATGGGACCTTCTCCAGAGCTGGGCTGTGCCATGCCACCAGAGGAGTGGGACCGTGGCTTCCACCCCTCTCCACAGAGGGAGCCGAGTGTGCACCTGACCTCAGGGTGGCGAAGGGCCAGGCAGTACCCGGGGCGGGCAGCGAGCCCAGAGGGAGCGGGGAGGCAGGCTGGGAGGAGCTGCCTGCGTCAGCGGCTGCTTCGGGGCCCTTCCCGGCTCTGCAGCCCCAGCTCTGGACAGTGTCTCCCGGGGGCTGTCGGTGACAGGGCTGTAGTCTCATGAGTGGGCAAGGCTGGGCAGGGTGGGTGTGCCAGGGCCTGGGGACACACGGGACTTGTTGGGATAGCTGTGGGATGAATGGAGGGTCATCATGGCAACATGGGAGGCACAGGGCATCAGGCCCTCCTCAACCCTGGAGGGGCCCCCCCTGTTTTGTGGACCCTCCTCGGGTACCAGCAGGCTTGGGGTCACTCGAGGCAAGATGGACCTGAGAGCCACCAGGCTTTCCCTCTGGGCTCCAGGGGGAGCGGCCTGTGTGGTCTTCCTGTGGCCTGTGTCTGGGGAAGAACTCTGACGGGCCCTGCTGGCCACCCCATCTGTCTGTTATCAGGCAGGGATGGCTCAGCAAGGACCGTAGGCACTGGGCAGGACATCTGCTGTCTGTCCTCCCTGTCCGGGGAAGTCACAGGTCCCCAGAACTTCCTAAGCTTTTGGGGGTCCTGCAGAGCATCCTTTGGTGACAAGGGGGCTCACTGAGGCTTCCTGGCTGTCCCCCAGTGTTGTAGGGGGACAGTTGTGCCCCTGTGTTCCTTCTGGATGAACATCACCCACCAGGCTGACCAGGTGGTATTTGCAGGGCGTCTGGGAGCCTGGCACACGGCCCGGGTGGTCTTGGGGCTGCTGCTTCACAGTGGGATTCCGCTGGGGGGTGATGTGCCCACAAACAGTGTGGGGCAGACCCTCGGCCGCCTCTGGGCCGGGCCCTGCTTGATGTCCATCCCCTGCCTAAGCCTCCGGACAGCCGACCTCCTCGACGGTGGTAGTGTGGGAGCCTGGCCCCAGCCTCACGGCCCCCTTGCCCTTGGGGAAGCTGTGCATTCTTCCCGTGTTACAGGCCGAGGGCCACACAGCAAAGGGGGGAATCACACGCACCCCCAGCCCCACCCTCCACCGTATGTGTCTGGATGTCCTTCTTCGGAGGACGCTGCACGGGTGGCATTGTTTTCCCAGTTTACAGACCAGTAAACTGAGGCTCCGGGAGATCACCTTCCTCTGCCCAGATGGCAGAGGTGATGATGCCAGAAGCCTTCAGCCTGTGCTAATTTCCGGGGACTCCCAGCCCGGCCCTGGGACTCTTGCCCATGGCAGGCCTCCCCCTGGGGCAGTGGCCATGTGCAGGGTCCCCTCGGGGGTCCCCTCCTCCTTGTCACCACCCCAGAACCCCTCAAGGGCAGGTGCCGCTGGTCCACTGTGGCCCTAGGACCCAGCTCAGGGCCTCATGACCCCAATTCCAACCGTACCTGACTTCTCAGACTAGGGCCTGATCCTGTCAGAGCTGGGCCACCTACCAGTCTCTCTGCTGGTTTTCCTGGGAGGTAGAGACCCCTGCCCGGTGACCAGGGCTGGAGTGGGAGAGAGGTAGGCCCTTCTCAGATGCGGAGATCATTGGCAGCTCTCCAGGGCAGTGGGCCCTGAGGCCAGCGTCTGGCAGAAAATGCCCCTCACAGGGACATACCGAGCCCTGGGGAAGTGTGGACCTGGGGAGCAGCCGCAGCAGAAAGGTGGTGGGAAGATGGGGAGACAGGCCAAGAAGGTCCTGTCTCCACAGAGTTCACAGCAGCAGAACCACATCAGAACTCTGCAGGCAGCAGGGGCCAGGCAGGGCTTCCCGAGGTCAGGGGGTATCCTAGGGTGCTGTGGGCCCCAGGTATGGGGAGACTGGGGGTCTCTGTCGACTCACAGACTCTTCTCATGCCATGCCGCCTCCTCCAGGAGGCCCTCCCTGCTGTATGGTGACTATCTGTAACTGACACAGGTATCAATGGGATTCTGATTTCTTGCTTCTGCCTCCCAGATGGGAGCCAAGGGCAGGATCCGCCATGCCTGACCGGCCTGGGCAGGGCAGGGGTCCATGGACTCACTGAAGTAGGAAAGGGAGAGAGACGTAAAGGTGCTTGCTCATCTCTTAGGACATCAGTGGTAATGCTCCTTAATCAGAGGAAACGGAGACATCAGCTAATTTTCAGTATATTGTTTACATTTGCTGCTTGGACCAAACTGCCAGTTTTTACAGTCCCTCAGCGATCGGCCCCAGGGTCCCGTGGGGGTCCTGTGACTCTGGAGTGGGAACGGGCTGCTGCTTCTCCGACAGCCATGGGAGCCAGCGAGGGTAGACCGCACAGGCGGGAGGGCAGAGGGGTGGGCGGCGCCCGGAGCGCCCGCGGGACCCCCACGGCCCACGGATCTGTGTACTGTGGTGTTTGTTCAAACATCACCGGAAATCACTGCCTCGTGTCTGGGCTTCTACCGGGAGGCCCTGCGGCTTACGGAGCCTTCATCAGAGGCGGGAGTGGCCCCCTCTCAAAGCATCATCTCTGTCCCTGCTAACTATTGCCGTTTACGGAAGAGAACAGTGAGGTTCTGGGACGGAGCGATTCGCCCACAGTCACGAGGCTGGACACAGGTGCACAGGGAGCCTTCCACGTCCTGTGAGGGATGGCGGTGTGAACCCACACTCGCGTGCGGCACGCAGAGACCACTGTTGTTTTTGTAGTCACAGGAGCCCGCACGCGTGGACTCTGGTGTCACCCCGTCTCCAGCCCCATCCACTCCCACCGGCGGTGACGGCCCCCCCCTCTCTTAGGGGCTGCCCTGGCCTTGGAGGGCTCCTTTCTGAGTCCCGGCCCCATCCCCGGCCAGTGAGGCCCAGGCGCCTTCTGGTGGTGTGGAGTTGGGGTGCAGGCCCAGGGCAGCCTCTCACCTCCTCAGAACTGACAGCGGCACTCAGGAGGCCACAGCGGGCGGTGGGGAGGGGCGGCTGGGGGCGTGAGTTCCATCCCGGTGCCAGTGCGCTGCAGCCAGGATGTGGGGAGTGAGCTGGCTCCCACCTGGTGAACCGTAGCGGCTCCTGAATGATGGTCTCTCTTCAACATGTACACACCCAGGATCTCGCTTTTAAAATCTTTCCATTAAAATTAAAACATGACAGGATTCATGCACAGGTCACAGGCAAATGAGTTATGTCTTTTATTTTAAAAAAAAAATTTTTTTTAACGTTTATTTATTTTTGAGACAGAGAGAGACAAAGCATGAAGGGGGAGGGTCAGAGAGAGGGAGACACAGAATCGGAAACAGGCTCCAGGCTCTGAGCTGTCAGCACAGAGCCTGACGCAGGGCTCGAACTCACGGACCGCGAGATCATGACCTGGGCCGAAGTCGGCCGCTTAACCGACTGAGCCACCCAGGCGCCCCGAGTTACGTCTTTTAAGTAATACAAGCCTGTAACATGACATCTTCTGGAAAGGAGTTTGTTTGAAAACTGCTGTGGAGTCAGGTGAGGTTGCTGCCAGTCAGAGTGGACCCTTGGTCCCAACGCTCTCCTGTCCCTCTGTCCCTGCCCAGTACCTGGGAGAGTGGCCAGCCTCTGGCACCCCTGTGCAGCCACCGTCCTGGGTGTGCCACCGTTCTGAGTGTGCATACTCACACTGTGCACACACATCCCACGTACGCGCGCACACACACACACACACACTGATGTTCTCACACACGCACGCTGTCACGCGCATTCACACGTACGTAGACGCACGTGCACTCAGACCCACCCAGGACATCCCGGTGGGTGGGGAAGGTGTGTGTCAGCTCCACCACCCTAGCATGGTTGGGGACCCCCCACCCCGTCTCCCCGCCGGTGGGGCTGTGGGCGGCCCCGGGATGCTGAGGGGGAGCGAGACTCTGCCCTGGGCCCGGGCACTTGCGTCAGAAGCGTCACCCGCAAGCTCAAGGTGCCAGGCAGCCCCGCGCCCCTCTGCCTTCTGCATCTCTTCCAGCCCTGCCTCACCGCCGCCCTGGACAGCAGGTGCTAGGCAGGACCCTCACGGAGCCCCTTCTCCCTCCACTCCTCGGCGCCCCCTCGCCCGCTGCAAATCTGTGGAACGAACGTAGCAAACACACGGCTCCCGGCAAAGCAATTTCCCTAGAGGTTTAAACACTGATTATGAGCTTAGCGTCCCTTAAACGATTCCAGCCATAATTATGTGTGTAACGTGACCGCCTCTTTTGAAGGCCTGGCGAGCGCGAGCAGGCCTTATCGGTAGGAGCCGGCTGTGTCCTCCCTGCCACAACGGCCCCACCTCTCGCGGCCACACGTGCTCGTGATCGGGCTTGTCCTCGCTGGGCCCATCGGTGGCTATCCTAGTGCCCACTCTGTGCCTAAGGGAGCAGTTTCTGGGCCCAGCAGGTGAGCGATGGAGGTGGGATCGCGTTTCCGGCTGTGTCCGGACCGGCTTCCCGGGGCAGCAGGGGCGTACTGCCACACATCGGGGGCTTCGGACGGACAGAGACCTCCCTTGTCACAGTCCTGGAGGCCAGAGTCCAAAATCCAGGGCCACCCTCCCTCGGGAGGCCCCCCTCCCCCCAGGGAGGGTCCTTCGCCTGGAGCCCTGGCTCCCGGGGCTCCAGCTGCTCCTGGGCTTATGGCCGCGTCCTCTGTCCCCCTCTGTCCACACTCAGCCTCCTGTCTGGGTGTCTCCCCTCCTCCTCTTAGAAAGACCCTTGTCATCAGATTCAGAGCCTGCCCGGACAGTCCAGGATGAGCTCCTCTCGAGATCCTTTGCCTACTTATATCCCCAAAGATCCTTTTTCCAAATAAGGCCCCAGTCACAGGTTCTGGGGGTTTGACGTGGACACATCTTTGGGGGGGCTCCCCCCTTCTTCCCAGAGGAGTTGTGACACCAGAAGGGTGAGGAGGCCCTGCTGGCTGCTCTTTTTCCTGAGCCCCATGTGGCATTACAACTGTGGAGAAAGCGTTTATTCCCAGGGAACCCACTTCCGGCTCTCCTCCACATCTAATGGATTCATATTCTTTGTTCAGCAGATACAGATTGGGAGGCTAGTGTGGGGTGGGGGGCTGTCTTTGATGCTGGGGTACAGCAGTGAACGGAAGTTGCTGCCGACCCAACCTTGCCTTCTCCCAGAGTAAGACACACAGTCGGCACACACGTGCTATGTCAGGATGCTGAGTGTCCCCGTGAGCAGAAGGCAGGGTGGGGTCAGGAAGAGAGCTGGGGTGGGGGGGGGTGGGGGGTCCTGTTTGTGGTCAAGGAAGGCCCTTGCAATAGAGCATACCAAATAGAGGCGTCTGGGGGTATCCAGAAAAGGAGCATTCTGGGCCCACTGGTATCTGTGCAAAGGCCCTGTGGCCATGGCATGTTTGGCTTGTCTGTGACAACAAGGACCAGGTCTGAGAAGCTTGAGTGAGTGGAGGGTGCGGGAGGGGAGGGTGACAGAGAGGGGTCCAGACTAGGCCAGGCACCGTAAGCCTCGCCCGGTAAGGCTCTTTGCTTTTACTTGGACTAATTGAGAGGCAGGGGTAGAAGGTTTCAGCAGAAGAAAGACATGTTCTGACTTGTTTGAAAAGATTCATTGTCCTGGGCCTTCTGTAATCTTGGTAGGAGCTGCAGCTCCTTGGGGTGGCCCCTGGCATGGTCAGGGGAGTTCCTGCCTGGCAAGTCCTGGCAGGTGCTGGGCTCCTCTGAGGCCTAAGGTGATTCCCCTCAGTGAGTCCGCCGGGGGCTCCCCTGGGGTCATGCCGAGCGAGGCAGGGCTCTGCAGGAGCCCTGGGTCCAGGCCTCTGAACACAGTCCCCAGGCCGACCAGGGCCCCACCAGCCCCTGTCAGCCTCCTGCCTGGGCAGTGAAGCAGAAGGGGCAGACCCTGGCAGACGGGGTGTGTGCGGAGACGGGGTGTGTCCTATAGATGCGAGTGGCCCGCTGCTTCCAGCCTGTGTGGTGTCCACCAAGGGTCCAGTGCCTGCCACTGGCCAGCAGTCTAGCAACTGCCCTTGCAGGATCAGCATCCACAGGCCCTGGGCAGTGCCCAGACAGTGGCCATCCCTGTGGCCCCTGGGGACCAGGCAGACTGACTAGACCCAGGCTCAGGTCCCAGGTCAAATTCTTCCTGCAGCAGTCTGGTCTTTTGTTCCCCGAGCCCCTCGAAGCCGATTTTCTGCCTAGGATCAGTGTCTTTGTGGAGTCCTTGTCCCTCTCCCTCTCTCTCCACTGGCCCCCCTACCCTGCTCAACCAGAGCCTCAGGGAGCCTTCATGGCCTCAACTCTCTGTGGGGTCAGGGCCCTTCCCCCGGTTTCTGTGTGCTGGCCGCCCCACATCGTCCAGGGCCTCCGGAGCATGGATCTGCGGGGCTGGGGCTGCAGGGCTGACCCCCAGGGGGCGCCCCGAGCCGCTTCTGTCTCGGCTTGGGACGAGCTCCCGCCACAGGCAGGGCTGTGGTGCCACCTGCTGCCGACGGGCGCTTCCTCTGTCCTGGAAATCACGGTCATTCTGATCACAAAGGTAATACTTGCTCCTAGAAGACACTTTGGAAAAGCATGGTTTATCCATGGTCCCACCGCTCAAATATACGTGATATTAATGCTTTGCTTTTATTGCGTTTTCCTGTCTCTCCTTATGTACATATGATCTCCCTAATTTTTAAAATGCTGCCTTTTCATTTAATATTTTAACATTTCTAGCATCTGTCCCTTCTACAAAATGGAAATTGTATGGATGTGACCTGATGATTTGTTGAGCCAGCCCACTGATGACAGACATTTAACTTATGAACTATTTCCCGAATGTGAGTTCACTAGATGATTGCAAGAAAACGTTCCTTTATTTTATATTCACAGTTTGGCAAACATTTTCACCACCCCGTAAAGAAACCCTGTACCTGTTATCAATCGGTCATTCCCCATCTCTCACCCCGGGCCCCACAGCCCTCCTCTGCCTTCTGCGTCTGTAGGCTTGCCTCTTCTAGATGGTTCACATAAATGGAATCACACCCTATGGGACCTTCTGTGACCGGCTTGTCTCAGTCAGCCTGGTGTCTTCCAGGTTTGTCCTTGTAGTGTGTGCAGAACTTCCTTTTACGGTCGAATAACGTCCCACTATGGGGACCACCTGTTTATCCACTATCTGTTGGTGGGGTTGGAGAGCAAGCTTCTGTGAACACGGGTGTGTGGTATTTATTTGAGGCCCTGCTCCCAAATCTTTTGGGCAAAGCTGTCACCTGACACTGGGGACGCTGAGTGGTAGCTGACGTTGTGAACAGTGAAGTCCCCTCCCCCTTTCCTCACTCAGCTCCCAGGGCGGGGACAGCAGGTGGAGGGCAGCCAGGCCCCCCACGCTCAGGCTGAAAGTCCGGGGCCTGTCCGGGAAACTCCGCGGCTCAGGAGGAGAGGGTGTAGACCTGCCCGAGGGCGCCAGGTTGGCACAGGTGCACCCAGCCTCACACTGCCAGCCTGCCCTCACCTCTCCGTGGCCCAGGGAGGCATTAAATACTCATAGTGGATATTCATTATTGTAGAGTGTGCCAGTAACGCGTGCACTCTCACACTGCCCTTGACGAAAGGAAGGGAGCCCGTGCAGCCCAGCCTCCCTCTGTACCGGACGGGGGCTGGGGGGGGGGGCGGACAATGGCCCCAAACCTCAGGCGTGTCACATCTTTGTACTTCTTAATGGTCTTTCCTCCCTGGACGTACCCCCACATAAGACCTAGGGCGGTCCTGCGTGTTTCTGCGCCATGTGAGGGACCCACACAGTGTGTGAAGGTCTGTGACCCGCCCCCCTCTGCCTCTGTCGACTCTGCCCCTGCAAGACTAGATCGCCCCATCGCTGAGCAACCAGTGCCACAGTGAAGATCCTGCCACGTCTGCGGGCCACAAGGGCAGAGTTCCACGTGCATGTCAGTGGCAGCCCCCGGGGTGGGAGCTTGGGCAGCTGGTGCCAAGTTCTCTCTCTGAAGCTGTGGCCCCAGCAGTGCCAGGCTGCCTTTGTTCCACCTACACCACGTGGCCTTCAGTGCCTCCCTCTGAAACGGGACGGACAACGAAGGACCAGGCCTCTGGCATGGACAGCAGAGCCACTACCTCCCGGAAAGGAGAAGGAGGTAGTGCAGGCAGCCGTTGGCCGCGTTTAAAAGGCTTGCGTCTATGGAGCCGCAGGGAGAGCATCAATTAAAACGTCAAGGGGAAAGCTGAACGGGAAACTGGAGAAACTGCCAGATTGTAGGACAGAGGGATAGAGGAGAAAGGAGAGGAGTCGTGTAAGAATTGGAGGCACCTGAAGGGGGGCAGACGCCCCCCCCCCCCCCCCCCCCCGTGGGGAGGAGCAGGGACGTGCATGGTGGGAGCAGAACCCTGTGTTCGTAACAAAAGCCCACACGCAGGGAGTTAAAACAGCAGAAATTCATCCTTCACAGCTGGAGGCCCTGTCTGTCTGCGCCTCCTCTCATAAGGACACTTGTCACGGGGTTAGGGCCACCCGATAATCCAAGATGACTTTCTCCTCTGCGGGTGTGTACCTTGATCTCCGCTGCAAAGACCCTTTATCCAAATTAGTCCCGTTTGCGCGCAGGGTGTAGGTGGGCGAGTTCTAGGAGGAAGTCAGTAGATGATGGCAGTCGGAGGGAGAAGGAGGGGGGGGGGGCTGAGCATGTGAGTCCACACCAGGTGGTCTACACCAGCAGAGAGAAAGGAGTTGAGAGTGGCTACAGCAAAGTGAGGGCAGCAGACAGGGCAGGGCCAGGCCAGGAGCCCTGCTGTGCCAGCTGGCTTGTTAGGTGGTGCCTGTGACCTTGATGACACTCTGAAGCTACCAGTACCTCCCGGCAGCTCGGCTGTGGTGCAGTGGGAGCCTCCAGGGCAAAAAGAGTTTGTTTCTCGCTCCTGGCTTTCAGGCTCCAGGAGCCCCTGGCGGTGCCCGTGCCCCCCACACCCTGTATCTCCTTCTCTGTGCAGTGGCCCCACGGCCGGTTCAGGTTCCTCAGACAAGGCCGGGCTGGAGACGGTCCCCTTGGCCACAAGAGAGAAGATCCGGTCCAGGTTCCACGGCAGCCACGACCTGATCCACCGCCTGTTTGTCTGCATTTCAGGTGCCGGCTGGGCCCGCGTGGGGCGGGGCCTCAGGGGGTGGGCGGGGCCTAGCTGCCGGTGGGCTGCAGGGTGGGGGCCTTGTTGGGAGTGGGTGGGGCCTCAGGGTGGGGCGGGCCTGGCAGAGGGTGGGCTGCAGGTTGGGCGGGACCTCGAGTGTGGGCGGGGCCTGGCTGAGGGTGGGCTGCAAGGTGGGGCGTGGTTGGGGGTGGGTGGGGCCTCAGGGTGAAGAGGGCCTGGCTGAGGGTGGGCTGTAGGTTGGGCGGGGCCTGGCTGGGCGTGGGCCGCAGGGTTGGGCAGGGCCTGGCTGAGGGTGGGCAGCAGGTTGGGCGGGGCCTCGAGTGTGGGCGGGGCCTGGCTGAGGGTGGGCTGCAAGGTGGGGGCGTGGTTGGAGGTGGGTGGGGCCTCAGGGTGGAGAGGGCCTGGCTGAGGGTGGGCTGTAGGTTGGGCGGGGCCTGGCTGAGGGTGGGCTGCAGGTTGGGCGGGGCCTCGAGTGTGGGCGGGGCAGGGCTGAGGGTGGGCCGCAAGGTCCCTGCTGGGCAGGATGCGGGTTGTGCCCGGCCATGGGAGCATCCCCTCCCTGCCATCTGGGGATCCCCCCACAGTGCCATTTCATCATCCCCAAGCCCAGGAGGGAGGAAGGCTTAATTCCTCACTAGGGCCCCCATCTGTGACTGGGGAACCCATCCGGCTCCCGTGGGGGCCTTGGCCACCCACACAGCGAGGGTCTGTTCAGTTCGTGGTTCCGATTGTGGCGTTCATCCTGCCTAGTTTTGTTTCCCCCGAGTGGGGGAACAGGAAGGAGACGCCTGTTTTGTCTCCCCGGGGAATTCAGAGGGCCGTGAGCCAAAAGGTGTCTTTTTAATGCTGCTCTTTGGTTCGTGTGTTAAAATAACTAACACATCCATGTGATTCAACAGTATAAAAGTACGCACTGAAGGCCCCCTCCCCGGCCTCCTGCGTGCCCTTCCCACCCCCACCCTCCTGGTTTAGGGGTGCTTGCAGACGGGGCTTCCCCCGCAGCCCACGCTACCCGCTCTTCCCGGCCTGCTTGGCAGGACTGCAGCCTGTGGCCTGGGGGGGGGGGGGGGCAGGCGGGATCCCTGCAGAATCCCGGTCACGATGGGGGGTGTCCCATACTGCCCCGGGGCCCCCCAGGCACTGCCAAGCCAGGCCAGGTGGGACCAGGAGGACCCCGGTGACCCTGAGCTTGGCTTCACACAGCTGCCACACAGCTTTGTTCCGAGGTTTAGGGATATGGAGTCTGGCAGGCGCTCAGTACCGTCGCGGTGCACAAAGAATCCTCCGGAAGCGCTGACTGCAGTCCCTGGGGCGGGTCACTGGGCTTCCCGTTCTGGCCCGACGCCCGAGGCTTTCCCCTCACGCTGCCTTAAGTAGCAGCGGTGTCTGCAGCGAAGGAGCTAACGGGGCTTCGATTCTCGCTGAGAAATGGCCCTCACTCAGGGAGGAGGACCCCCCCACGCAGGGAGGGGGAGCCTCACTCAGCGAGGGGGAGGGCTCAGTCAGGGAAGGGGAGCCCCACTCAGGGAGGGGGAGCCCTCAGTCAGGGAAGGGGAGCCCCACTCAGGGAGAGGGAGCTGTCTCGAGGAGGAGGAGGGCTCTGCGGTGAGAGTGGGGGAAGCAGGGAATGGCAGGGAGTCTGGCAGAGGGCAGGGCCCACCTTGGCTCCCAGCCACACGCCCCGAAGGGGCCCCTGCAGTCAGGGGGACTTGGGGCAGCAGCGTCTGCCAGGGGAAGAGGGCACGACCGGACACACACGTGGCTGTGTCAGTGAAGGCGCTGCTGTGGGCAGTGGGCACGGTTCAGGGCCCTGGGGTCACCTGTCAGTGAGAGGCTAGGACCACTCAGGAGTAGTGGCTGCGACCCCAAGGATAAAATGTGGGAGTGAGAGTGAGCAGGGGCCAGCGGGGGGCTGGCTGTGTAGGCACCCCTCCACCGGCCTCCCCTGGACTCCTGAGCTTTCACTCCTGCCAACAAAGCCAGCTCCCAGGGGCTGGTGGCCTCTTCTTGCCCCCACCAACCTGAGGACACAGCCAGCGGCTGGAGCCCCCGGAGCCTGACGGCCCTCCTCCCCTCCCAGGTGTGGCTGACCAGCTGCAGACCAACTATGCCAGCGATCTGAGAAGTATTCTCAAGACCCTTTTTGAGGTCATGGCCACCAAACCAGAAGCAGACGACAAGGAAAAGCTAAAGAAGGGTGAGTCCCGCTCAGGGCGTGTCCCCACCCCAGGGATCAGCATCTCCTCACCCTGTAGGGCCACCCAGCTTCTGCACAACCTGCCACATTCCAAACAAGAAGCACCCAGCACTGCCAGGCTCTCCGCTAGGGGACCAAGGGGCACACATCACAGGCCCCAGAAGTGCCCGAGAGGCCACCTGCCTGGGCAGTGTCCCCACCACTGGCTCTGCAGGTGGCTTACAACCTCACACGCACTGGCCTGTGCCCGCAGAACCTCCCACTCTCCCTCTGCGTATGCTCCTGCGAGGTCACCCAACTTCTTGGGGCTAACAGGCTGGGAGGGACAGTGCCCTTCCTCCTAAAGACAAGACCCAGATGTGGCAGAGTCACTTTTAGCAAATTCTGGCTGCCAAAACAGTCCGAGGCCAGCCCAGAGTCAAGGAGGGGACATAGGCCCCATCTCTCCCTGGGGAAAGTGGCTGTTCATATCCTGTGGCCACCTGGGACCTGCCTCACATACTTACACATGCTCAACACATCACGGGTGTAGACACGTGCCCTCACACCCACATGGATACTTGCGTGCGCGCACACACACACATTCTCATATTGTCACGTGCCTGGGGTGGGGAGAGAGCCTGACCCTTGGCTTACCCTCTCCCCCCCCCCCCCCGTGCTGGGCTGAGATACCTGTTCTGGGCCAGCTGCCCCTCATCACAGGGCATTTGGGCACACAGGGCAGCCCGCCCCAGCCCACCAGAGCCCCTCCTTGCTAGCGGGGAGCAGGAGCAGAGTTAGTTCTGTGTGTCCACCAAGCTCTGACTCCTGGCAGCACCGTGCCAGGCTGCGCTGCCCCCATTTGCCGGGGATTCCTGGGCGGGATTGCCTCCTGAGATATCACGGTTCAGAAAAGGCAGGTGACATGGACCGCTTCTGCAAGCAAGGATGGTGGGCTTAGGGATCACAGCCCAGGGAGACCTTTCTGCACAGACCGTGCAGGGGCTCTGGGGCTGGGGGGCCCCCAGGGGGGCCGCATGCCTCTGGGCACTGAAGGCCCCTGCCGGGGTCAGTACCCGGCCTGCTGGGGCTGTGGTGACCCCATGGCCGTGGGACCGCAGCTGGGTTTGGGGGACCCCTGCCAGTGATGCAGAGGTGGGGCTACCGGGAACAGGTGTTTCTGTGCCCACCCCACCCCTCCCTTCTCTTCCAGTCACCCAGAGCCTGCGGAGTGCAGCCTTAGAGGATTGTGCCCTGTGCCAAGAGACCCTGTCATCCTCTGAACTGGCAGCCAAGACCCGAGATGGGGACTTGGAAGGTACGTGTGGAGCCTGGGCCAGCGCCCACGGTGCTGCGTGCTGGGCAGGGAGCAAAGGCCCTGTCTGGACTGTCCCCCTTTCTGCCCTGGATATGGAATCCATGAAGGCACCGCTTCTCCGACTGGGGGTCCCTCCCCAGAGGCCCTCTGGGCACGTAGCTGCCCCTGGGGAGGCAACTTCCCACTCTGGCATCCCCTCTTCGGCTCCCAGGGTGGGCACACGGGCCCCTGGCTGGAGGCGGCTGGGCTCGGCACAGGTACACACCTGTCCCCACCTGCATTCACCTGCCCCACAGGAAGGGCCTCAATGGCAGCTTCTGGCACCCTCTTCACAGGAGGCTGCAGGCTGCGCTCTCTGGTTACGTGGGAGCCCCGAGCCCCTGCTACCCTGTTAGCCTGGAGGTCAGGCCTGCTGGTGTCCCAGGCAGGGAGGGAGCATCCAGGGTAGGTTGGGGCCCTGGCATCATGTGTGTGGGGAGGGGCCGGGGACCTGGGAAAGGTGCTGAGATAGATGGTGGCAGGTGGGCCCAACCAGGTGTCAGATGTGCGTGGAGCTGAGAAGGAGTTGAGAGTTCACCCCATGATGGGCCAGAGGCCACAGCACTCCTGGTGTGCCTGGCCAGCTGGGCTGGCCCTGCCTGTGTCCGTCTCAGGGCCTCCCTGGCGCTCCAGTGCTCCGGGGGTGATGGGGTTGCGGGTGTCCAGAGGGGGCTGCGGGGATGGGGTGTCCGGAGCAGGCACAATCTCCCGACTCTTTCTGGAAAACCATACACGAGGTACAAAGCACCTGTAGCAGGAACTCGGAGCCCCTCTGCTCAGGAGGAGCGGAAGTGAGAAGCTGTGAGGTCCGGCTTCCCAGTGCACGGGCGGGAGCCGCACCCTCCCTGCCGACTGCCGACCCAGCCTGGCTCCTGGAAGTGGCACCTGCTGACAGAGCCTGGATGCTGGTCAGAGGAGCGGTTCCAGGAAGTCCCCCGGACTCTCACGGTCCTCACAGGAGAGGGTTTGGCCTTTTCTGTCTGAGCTGGTGTCTGTGGCCTAGCATGGCCCTTAGGGGCTAACATTGCCACCTGGGACTTCCCTGGGGTCAGCCTGGGATTTTTACACAGGGGAGGGGTGGCAAGCGGGAGAAATGACCTCCCTGCACTGAGGTGAGCTCACGGGGCCCAGAGAGGAAGGTGGGAGGGGTGGGTGGGAGGTAGTTTTGGGTCTGTGCAGGCAGGAGGAGGGGCAGACCCTCCAGGCCAGGAGGGAGGCCAGGAGACCCCAGGCCCTTCTTGGACAGCAGCCTTGCCGAGTTCCGTTTGGAGGTGCTGAGGATGGGGCCAGGGGTGCAGGCCAGTGCCCACCTGAGCCCTGGGGGTCGTGCGAGTCTGGACAGACCACCTCTGAGCACACTGTGGTCTGAGGGATGGATCTCAGATGTTCTCCCCCACCCCTCCCGGCTCTTGGCTCTGGCCTTGGGCCCTGAACGGGAGGAAAGTGCCTGTCTTGCTGTGTGGGAGCTCTCTCCTCCCCCACACTGATGAGTCTCCGAATCCCAGAGCAAACCTCCATAGAGGCTTCCAAGCACCTCTAGAAGTGAGACAGGATGGGTCCCACACCCACCTGGAAGGGGGGCCCAGGCCCCAGCCTGGCCTGCACCTGTGTCAGGGAGGGGCCGGCCGGACGTCTGCCTGGGTTCCCAGGACCACGAGGACCCCATAACTGCTCTGGAGCCAGGGGTGGGCAAGGCTGGGGCCCCGGGGGGCCCCACAGAGTGTGCCGAGCTGGTGGCTGATTTCTTCACTTCTCAGCTACCACCTCTGCCCGAGGGCCCTGCCAGGCTGGGTGCTGACAGAGAGAGGTTCAGGAGAGGGTCATCCGGGTGAACACTCCCTGCCCACGTCCCGAATCCAGGCGGCCTGGCGGACAGGCACTGACAACAGCTGCAAAGGTCCTGTCCATGTGATGCCAGCAGTTTCCCGAGACCGTAACCAGCACCCGGAGTCCAGGGGAGGATGGGAGGGGAGGAGAGCTGGAGCTGCTGGGGCCCATCCGGCGGAAGGCACCGGTACACCCACTGCCGGGGTCGGCCTCCCACCCCAGCCCACCGGCTGCCACTGTCACCGCTTCGTGGCCCCCTCTGGCTGACGCGTACCCCCTTCTCGTCCCAGATCCACCAGAGTGGGTCCCCGATGAGGCTTGCGGCTTCTGCACGGCATGCAAAGCGCCCTTCACTGTTATCCGCCGGAAGCACCACTGCCGAAGCTGCGGGAAGGTAAGAGGGGCACGGTGGCCAGAGGTGGTGCCCGCAGACCCAGACACTGTGGCCAGGGCATCCCCGGGGCCCGCCCGCAGGATCTGGGAGTCAGGACCGACCCCCCAGGGCACTGGTAAGGCCTGTGGGGCCCCGCTTTGACTTGGCACTGTGTGCGGACTCCGGGCACTCTGCCCACTGGGTCCCGATGGTGTGGTGCCCAGCCCCCAGCCGCTTCAGAGCTGGGGACGTGGAGGGAAGGAGGGTCTGAACAGGAGGCCTGCAGCAGCCTTGGAGTAGGGCTGGGACCCTCCTCGTGAGCCTGGCCTCCCGAGGCCATGACCCACCCCAGGCTTTTCCGAAGGTCCCCTCCCTGCCCACAGAGCCCCGCCCGTGGTGCCCGGCACGCTGGAGGAGGGGGGATGTGGGAACCGCCGAGGTCGGGAGGGGTGAGGCACGGCATGGCGGGGAGGGTGGCGGTGGCTTGTTTGGCACCCTGGCTCACCAGGTCCCCTGCCCGCCCCTCAAATTCCAGATCTTCTGCTCCCGCTGCTCCTCGCACTCGGCCCCGCTGCCCCGCTACGGGCAGGTGAAGCCCGTGCGCGTGTGCACGCACTGCTACATGTTCCACGTCACACCCTTCTACAGCGACAAGGCGGGCATCTGACAGGACGCCGGCACTCCCCAAACCTGCCAGGGCCCCAGAGGACTCCCGGGGGCGGTGCTGCTGGCCGCAGGAGGGTCTCCACTGCATTTCACTGAGCGGCCGCCACCACTGCAGGAGGCTGCGGGCCGCCCAGGCTTCCAGAACGTCCAGCTCCTCCGTCCCTCCTACCCTGGACTCCCCACCTGCGGGGACCCCCGGCCAGCTGCAGGGGCCAACGGGAGGTCGGCTTCAGGCAGTGGGGATACCCAGGGCTGCCAGGTGGCTGCCTGGGCAGGGGTGGGCTTTCCTCCCACCTGCCCCCTGCCCCTGCCCTCTGCCCCCCCGGCCCCTGTCCCCTGCCCTCTGCCCCCGGCCCCTGGCCTGCTGAGCTGCTCAGCCATACTAGAAGGCCTACGCAGAGCCGGCTCTTGACCAGCCAAGTGGGACCGCACCTGGGCTGATGGTGGACAGGTCCAGGAGAAGGGCAGGCCTCGGCGTCCCCACAGGGCTTTCCCATGCGCTGCCCGTTCTCTGTCCCTGCCCCGAGCCCGCAGCTGCCATCTCATTCTCCAGCGCTGCCCCTCCCTTGGCCAAACAGCAGGCATCTTGTTTATTCTCGGAGGGGGAGATTCAGACACACGGCCAGGTCCTCTGGGCCGCAGGCATGCCCCTGCCGGTGTGTGCCGGCTGCTGACGAGATGGGGGGCCAGGCAGCTGCCTGCACAGCACTGAGACCCAGTTCCCCAGGTTCTTAGGCCAGGGCCCCCGGGGTCCGAGGACCACCAGATGTCACCCACCTGCTGCCACTACCCCCTTCCCTCTGACCCCCTCCCCCCAGGGACCCTGGCCCACCTCCTCAGACCCCAGAGTGGCCCGGCACCCAGGCGGAGGCCGCCAGGGGGCCCCAGCACGGACACCTCAGGCTTAAATCTCAGGCTTCACATTGCAGTGAGGATTGCAGCTTTATTTTTAGAGAGACGCTAACTACTGCTTCTTTTATAAGAAAATCCAACTACTGCTGAACAGTGGGTACACATGCACAGAAATGGCTTCTGGGGGGGGAGTATATAATGGAGGAAATATTATGTATTGAGATTATTTTTATTTTCTAAACGCTGTAATTCGAAGCCATTTCCATAAATCTATTTAAGGATTGCAGACACTTGTTTCTGGTGTGAACGTGGACTTCTTTTTCTGCGTCTGGGAAGCGGTGTTCTTGCATTCTTCCCTAGAAAGCTCCGGGCTTCTGCGCTCTTAGGGAAATTGAGGGGTTCCCATGAGCCCGTAGGAGAGGGGTAGCCAGCCTGCCCCCCCGAAAGCCCCATCCCATGCCCTACGAGGGTTCCAGGGTCTCCACTGCCTGCCCACTTGCCCCGCCCCTTTTCTCATGGTCTTCAGCTCAGAATCCTGGCCTGTGTGTGTGTTGGCGGGTGGGTACTCTTGGACACTCCCCCTTGGAGCCCTCCCCACCTGGTCCGGGTCAGGACCACCCACCCACCCGGGGGGGCTGCCTTCTGGAGTGCCCTGGAGAGAATGCAGGGGAGTAGGCTGCACCCTGGGGTTGCCATGGCAATGGGGCCTTCCTCTGCTCTTGGAGGCTGATCACTTGGGTGTCTAGTCCCTTGGAGGTGGACACTGGGACCCCAGAGAATGGAGGGATGGTTGTGAGAAACCACCCAATTGGTGGCCACCAGGCCCACTTTCTTCCCGAGAGGTGAAAGAGTTTAGAATTGGGGGACTCCCTAGGGGCACTCCTGAGTCCTTCAGGAGTAGAAGAGAAGGGATTTGCAGGGGGACCTGGTGTCTCTGGCTGCCCAAGTCTGGGCCTCATCCTCCTGCCCTGGACAGAGCCCCTCCCACCCCTGTGGGTGGCTGCAGCTCCAATGGCTGGACAGTGGAGACTTCTGGAACGTCAGCTGCCCGGGGAAGAAAGACAGCCCCTGCTATCAGACCAGGAGGTCAGCCCCTCACAGGAGAAGCTGCTTTGAGGGGACACTGCAGGGTCCCCCTTCCTCTCCTCAACAGGCCCACAGTTGTCACCTTCCAGACTAAAACACTGTGGCCCTCCTTATCCACCAGGTCAGGCTGGGAGGCACGGAGACCCAGGAAAGAGGGTCTGCCCACCCTTGGCACAGACAGAGCTGCGCTCCTGAGGGAGAGGCCTGGGTCCCAGGGAGACAGGGAGAGCTCTGGGTGTGGCCTGGAGCCAGGAAGCCCGCCAAGCCAGATTTGGCCTGCCCTTGTGCATCCCTACCCTGAGCTGCCCTGGAGGAAGGTTCTGGGGCCATGGGAGCCTCCAGTAAGAGTGACTACTTGTACCGTTTGTTCAGGAATGAGAGTCCTGAGTCATGAGACTTTCCGTGCTAAACCGGGGACGTGGGGTCATCCTACCCTTCGACAGAGCTATCCACACCCCAAGGGCAGAGCCAAGACCTGGGGATGGGAAGTGGATTAGTCCAACACCGAGTTTCCCACTCAGGAAGGTTCTAGAAGGAATAGTCTGCTGCCCACCCACAGTAGGGGCTCAAGACTGGGAGACCTTGGGGACAGGGACAGGTAGAGAGAGAGACACGAGCTCCAGATTTGGAGGCAGCCCTTGCAAGCGGGCTTGGGCCTGGAGCAGCCTTCCTGAGCCCCCCAGTTCCCCTGTGTCACCATCATTATGTCCTTCCTGTTACCGTTTTCTGAGCGCTGTCCCCTCTACTCCCCTTGACAATCCCCCGAGGGGGCAGGATCCCAGTGTCATAGATGGAGAAACTGAGGCTTACAGAAGTTGGCAGACGCTGTTAGCTTTTAGGAGGGTCACACGAGAGGCGGAAGCAGAGGGTGCCGTGACAGTCCCAGCTGGCTCTGCCTGGAGAGCCCCTTCTGAGGCAGGTGTGGAGACAGGGGCTCCACCGGCATCTGAACGCCCACGGCACACCCCTGTCTGGCATCAGGGAAGGCTGGGGAGCTGCAGGAGCCTGGTGCACCTGGGTCTGGCTTGCCCATCTCCCCTCTCTGGCTATGCACAGGCCCTGGGGAGAAGGCCTTCCGTGTGCCCCAACGCCTCCACCCCATGCTTCTGGTAACAGGTGGGGGTCCTAGGTCTGGCTGGGCCCCACAGGTACTCAGGACCTGCAGCCTGCAGGCCACCAAGGCAGAGGATGGAGGGCCTGGGGTGGAGCACCCAAAGCTCTCTGTACTCACTCTGGGAGGTGGCACGGGGGTGGGGACGAGGGATGCACCCCACCTGGTCCTGCCCCTCCCACAGTGGGCTCAGCTCATCCAGTGCTCCCACCTCCCACCCCTACACCCACCCCTGGCCTCTGGAGGTGCCCTGCTGCTTGCCCCCACTTGTGGCTCATCCGTCCCCACAATGTGCCCAGGGACAGCCAGCCTGCCCTCAGGCCTGGCCCTCCTCCCCTGGACATGCAGGTGGGCAGCCCCCCACACCAGCTGTGTGGCCTTGGTGTTCCGGCTGCTGGGGAAGGTGATGAACAATATAATCCCGGGAGGCCAAATGGGAGGACTAGGGTTGGAGGTGTGCTCCCCTTCTGGGGCCCAGGACTGCGCCCCCTCCAGGGTCCCTGCTGCAGACCCTGGTGGCCACCAGAGGGCGACCCATCCCACCACCTGCGCTCCCAGTGAGGTTGGGCTGCCAGGGCAGGGGGGCCACCGCATTGCTGCCTGCAGGGGTGAGGAGGGGCCAGGGAGGGTCCCAGCTCAGCAGGGACTGCAAGCAAGGCAAAACACATCCCAGCCAGGTCTAGGATGGGGAAACAGGCGTCCTACTTAGAGCTGGACATCTCAAACCACCGGGGTTGGGGCTGGGGGCTGATAGCACCATGGAGGGGGGCGGCTTCTCAGCCATTCCTGGCTCTTCCTGTTCCCTGGACTCTGCAGTGGGAGCTGGGGGAAGGTGGGCATGACCCAAGGTGCCTGCCCCATGCCACCCCCATGACCCAGTGTCCTGGAGGCACTAATCTCCTCAGAGGCCTAGCCAAAGCCACCTCCTCCAGGCAACCTTCCTAGCCTGCAGCATCCTCCTCCACCCCCCCCCCCCACACCCCACATTCTCAGGGCAGAGTCTGGGGTCTCCTTGCAGGAGTCAACAAAACTCTAGAGCCTCTCCTGCCTCTGAGACTTGGGAGAGGGGCAGATTCCAGCACTGAGCAGTCACTCAAAGTTAATGTCACATCCAAGACTTAAACACGCAAGCAAGGCTTTGCGTTCTGCTGTGCGCTCAGGGTAGCTCAGGGCTGGATCCTGCACCTGACCTGGGCAAAGATGGGCGCACAGACATTCTGGATCTTTCCTGCCCTTGGGGCCTGCAGATCTGGAGCAGAGGGCATGTGAGCTGGTTGGCCCCTAGGCCTGGGTTGTGATACCTCTGCCCATGCCAGGTCCTAGCCCTCCTGCCCCTAGTTCATGGGCCACTTCTCCCCTCACTTCCCCCACCCTATGTGCACTGAGGTGCCACCCACCATCACAGGCAGTGTGGAGCCACTGGGAAGGGCTGGTCCTGGGTGTTGCTAGGAGAGGGGTCCCTGAAACAGCTCAGCTGCAAGGTGGGGCCACCCCTCTCCTCTCAGACTGGGATGCCGTATGCACCTGGTTCCCACAGTCACACCTGGCCCCTTGCCCAGCCGGCTGTGGAACAGAGCAGCCCTCGTGCCCCACGGCAGTTAGTAGGGTGGGCATCCAGCAGGTGCACTCACCCTAGGCAAGGTGCCGGCTTTAGGACTGGGGCCAGCAACCTACTCTTCACATAGCAGGGATGAAGGGACTCTGCAAAATACCAGCCACCAGGTGGTAAGCCTGGGGTTCTACCTCCTAGGCCCCCCAACTCTGAATGCATCTGCCCCTCCCCAGAGTTGGGCACTCTCCTTTATCCTGCACAGCTCTTAGGGACTGTGCCCTGGTTCTGGGGTAATTGTGGGGCATGAGCAGGAAAGGCTGGGGTTAACATCAAGACAGCCCATGCAGGGCTGTCTAATGGCAGGTTCCAAGTACCCGGCTGGGTCCTGCTGAGCTCTGCTGGGGTCTTGTAGGGAGGACAACACACCCCTAACCCCATTTCTCAGATCACACAGCTGGGCTCCCACCCCCAGCAAATAGCGTTAGGTCAGGAGGTGGCTTGGTCTTCCTGCTCCTGTGTCACCAGGCCTGGGTCACATTTGTGGGAGCACCGATATCAATGCTACTGGGATTTCCAGGAGACACTAGGCAGTCCCTAAACCTCAGGATTCCCAGTTCCCTTAACCATAAACCGGGAATTCAGAAATGCACAAGGAAATGGTGTAAACATCCAATCAATCCTAGGATGGAAAGTAGAGATTTTTATAGTTTTTGTTCTGTTTCGTTGGCAGTAGCAATGCCCCCTTTAGAGGTTTGGGCAGGGTCAGGGCAGGGGTCCAGCCACCTTATCCCCACACTCTCCAGCCTGCTGGGCCCCTCCTCAGGAGTTGCCAGGCCACGAGTCTCAACAACCAGTGAGAAGGAAGACCGAAGGGAACTGAGGCCAGTCTGGGGATGCCTCCAGGCTGCCAGTCCCTGCTCCTACGGAATCAGTTTAGGGTCAGGGGCCACTAGGGCCACCCAAGTGCAAGGAGTTTGATGAGGGGCTCACTCCTCTCCCAAGGAGGGCAACTCTCTTCCCTAGAAAGCGCTTCCTTGGAAAGTCTTGGAATGTCTCCACTCTTCAGACCAGACACGAGCACGCAGCCCTCCACTCTTGGGAAACCCTCCGGACCATGGCAGCAGATCTCTGCCCCTTCCTTCAGGCCTGGGGTCCACTGGGCAGCTCTGAGGGGCCCTCCCTCTCTGGGTCTCTGCCCGTTGAGGTGTGGCTCAAGATCTGCCTCTTGGGCTCTGACCCTCTACGTCCCTCCTCCAAGCTCCGGTCTTTCCTGGGGTCACTCTGCGTCCGGCAGGAAGGGATGTCGCTTTGCAGCCCGTAAGACACCCCCGAAGAGAGCACGAGGTCCCGTGCTCCCGCGGAGCCAGTGCTGTGGCTGTTCCAGGGCAACAGGTTCCTGCACACGACGTGCACACCCGGCGGACAGGCCAGGCGCACGCGACACCTCCCGCACCCTGACCAGCCCAGGGGCGCTGGTCCGGTGGCTTGCGGTGCCACCGCGCTCCGCTTCCTCCCGGCAACGCGTCCGGCCGCGGCGCCCTCATTGGCCGCGCGCCCCGCAGCCGGCCATTGGTCCGCGGTCCCTATTTTACATAGACCGTTCTGGGCCAATCGGCGCACGGCGCCTACTTATCATGCACGCCGGCCGCCAGTCAGCGAGCGCGGGGGCCGGGCCACCACGTGCTGTTGCTAAGCTTGGGCTTCTAAATTGTTACTACCGCGGCGGGCCTATCGGAACCGAGCTTCGCATCTGTCAACATTCTCGGCCCGGCCCGAGGCGTTCGGCCAGCTCCCATTGGCCCCGGCCCGGCCTAGCGCCCGCCCCCGGGCCCGGAGCGCCGGCCCCCATTGGCTGCGTCGGCCGCCGCTCGCCTTATGTGTCAATTTGAGGGCCCGAGGCGGAGGGTGGCGGCCGAGCGCGCTGGGAGTCCGCGGGAGTCGGGGAAGTGGGGCCGCCGGGCGCGCGGGGCGGGCGGCTAGCGGAGCCGGCCGGAGAGGGCCGGGCAGCGGCCGCCGCCGTCCCGGAGCGCGCGGGCGGGCAGGAGGATGGAGCTAAATTCCCTGCTGATCCTGCTGGAGGCGGCCGAGTACCTGGAGCGCAGGGACCGAGGTAGCGCCCGCGCCCCTTTGTGCGTCGGGCCGCGGGCGGGCGGGCGGCGGCGGCGGGGCCGGGGCCGGGGCGGGGGCCCGCTGACCGCGCCGTCTGTCCGCAGAGGCCGAGCACGGCTACGCCTCGGTGCTGCCCTTCGACGGCGACTTCGCCAGGAAGAAGACAAAGGCGGCCGGCCTGGTGCGCAAGGCCCCGAACAACAGGTACCGCCCCCCCAGCCCCCGCGCGGCCGCCCCCCGCCCGGCCCGGCGCCCGGGGTCGCCCCACCCCGCCGAGCGCCCTCCCGCGGCCCCGACCCCCGGTCCGCAGCCCGGCCGCGGCCGCGCGCCCCGGCGGCCAGCCTGGAGGAGGAGGCGCGCCGGGGCCGCGGCCGCAGCCCCGCCCGGCCGGCCCCGCCCGCGCCGTCGCCATCTTCCCGCGGGCCGCGCCTCCTCGGCCTCTCGCGTAAACAGTGCCACGCGTACAGCGCCAGCCGCTCGGGGTCTCCTCCCGCAGCCGCTCCCCGCTCCCAAGTTGTTCTGGACTTTTCCGGGCAGGAAAAAAGTTGTCATTGGGCGCTGGCCGGTGCCCCCGTGAGTCCAGGGAAACTGAGGCTCGGTGCAGAGCAGCGTGGGACCGCTCGCCCTGACCTCTGCTTGCCGCGGGTGGGTGGGCCGCACCTCTCCTGCGGCTGGGCTGAGGACCCCTACCCCCAGGGGCCTGGACAAAGAGGGCGCCCCGAAGCCTTGCCTGGGCCCCCACCCGTCCCACCGCTCCTGCCCCTCTCCTGACACAAGTGAAAGTGCAGCGACAAGCGTAGGGTTCCTTTCTTTGGGACAGGAGGCCTTTTTTAAGGGGAGCTGGAAGAGGTGCGGGCCGCCGTGCAGCAGCCCTCCGGGTGCCAGCGATCCCCACCCCCTCCCCTGGCCTCGTTCCCAGGCTGTGAAGCGCAAAGCCGGGGTACACATCCCTGCAGGGGCATGGGGACCCTGAGCTAGGGCTCCCACGGGGTTCCCCTCTCCCCGCTGCCATGAGGACCACAGCACACCTGGCACTGTCTGGGGGCCCACTTTGGCTCTGGACCATGTCACCACGCTGGGAGCTGCTCTTGCAGGGGGCTTCGGGGCCCCTTGGCAGAGGGTGCGGCTCATTCCTGTGGCCTGCCTGTTCTTGGGAAACAGAAAGGCTGGCACAGGGACCCATCTCCTGTGACGTCCTGGCGCCCCGGGCCTGGCAAGGAATCGGGGGAGTCTCCATCTGCCCTGGCTGGACGAGCCTCTGAGTCCCAGCCCCTGGTCCCCTGCTGAGGGCAGTTTGGGAAGGGATACGTGAAGGGGGGGGGGCACCACTGCCTCAGGCCTCCTCAGGGAGCTAGCCAGGCCCGTGCTGTTGGCTCTCATTGCCCCCAGTGCCATGGCACCCCTGGAGAACTCCGTGACGTGACCTTGGACTCCCATGGGGTACCCAAAAGCGATCACCAGAATTCTCTCTAAGATTCTCTGAAGAGGGCCCCTTATGCACGGAGTGGTTCGCGTAGGTGCTAATATTCACCCAACCCATGAAGGAGGTGTTATTTTTATCCCCATTTTAAGGCTGAGGAAACTGAGGCATAGACCAGTTGAATTACGTGCCTGGCCCCCTGTCCCCTCTCTGGGACTCCCGTTCTGCAGTGGGGTCCTGGCCTTCTACATTCTGCAGGATGGAGATCTTGAGCTCACTGGGAAGGGAATGAGAGGTCTACTGGGCTGCGTTGCACCTCCCTGCTGCTCCTCTGGGCAGAGCCTGCCGCTCCCAGTGTCTCAGGCCCCTACGGCTCACAGTGATGGTCCCTCCAGGCTGTCCTGGCCCAGCTGGGCCTCAGCCAACCCAGACCAGGGCCCAAGGCAGAGCAGGGCCCAGAGGGTTCGGGACCCTGACTTGGCAGGGCAGTCCCAGCCTGCAAGGCTTCTGTGTCCCACCAAGATGAGGGAAAAGGATGGGCACGGCTGGGCCCGGGGTGAGGGGTGAATAGTGGGGCAGGAGGGTGACATGTGTGGGGAGGCCTCACAATTGCCAGAGCTCCAGGAAGGGCTCCTGGGAACAATGGTTCAGCAAGAGAGGCCTAGAGCCAGCCTGCTGGGGCTCAGGTCTTACAAGGACATGGGTAGAGGAGTATCTACCTGGAGGCGTTGATGTGGGGTGTGAACCGGTGATGCCAGGAATGTGCTTAGTAGAGCTCCAGCCGTGGGTCCACCCCCACCCCTAGCCCCAGTACGAAGCATGCGTCAGACAGGGCATTCCTGGACCCATGTTACAAACCCCCCAGGAGGCTAGCACAGGTGTCTGGGAGGAGCCCCAGGCGGGGCTCTGGGCCTCTCTCCCTACTGCCGGCTAGCCAAGGAGTGTTCCTCTCTCTCCAGGAGGGGGTCCAGCCCAGACTGTGAGGGGGTGGCCAGGCCGGTTGCTCTACACTGAAGGACACTCCCTGACCCTTCTATCCTGCACACGTGGGCAGACCCACGCTGGCGGGCTGTTGTTCAGGCCTCGAGGAGCCTGACAGCTCTGCTCCCTCCTGGTCCTGGCCAGTCCTGACAGGGGTTCCAAAGCTCCTTGCCCAACCCTTGTGACCAGCAGGCCCTTGAGCCCCCCAGAACCCAGGTCTGGAGGCTCTCCTCAAGCTGCAGAGGGGAGGCCCCAGTTGGCTCTGATGGGGCCATGAACCATGGTGGATAGCAGAGGCACGAAGGCTGGGCAGGCACTCCAGCTCCTGGGGTGGGGACGGGAGACACCTAATCCAGAGTTCCTGGAGCGGGAGAGTGAGGGCAGGCAGGCAGAGGTCAGCAGAAGCTCCAGGAAGGAGTGAGGGGTGGGGGACACAGCATCCAATCTGGGTGTGCCCCGAGGTGGCCGGAGCCCTCTGCTCACATGGGAGGGAGCCTGGCAGGCCTCGGAGTCCTGGCTGTCCGTGGGGTCCCCGCCTGGACTGGGAGAATGATCTAGAACGGGGAGGTTGGCCCTGCTGCGTTGCTGCTCTGCAGGGCAGATGTGGTGGCACTGCCCACTGGAGTGCTTAGGACTCTGTACCCCTGTCTGAATGGGCCAGATGGGCAAGGCTTGAGCAGCAGATGGGGCCACTGTTCCCAGAGAGGCCAAGACCGTGGCCCCAGAGGGAAGCAGAAGGGCCAGCTTCAGTGTCCCTCCTGCCCACTGGGCCAGGAAGCATCCAGGTATCAGAGCCCTGGGCTGAGGGCTCTTGGGCTGGGTCTGCTCTGTCCCTCGATGTCCCTGCTGGTGCGAGCTGTGATCTTGCAGGTGGGAGAGCCCAACACGGTGAGGATGTTGCTATGTATGGCTGGGGTTGTCAGGACAGCACCACCCTGCGTCCTGAAGTCCTGGCCTCTGTGCTCACCTGCAGCTGGGTCCCTGTGACAGCTCCTGTGGCTCCAGAGACACTGCTGGCCTCCGGGAGTGTGGGGTGGAGAAGGCTGGTGGCTTAGTGCCTGGTAGACCTTGGGAACACAGGGTGGGTCAGTCGTAGAACCTTCTGGAAGGGGTCCTGGACCTTCCTGCTGGCAAGAGTCCTCACATGTCTCACTAAGTAAGTCAGGCAGTCCTAGACACCCCTGGACATGACTGCACTTCTGTGTCTCCTGTCCTTGTCACTCAGTGTGAGGTTCCCCCAGCCTTTGGTCAGAAGTGCTCACCTGCCCAGCACTCCCCATCCCGAGCCGTCCTGGGACCCACACCCTCCCTGCCACCATCTTGCAGGTTCCTGAGTCCCTGAGTAGAGCTGTCATTCTTGTGCTTTGGTGGTCAGCAGAGTGAGCTCTGTCTTTCTGTCTCTCTAAACAGGTCCTCACACAATGAACTAGAAAAGCACAGGTAAGTGATCCCCTGTCCCTCCCCCCCAGGCCCCACGTTGGCCACCTGACATGTCCTACCTATCCTTCTGCTGAAGGGATGCTGTGGCCGCACCCGCATCCACCTGCTGTGCCCTGGGTGTGGCCACCTGCACTGCCAGGCCGTGCCCTTGCTTGGGAAGGGTCAGTCTTGAAGGAGGAGTCAGGCTCCGGTCTCAGGCACTCCCATGCCAGCAGGCAGAGACCGGGGCCTGTGCCCTGCTCATGAGAGCTCAGGTGGGGGTGAGCGGCTAGGGACAGGCCCCCTGTGCTATGTGGCAGTCAGGGCCAGCTCCCTGGAGGAGAAGATCCATCTAATTTGGGGCATTTGCTGCCTTTGGGAGCAGCTTTTGAGCTCTCAGGACACTGGCCTCCAGCCAGGAGGGTTCAGCCCTCTCAGTCTGGGGTTCCTTAGTTTAGGGTCCCTTGCACTGTGGGGTGTGCCTTCCAAGGAGCTCCCACTGGTCTTATCTGGGGGCAGTGGGAAGGGCAGCCGGGCTCTGGCCATGTGGGCCTGAGGGAAAGCTCCGGGCCCAGGCTGGATCCCGGGACACCCACCTGCCAGCTGCAGGGCCCAGTCTGCTCTGGGTTCTCCGAGGAGTGGGAGGGCTTGGGGTGAGAAGTGGGGAAGGGGCAGTACAGCCGGCCCAGGTCGGCCCCAGAGCCCTCCCAGGTGCCCCTAGCCTGGGTGCTACAGGCCTTGTCGTGCCCTCGGGGGCTCCACGACCCTGCACCTTCTCTGACGAAGGGACGAGACACAGGCAGGCTAGGCCCTGCCGACAGGTGGCCTTGCAGCTGGTCTTAGCAGGGTGGTGCAGCTGTGGGTGGGTCCTGGGATGCCTTGTGGTAGCTTCTTCCTGACCTTCGCTCCCATCTGTGAAATGGGCCAGTTCTTTCCTTCCTTCTTGGGTCAGTATTGGGCGGTAGTGGGGGTGTACAAGGGTAGTGGGTAGTGTACAAGGTAAAAAACTCCAGCCTGCCCTGGGAAAGCTTGGAGCATAGCCAGTTTTCTGTGCCCCCCTCCCCCTCCGGGGACGCCCACAGCAGCGCCAGCTTCCTCTCCCCTGGGATCCAGCCCTCGGCTGGGTGGGCGCTGGGTGGGGACAGGATGCTGTGTTCTTTGGAGGAACCGTACTTCCTGGACTGGTCCTGTGTGATTGAGGGGTTCCCAAGAGACCGTGGAGGTGGGGCAGGTGTGGGGGCCCTGGGGTTCCTCCCAGGCTGGAAGACACGGCCAGCCTCACTGGGACCCAGGAGCCTGGACAGGCATGTGGGGATGCTCTAGAAAAGGCTTCCTGGGGGTGGTGTCTGGAAAAACAGCCCCTCAGTTCAGACAGAGGGGATGACACGAAGGGAGTATGGGTGGCAAGGGCATGGCTGCCTATGGAGGGGGACACGTTGCTAGCCTTGACCCCTACAACTGCCCCTTGGCCTTGGCCTTGGCCTTGGCCTCAGTCACCTTCTCCCAAAGCGTGCCCCTAGGCTGGGCCTTGGGGGGCTCTGTCCAGACACCGAAGCAGGACAGACAGGTGGCCTGAGGTCCGTGTACACTCCCCCATCCCGATGCGGGGCGTGTGTTCCTGGCTGACCATGAGGGGCCCACAGTCTTGGAGCTTGGGACCTGGTCAGGCCCCGGGTCACAGCTGTACCTGTGCCGATGCTGGATGCTCCTGGCTGCTGGCCACGGGCAGGAACGGAGCAGCTGGCTGGGTCACCGGCTCCGCACGTTGCCCTCCCTGGAGGTGTGCCTACGTTGGGCCTGTGGGGCATCCCCCGGCGTGTTCTCCGAGCCAGCCCGGTCAAGCTGAGGCCTGCCCTGCCCGTTCCTTCCCCGTCCTCCCTTCTTCTCTTGTGGAACGCTGCTCTAGTGTTCTGCTCCTGACCCCAGGCCTGGGGGTCGTGGAAGTCAGATGTTTCTTGGCAGGATGACCCCCCCCCCCCCCAACAGCTCAGCTCCAGGATTTAGGTTTTGTGTGGAGGGGTGGGGGGCCCTCTGCAGGGGCTGCCATGCCATGTCTGCCTGACACAGTGGCTCACCGTCTCTAGAAACCCCACAACTGGAAGGTGCGGGAGCACATGAGGGGAGAATGGGGCACCCTTGCTTCTCGTCACACCTACTGAGGGAGCCACAGTTTGGTGCCTCTCCATGCTGCCTCTTCTCGGACTGCCGGGCCTGGGGTGGCCTAGAGCGTGGCCCTGCGGAGCTGGGCCCCTGCCCCTCGGGTGCCGGGGGATGCGGCATGGGAGCCCTGGGTCTTCCTCTGAGGAGCAGGGTCTTGTGGTGGCAAGCGGGCAAGTCCTGGGTCAAGAGCCAGGCCGTGGCCGGCTGCCAGAGACGGAGCTGCTGTTAACAGACTGCAGTGATTCCCAGAGGCGGGTTCTGGCCCCAGAATCCACACAGGGTTCCTTCAGGAAGTGGTGAATTTTCAAAGCTCCCAGGAATGCCGGGGACAGCCACGGGGCACTGGCAGAGGGCCTGCGGCGCTGTGGCAGCCCCAGAGGAGGGCTGCAGGGCCCCGGCACCCCTTCCGGCTCCAGAGAGGTCATGGGGCAGCCCGCTCCCCACAGGGGTGGGGCATGGGGTTCCTGCCCGGGCCCCACAGCCGGCGCTGGTTCCCACCCCGCCGAGGCTGCCCTCCTGGCCCAGCGCTCCTCTGGAGCTGGGTGGGCGCGCTGTCCAGTGGTAAACGTTGCACGGCTGTGGTCCAGCGGGCTCTCCTTGTCTCTTGAGAAGCCTCTGCTTTGGGATTTCTAAAGCAGTCCGTCCACGTTCCTCGCAGACGCCGGTGGGCCTCCCCGGCTCCCCCCTCAGAGTCAGCCATCCCAGGCGGCTGGGAGGCCGCACCTGCTCCCTCCTCCTCCGCACGGATACTAACTTGGATAAGAATGGGACCTTGTCATCTGCTCTTTCTAACCTGACCTTTCACCGGACACCACGTGAGTGTCCACCTGTGTCGTGCGTTCCCCTCCGCCTCCTGGTCCCAGCGCCCGCACGGGCACGCGTGCTGCCTGCACTGTTAGGGGCGGCCCTCTGGTTGACGCAGGCCGGGCCACAGCGAGCGTCGGTAACCGTGCATCTTTGCATCCGTGGGGGGCAGTCCGGTGGGACCCGGATCCTACAAGTGCAGGTGCTGGTCAAGGGTTTGGGTCGCCGCAGCGGCCCTCAGCGCTGCCGTCCCTGTTCGCTCTCCCTGAACAAAGCGCAGATGGGCCTGTGCGCCGCCTGAGAGCCGGCCGGTCCTTTCCAGTCTGGCCCAGACGCCCGCCCGCCCGCCTGCCCGCCCTGCTTGGTCCTCAGTTCCTAGAGTGCTGGGAGACCGACTCGGTTTTGTGCTAGCTTAGCAGTCTGTGCTCTGCAACTTGCCTGTTTGCGTCCTTTGCCCGTTTTCCACATTAAGATACTCCTCTCTTTGTTTTTGATGTGTATGAGCTCAAAATGTCACGGATACTAACCATTTGTCTTTTATGTGTATCACAGATACTTTTCCACTGTTGTTCGTCTTTCGGCTGTGTTTTTTCTTTCTTGTACAAATGTCTCTTTCTGATTGTAAAAGTAATATGTGGTGTTTTTTTTGTTTTTTTTTTTTAGCGTAGAAAACTTGGAAAATATAAAAACAAATAACTAAAAAACACAAACCGTAAAGCCAAAGAAATAAACGTTGCCAACCGCATCACCTGGAGACGCATGCCTCCTGCTCTTCATTGTGTCCTGTTGAGTCTCTTGTGTGCGTCTGCTGTTTTATTTTTTTAAACAATACTGGGTGACCTGTCACACACGTGGTTCCGTACGCTGATGTTGTCACTGAGCGTTTGTGACGCAGGAATGTAGAGCACACTGAGAGGATGGTATGGTTGTCTCTGGGTGGTGGAATCTGGGCTACTTTTCTGCTGATCGGCAGTTTCTGATTTTGCACGAAGATCACGTGCTGCTTATGTAATTAAGCAGCAGATTGTAAGAATTGCCATTTGCTCTAGAGTAGGTGGACAAGGGGACCCCACTTGTGAACTTAGCGCGGATGGCAGGACAGGAGGGCCCCCGGGGGAGAGGGTGACGCTCTCATTGCCGACCCCTCCTTGAGCACAGAGTGTGATGTGCAGCCTGCCCCTGTGTTCCTGGCCCCGTTTTCAGCAGGGCAGAGGGGATGCTCCACCCACCTGGAGGTGAGGGAGCGGAGGTTCCCGGACTCCAGGGGGTCATGCATGCCCCCTTCCCCAGCCCTGTGTCTGCAGGGAGGTGGGCACTTATCTCTGAAGGTCCTCCGGCCTCCAGGCAGAGCGTGGGCTGCTCCGTACGTAGGTCCCTGGTGCCTGGGCTGCTCAGGTCCTGGCCCCGTGTGGCCTCGTGGCAGAGCACGGCGTCAGTCCTGTGTCCTGGAAGTTCTTCCTAACTCAGGCCCGCCTGGCCCACCCTAGGTGCTGGGGTGTGGGGTGGGGAGGTGCCCTCTCAGTGGGGGTGCTGTGTGGACAGGGGTGGCAGACGTAGGGCCAGGGGGTCCATGTACGGCCAGCCTTCCTCCTACAGGGCGGGGCTGTTAGTTGCTGTTCTACAGAGGGGGTCCTGCCCTGCACCCAGCTGCCCCCTCTCTCCCCAGGCCTTGGATGCCCCTCAGAAGTGGCCATCACTGCCCACTCTCCTCCCGGGCTCTCTAAGGCCAAGCAAGGCTGTGGCACATAGGGGATAGAGGTGAAAATAAGAGACGGCCACGGTTGGCACTTTGAGGGAAGGGGCGTGTGCTGGCTGTGGTGATTGGGCAGTCGGGCGACAGGCTGTCTCACAAAGAACTCCTACCCCTCGCCCTCAAGGGTCCTCCTTTCAGAGCGGAGCCCCAGCAGAGCATCGCGGCTGGACAGCGTGTTGGGGCTCTGGCGCCCTGCACGTACTGAGGAGGGGCCGTCACGTGGATGGGGCAGTGGCCCCAGGCCATCGCGGTGGCCACAGCGTCCTTTAGGATGCACTGTAGTCACCTTAGTCTCTGCCAGCCTGCCCTCCCCAGATGAGATGAGCCAGGAAGGCCGCGTTTCTGCAGGGGTGGATCCAGGCCAACCGCCCCGCCCCTGCCCCCGCCCCCAACCTGAGACCCCTATGTCAAGAGTGCCACTGGCTCTTAGGAGTACAGTTTTGTGAAACTCTGCCTTCATCTGCCTGAACACAGGGACGAAATCTGGAATGAAGCTGTTTCTTCTAAGGGAAACCAAATTTGGGGTGGAGGGTCTGGTCCTCAGCCCTCCATGACCCCAATAGACTCGTGTTTCTGTGGTGACGTGACCAGAGACCACCCTGAACTTGGCAAGGTGGAATGCCAATCTTGTCTCGGGCCCCCTTGGACCTCTGGGAGCAGTCTGACCAGGACCCTAACCCTGCTGTCCCCGGTCGTCCCCTGACCTCCTGGACCCACTGTGGAGGATGGTGACAGCAGGGTGAGCCGGGGCTCTGAAGGCGGTGCCTGGCGGTGGCTTTCTGAGGCCCTGAGGGCCGTGGTGGGCTGGCTGCACGGGCCCTGGCCATAGGCTCTCCTCCTCTGTTGGGGCATCCAGAAGGCAGGTGCCTGGCTGCTCCGGGGAAGCTGCCAGCCAGGCTGGGAGGGGAGCCCTGGACCCTCAGCAGGTCCGTGCGGGAGCCTGGCTGGCTGCCTCTTGTGCCCTCAGACCTCCCAGGCCTCTCTGCTGCCATTGCCATTGTCCCCGTCGGCTGTGCCACTCTGGCCTGACGGTTCTGTCTCTCCTCTTTCAGACGAGCCAAGCTCAGGCTCTATCTGGAGCAGCTCAAGCAGCTGGTGCCCCTGGGCCCTGACAGCACCCGCCACACCACGCTGAGCCTCCTGAAGCGTGCCAAGATGCACATCAAGGTAAGTAGGACGGTGCCCCCGCTGCTGCCCCTGGTCTGACCCCATCCCGTCCCGTGCACCCTGGGGGAGTGACCAGGGGGCCTGAGGGGACCCCTGGGGGTCTCTGGTGGTAGGTGGGCGGTGCTTGGCCACGGGGGATGCTGAAGGTTGAGGTGGTCACAGGCACGTGCTGGGTTTTATTGGGAGGTGGGGGGTGGGTAGGAGGTAGCCATGCCAGGCTGGGGGAGGTGTGGTCCTCGGGGGCCCTGGGCTGTGAAGGGGCAGCGGCTAGACGGAGACGTGGGGCCAGGAAGGGCAGGATAGGAAGCCGGCAGCCCAGGGGTTGGGAGGTTCTGGGTAGAAGGTGGGGTTGGTCTCCTGGGGTAGGCCCCCAAGGCCTCGAGACAGACCTGCTGGTTTGGGGGGGGGGGATCTTGGGACACTTGGGCAAACCAGGGTGGGTCTCAGTGTCCTCAAGAGATCCTCAAAGCTCCCAGGCCAGCACAGGCAGGGGGGCTGGAGCTTTGAAAGAGGTAGAGTCAGTGCCCTGGGGCCTCACAGAGCAGCAACAGCTCCAGCAGGGAAGGTATGGAGAGGGAAGAGGGCAGGCAGGGGGTGAGCGGATGTCAGGAGTATGGGGGACAGCGGGGGCAAGACCGCTGAGGGCGGCTGTCCTCCAGGAGGTGGTGCTAGCCCAGGGCCCACGCGTGACTTGGCTCGGCCAAGGTGTCTAGTGGCTGTGGGTCGTCTGGAGCCAGTCAGCACACACAGAGAACGGGCCTGGAGGGGTGAGGAGGGGGCTCATCGGGACTTTGGGCCCCATGGGCACTGGGCACCCTGTGGCCCCTGGCCGGGGTGGGGGGGGTGCGGGATGAGAACCCGCCCCTGCACCCCAGTTCCTGGTAGGGGATGGTCCCCGGTCCCCCCATCCCCGCAGCTCACAGCTCCCCTCGCCACCCCCCCCCCCCCCGCCCCCAGAAACTGGAGGAGCAGGACCGCCGGGCGCTGAGCATCAAGGAGCAGCTGCAGCGGGAACACCGCTTCCTAAAGCGGCGCCTGGAGCAGCTGTCGGTGCAGAGCCTGGAGCGCGTGCGCACAGACAGCACAGGCTCCGCTGTCTCCACCGACGACTCGGAGCAAGGTGGGGGTGTGGGAGCGGCCCCTGGGTGGGGACGATGGCCGCTGTGTGTCCCCGGCGCTGTCCGAGCGCTCCGAGTGTGGTAGCGGAAGTGGTGCCATGTGGAGGGAGAGGCACAGAGGCCGGGAGCCCCATCCCTCCCCCACGCCCCGCCCCCAGAGCCTCTGCGTCCTCCATGAAGGGTGGAGATCGGCCCTAACTCTGAAGGGGGCCCCCGGCCGGCACCTCGGTTTCTGATCCTGCCGTCTCTGTTCTCCCCAGAAGTGGACGTAGAGGGCATGGAGTTTGGCCCTGGTGAGCTGGACAGTGTTGGCAGCAGCAGTGACGTGGAGGGCCACTACAGCCTGCAGAGGGGCGGCTGCAGCGACGGGGGCTACGGGCCCCCCTGCCGGCGGCCTGGCCGCCCCGGCCTCTCGTAGGCCCAGCGCCCTCAGCTCCTTGGCCCGCCTGCCTGCCCGGCCAAGCGTGCCAGCCCTCCAGTCCTCGAAAGCCTCTCCGCGGGCCCGCTGCTGTGCCATTCTGGAAGCTCCAGCTGCCGCCTGGGCTGCCCGCCTCTGCCGCCTGCCGGTCAGGGCCCACTGTGCTGCCCACCCCTCCCAGCTGGGCAGGGACCCCTGCAGGGAGGCGGGGCCCAGCTCCCACATCCCGGAGCCCAGCGTAGCCGCCCACGGTCTGTTCTCAGATTCCTAATCATTCCAGAAGTATTAAATATCATTGCTGCAAATCCCGGCGGGCACCGTGTGAGGGGCTTAATGACCACTGCGGGGAGCTCAGACCCCAACCCTGGATCCCAGGAGAAAGGAAGGAGTGGACCGAGGAAGGAAGGAAGGCGTGGCTCTCCGTCCGTCTGTCCATCTGTGTGTCAGTCCACGTAGGCTCCTGAGGCCTGGATGGAGGGACCCATGAAGGGCGGGACTCGGGTGAGCACCCTGGGGCAAGTGGGCGGAGAGGGGCCTTTGCACCCCACAGGTGTCGAGCGAGCGCTGGGCTCCTGGGGGCAGGCCAGGCCCCCCCTTCCAAGCTTCTGCTCTATTAGGTCCCTCAGATGTACACACGCACATGCCTAGGCACACACGCCCACACGCGCATACACACACACACACACACACACACACACACACACACACATGCAGACACACATCGTCACTGGACCCAGAGGATACACATCATGGGGAGGTAGGCCTTCAAGGGTCATCTGGGCAAGTTCTGGTCCCTGGCCTGTGCCTGGCTCCCCCTCCCCCCTCCCCCCGGCTCACTGGCCCTGTTTGCACTGGGCAGAGGGCTTCTCCTCTTGGCCGGGGCTGGAGTGCGCTGGGGACGGCAGGCTGAAGCCACTGAGGCCTCAGGAGGCTTTCTCATCTACCTTTGAAAGAAAAAAAGCAAAAAAAAAAAAAAAAAAAAAAAAAAAAAATTGCTGCACTGCCCAGCAGCCCAGAACAGGGCTCCCAGGAAAGAGGCTTTTTCCCAAAAACAAAAGAGAAACATTTTTAAAAGAGAAAAAAGCTCTAAAGACTCCCCGCCAAGTGACATCAGCGTGTGCCGCCTCAATTTCCTGTACGAGATTTTTGTACTCTATTTTCCTAGCCGTTGCTGTGTCCTTGTTTGCTGAGGGGTGGGAGTGACCCAGTGTCTCAGGGACTCGTCTTGTATGTCACCTTCGTCCAAGTGTGCCTTGTGTCCCGTGTCTGGCCCCGCCCCGCCCACCACCACCAGCATCTCCCTTGTGGCTCAAGGGGCGCCCCTGGCCTGCCCAGCACGTGCCCTCCTAGCTTCCTCCCCAGGCAGCAGCCCCTCCCAGCAGCCTCGGCTGGCTTCCTGCCGGGCCAGGTCGGGGGTGGGGGGGGGTGGGGGGGGTGGGGGTTGATGGTGCGCAGCTTTCTGTCACCTGGCCCCCTGGTGACCCAGCACCCCAGTATCGCTGTGCCCGGGGCCTGGTGAAGAGCCGGCTAACCAGAGAAATAGGTTCTCAGCTGTACCCAGCTTGAACCATCCCTGCTCCCCTGGCCTGGGGTGAAGGCCCCAGATTTCAGAAATAGGCAGCTGATGAGGACAGCCCTTCACCCTGGGTAGCCAGGTCGGGGCCTTAGGAGGCTTCTCCTGGCCTTTTGTTCCCGAAGCCCTTGTCCACACAGCAATATTTGGGTGGTGTGCTGTGGGGCCACCCCGCCGCAGTGTCTGCTTCCCTCTCTGGTGCGTTGTAACCAATTTCCAGACTGGGGGGGAGGGGGGCGGGGAAGCTGGTGTTTATTTTCGGTCACGCTGGTAGACGCGCCAGGGTGAGTAGCCTACTGAGGCAGAAAGGGGTTCCTGGAAACGGCTCTGGCATAGAACCTGTCCTGCAGAGGCTCAGGATGGCGAGTGGAGAGCAGGCTCATGGGAGACAGCGCAGGGACTGGGGAGACTGTCCAGACATCTTGCTGGTGGTTGCGAGGGAACCTGTTCTATCCTGTCTCCTTCCAGTGTCACTGGGGGTCTAGAGTGCCTAGGGTGGCTCCTGTCTGCCCGAGCACGTCCACAGAGAGCTTCTTGTGAGCATCTGGCGTGCTCCGAGGCAGGAGTGCGCGAGTTGAAGATCCTGCTGTGGGAGGCACAAGTCCAGACCCCTGGGGCGGTCTGTGTTCAGAATTCACAAAGTACCAGCTCCCCTAGTACCCCAGCCAGCAGGGTCATCTCCAGGTGACCAACTGTGGCCCTCCCTCAGCTGGCCTTCTGGCAGCTCAGCCTGTGGCTTCTCAGGCTGTGGTTCCTGCCTGGGCCAGGGAGTTGACCTCACTGGCCACCTAGGGGCCTGTGCTCCCAGAGGCCCCTCCCTGCCACCAGCAGACACGTTGGGGGTGGTCCTCGGGGCCAGGGTGTGGTGCTAGGAGTTACACATCCATTCTCTCCTCCCTCTGGCCTTTTGCACAGGTTAGCTGTTGCTGGTGGCCACAGAGACCCAGAGGGGGCCCTGCTGAGGCCACGTCGATAACTGAGCACTGTTGAGTCTATAGAAGCAGATGGGACCAGAACAGGGTTGCAGGGGTGCCTGCACTCTATCCGTGTGCCCTCCCACACCTCTGTGGGCCATTGTGGCACTGGGTGGCCAGGATCCTGGAGTCCCAGGCTCATGTTTGGGTCCCCACCCTCACTGGGAGGTGGCCCCTGTACACCAGGCCACTACTGCCCAGTGCGGGCCCAGCTGGCTGGGAAGACTGCAAGAAGGCTTCTCTTCCTTGGAGCTCTGGGTCCACCTTTGCATTTTGGGTCTGGGAGGCCCGGGGCCCGAGCCAGCTCTCTTGGGCTGATGGGGCTGTGTGCCCAACTACGGCCCTGAGGACCCGTGCCCTCCTGTCTGCCCCAGACAATCCCCATCTGCTGAGCGAGGCAGGCCTCCCCCACTCTCCCACCCCCTGCCTCTCTGGATCAGCTAACCTGGGGACCCCTCCCCATAGCTGGGCACACAGAACTCTGACCCCGGGCCACATCTAGGGCAGGTTCTGTGCCAGAGTCTGGGGCTTCCCGGGGGGCCTGGCACTGGCCAGGATAGCGTGTTACAAGATCCTCACTGGAGAGAATTGGGCCACCCACCAGCCTGTTCACCGGGAGGGACTGTGCTGTACCATTCTGTCTTTGTAATATAAATACAGATTTTTATACCTCACCCCTGTGGCTTCCAGTTCTTTCCATCACCATATTTGTCTCCTCTCCTCTCGGCCTCCTTAGGGAGCCCAAGCCCACTGGTGACCTTGGCAGCCTTCGCTGCCCTGCCCACAGCTTGTTTTCAGGGAGTCCCGACAGACCATGATCCTTCCCCACTGCAACTGGCCACCACTGAGACTCCACTCTCACAGCTGCCTCCCTGGACAGTCACACCTGCAGCTGAATGAAGGTGGACCCCCTTCCCCTCCCCCAAGCGGACACACACACACACACACACACACACACACCATCGGCCAACCAGGTGCTCTTACTGCTGGCATTCAGATTTTGCTCCCGGCCCTGGTGCGGGGACCTTGGGATGGTCAGCCTTAGGGTGGATACCGGGTGTTCGCATCCAGATGCCCTTTCCACGCAGCCGCCGTCGGCTGCCAGGGATGCACCTTGATAAACCTTCCTTGGATCTGCCCTCAGTGTCCCCAGAATATCTCCGGCAGGGCCTTTGCCTGCTGTTCTCAGGACCTGCTGTGCAGGGTGAGGGTGTGAAGTGGTGTGACCCCAGCACAGGCAGCTGGGGGATGAAATGCTGGCAGCGGGGAGCTGCATAGCCAGCTAGCCGGAACAGGACTTTCTGGAGAGCTTGGGGTGCCTGCAGCGGACATGCAGCCGCACACATTGGAGATGGCTCAGTGAGACCCCCCAGCAGGTTTGGGGGTGTCTGGGAGAGAGAGGACCTGCGGGGACCTCAGGAAGGAATCTGGGTTCTTCCTCCCTCCTGCAGCAGGCAGCAGCACTCTGGCCTCTCGACCTGGGTGAGTCCGCCTGAGGGCACCTTTGGAAAACAAGGGAATCCCTCCTAGGAGTGCAGCTGGGGCTTTGGGTCTGGATGTAAATTCCAAATATTGCCAGGACTTAAAATCACTACCACCTTTTATTGACTGCATGAGGGCCCCAGAAATTAGAGCTTGATGTCCTCACGCTGGGCCCATCTCACACAGGAAACCGAGGCTCAGAGAAGGTACCCACCTTCCCCAAGTCACCCACTGGAGCGGGGTGGGCCTGGGATCTGACCCTGGTCCTCTGGGGAACCCCTCCCCCCACCAGATTCCACCTCAGCGCCCCTCAAGGGAGACGACCCCCTCCATCCCAGCCCTCCCTCCCAAAGTCTCCTTGGCAGCCAGCTTGACCCCTGGTGGTCTTGTTCCTCCCACAGCCTCCAGAATTAACCCCAGGTGCCTGCCTTCTCCCCACGGGCTCCTGCGCTCCTACGCTGGCTTCCCCCTGGCCAGAAGTCTGCACTCACCAGCGCCCCCAGCCCCCAGCGCCCCTCTGGGACCTGCTCCTGTGCCCCTTCCCGCACACTTCTGCCAGGATCATGGCCACCCAAATTGGGCGTTGGTCTAATCTGGGCCCGTCTGGAGGCAAGGCCCCGTGCATGCTGTTTCCTTTCCTCTGTTCCCAGTCCCTAGCCAGGTCAGGCCTCTAGTGCAGGCTAGCCCCACGAGGATCTTTCCAGAATGTAAATGTTATGCCACTTGTCCATTCAGCTCGAAGTGGCTCTCAACTGCCTCCTCATTGCCTTCTGCCTCCTCAGCCTGTCTTCAGGCCCTTCATGAGACCCCAACCCCCCTCCCAGGCTCCTCACTGCCCCCTTCCTCTGTGCCCTCTTATACCCAAACCCTTCCCATCCCCAGTTGAAGGAACTATCTTGGCGAGCTCCTGACCCCAACTTGCTCCTGAGTGTGAGGACCGAGTTTTTACCTCCGTTACGTGATATCAATGTGATGGAAGACAAAACCACTTTCCGCCCGCCCACCCTCCTCCTCTGCTTTCTTCTGAGCAGGAAGGATTAATAGGGAGAACAGAAAGAAGTGCCACCTTCTTGCTCAGCTGCAAACTGAGGGTCATCCAAACTCTGGCCCTCAGGCCCCAGGGTTCTGCCCTTGCATGAACCCAGCCGAACCTTTACTCCTCCTCTCCCCAGTGCACGGGAGGCTCCCTGCATCTGTCTCTTGACACCTTTTTGTCACTTTTGTTACTGCAGAGTCAGGCTTCTAACACATGTCTGAGAATGTCACTCACCTGCCTAGCCCCCACCCCTCACTGCTTGAAGAATGGAGTCCCATTATTATTGAAAACTACATCTAGGAACACATGATCTTTAACATCAGACTGCAGCTTAAACATATATAAATACATATTGTCCAAAACTTAAAATACTTAAAAAAATTTTTTTTTAATGTTTATTTTTGAGAGAGCAGGGGAGGGGCAGAGAGAGAGGCGGGGACAGAGAATCTGAGGCAGGTTCCATGCTGACAGCAGACAGCCTGACGCGGGGCTCGAACTCACGAACCGTGAGATCATGACCTGAGCCAAAGTCGGACACTTAAGTGACTGAGTCACCAGGCTCCCCTAAAAATTTTTTAAAGTTTATTAACTTTGAAAGAGAGAGAGAGAGAGTACATGTGTGTGCACACATGCGTGTCCAAGTGGGAGAAAGGCAAAGAGAGAGACGATCTTAGGTAGGGTCCACGGTCAACACGGAGCCCCATTCGGTCAGCATGGAACCCTATTTGGGGCTCCATCTCATGGGATCACGACCTGAGTGGAAATCCAGAGTCTGATGCTCAACCGACTGGACCACCCGGGCGTCCCCTAAAATACTTTTTAGTATCAGCAGGAGAAAAAGATTCCTACAGGAAGGACAAAAGGAGACACAGCCGTCGGTGAACCCCCTTGCTGCTTGCATTTGTGTGTCGAGGCTGCTTAGTCCCCTGTGCTGCCCCCCCACCCCCGTTTCCTTGGGGAAGCCTCCTTCAGGGGTTCCCTTCATCTTCTGACTCTGCAAGGGCCCCACTGAAACCCCAAATGAGTTTTATTGGAGGAAAGAAACTGTGTCTTGGAAATAAGTGTAACACACTCGCTTTCCTGAATCCCAAATGCAGCCTCAAATGCAGAAGTGCCCCTAGAAAGTCATGTTTTTAAAAGCTTCCTGAGTGCATAATTAAACCTGATGTGTGCGTGGTTTGTATTCTGGGAGCTGATAACAGTGTGATTTCTACTGTATGTTTTTATGGCTTTTTTTTTTTTTTTGGCCCCATAAACATCTTTGAAACAAATAACTATGGACAGCAATTCAAAATCATATGGAGAATTTGTGGCCCAGGAATTGACCCAGGAGTCACGAGGAAAAATGGGCTTCTAGAACAGCTTCACAGGCCTTGTCTCCAGTCCCTCACCCTCCTGTCCCTTGGGGCATCTTTCAAAAACGCAGTCCCTTGGGGGCGCCTGGGTGCCTCAGCCAGTTAAGTGTCCGACTTCAGCTCACAGTGGGTGGGTTGGAGCCCCGCATCCGCATCCGGCTCTGTGCTGACAGCTCTGAGCCTGGAGCCTTCTTCGGACTCTGTCTCTCCTTCTCTCTCTGCCCCTCCCCTGCTGGTGCTCTGTCTGTCTGTCTCGCTCTCAAAAATAAATAAACATTAAAAAAAAAAACAAAACAGTCCCTTTTCTTTTTTCTCCTCTTTTCTCCTCTGAGTTCCTCCTCACAGTCTATAAACATCCCAAGTTCCTCTCATCTTGAAACAAAACAAACCCAAACCCTCCCCCACCCTACCCTACATTCCCACCCCCTCATCTCGTGTCCTTCTGCTCCTCTCCCTCCCTCAATCTTTGCCTCCTCAGCAAAATGTCCTGAAGGCCCTGTCTGCACAGCCTCCACTTCCTCCCTCCAAGCCTCTCAGCTTCTGTTCAGGGGGACCCCTCCCCCGCCCCCTCCATGGGTTCCCATCCCCGCCCCCCCCCCCCAACCCCCGGGGTCGGTGGCAAAGGGAGTCCTCCTGGTCCAGGGTCTCTAACCCTGTCCTCCCACTCACCAACTCGACTGGCTCCTCCCTAGTCCAGCCTCACCTTGTTTCAGGCGGGGTACCAATCTGTGCACTTTCTTCCCCTGTAATATCTGCTTCTGAGATCATTTTAGGCTTTACTGTCTTTCGGAAGAGGAAAAGTAAAAAGTGAAACAAATGAAGGATTCATAAAGCAGTATCTTCAACTCTGCCCCTCCCCCGCTCATGCTCTGTCTCTCAAAAATAAACACTAAAAGGTTTTTTTTGAAAAAAAAAAAAAAAGTATCTTCAACCCGAGATTAATTCATGACATGTCTTAGACCATTCTTTTTTCTCCCCTTAAAAACATTAAAAGTTATCCAGAAAGACTTCTGCCCTTCGACTGTCCCACTAGCCTAGGACATCTCTAACCAACCACCTTCGGGTCACCTGATGCGGGGGCTGGAGGGAGTACTATGTAGTCACTACTTCTAGACGTTCATCTGTGGAAGGCTAGTAAGAGAGAGGCGCGTGAACGCTGCCAGGCCCCAACAGTGACCCCGCAGGTCCGCCCGCATCGGCAGGGGTGCGCGGACCCTGCAGTGTTCGGCCAGCTCTATCGCTCAGGGACGACCCACGTCCTGCGTCTCGCACCCTCCTTGGAAAGTGTTCCGTCTAGACTTGAACTACGTCTTTGACACATATCCACTCCATGTTCAGATATTTTCAACCTTTTAAAAGATCTGTTTTGAAAACGGGATCGTGGAGGAAGTCTGCTTCTGCTTAGTGGTCAGGTGAGGGCTTGGGGGATGCGTGCTTCGCAAAACAACGTTCAACGCAAAAGCCCGTAAAGCGAGTAAGGACAGCGGAGCCTAAAGACTCGCCAGACGCTGCTCCTCCACTCCCCCGACTTCTGCAGGCGGCGCGCGCCCCGGAACCCGGCCTGGCGGCCCGGGCCCCGCGCCGGCGAGATCCGGACCGCAACCAGGCTTTCCGGGAAAACGCCTCTATAGACGATGGGGCGCTGGGGTCCGGCAAAATAGACCCGAAAGGTGGCCTCAGCCATGGAGTCCGCTGCGGTGAAAACGCACCGCCGTAGAAAGAAGCCGGGCGCAGCGGGACCAGGCCGGCCGGCACCCAAGACCCTCCTCTACTCCAACCACACACCTCCCCGGCCCCGCCCCCGAGGCGGAGAGCCAATCAGCTCGCTCCCTACCGGTGGACGCCAGGCCGTGACGGCGGGCCGGCACTCCGCTAGGCTCTGCCGCAAAGTCCCTCCCAGCCAGGCCCGCCTCTTCCGACGCCACGCCTGCCCAGACGGTCACGCCCCCCGGTCCGGCTTCTGCCGGGTGTGCGCGCGCGCCGCGGCAGAGCTCCCGTGAGGCAGTGCGGGCGCGGAGCGCGGCGGCGGGCTTCTGAGGGGCGCGAGCGGAGCTTCCAGAGGTGAATGGCCCCGGCCTCACTGTTCTGGGCGTCGCGGGGCGTGGGGCTGTGGGAGCGGCGCCGACCCCACAGCTGCCTCTCCTTTACAGGCACCCCTGGGAATTCTCTTCAGGCGCGCAAGTAGCTGTCAGCGCGACGCAGTCGCGGTCCGCAGGGCGCGGGTGCGAGGGCAAGGGCTGAGGGGCGAGGGCGGGGAGCGTGAGTGGAAGCGGGAAGTGGGCGTGGGTGGAGAGTGCGGCGCCGGTGAGAGTGAGGGGGCCTCCGGGTGGGGGCGGGGCTCCGGGGCGGTGCTCTGGCGGGAGAGCGAGGGCGGGTGGGGCCGAGGGCGGGAGGGCGTGGCCTCAGGCGGGAGGGGGCGGGGCTCAGGCGGGAGGGGGGCGGGGCTCAGGCGGGAGCGTGGTCCCTGGCAGGTGCAAGACTGTTGGGACGTGGGAGGTCGCTCCGGAACGCCACCAGCCGGCCGCGCGGGTCTGGGGTTTGTGCAGTTTGCCTTTCACGCCAGTTCGGTGGCTTTTGTGGTTGTGTATTTTATTGACGTGCATCCGTGTCGTGACTGAATTACACAGAAAACAAAAGCGGAGGCTTTTTCGCACGTGTTACGCAGATCATTAATCCGTGCGGCTCGTCTCCGTCCCCGAGAAATTCTTTGGGTGAAGTCAGCGGGGTGGTTCGGTGGCGCGTTTGTGGCAGAGTAGCAAATGCCGAAAGCATTTTTACTTCATGTGCGCCTAGTTCTTTGGTGCTTCTGATCTGAAATTTGAGGGCACTTGGTTTTGGGGTTTGGGTGGGGTTTTTGCTGTAGGTGTTTTTTTTTTTTTTTAAGCCTAATTGGGATATGTTGTATTGGTTTTAGGTGTGCACCATGATGACCACATTTCTGTGCACTGCGAAATGGTTGCCGCATTAAGTCCTTTTACCACCCGCCACCCTACAAAGTTACATTTGTTTTTCTGTTGATGAGCACTTTTAAGGTCAGTTTGAGGGTGGTTCTTAAATCTTAAACCTGATTTTCTCTGCACTAGGTTGGTTCATCGTGGCTGGGCATTGACTCTTGTGTGAATGGCGGGTGCTGATTCAGTCGTCGAGGTAAATATTTTGTTGACTCTTCCTCAAGGACATTATCGTATTTATTTCTATTTGCTTAGAAAAAGCAGGAAAAGAGGCTGCTTAGCCACAGGCTGGCTTGGACTTGGTTAGATATATTTATTTTGAATTCAAAACTGAACTCATGCGATATGATGTATCTTTGGAAAAAATAAGATTTTCTTGATAATTAGGTTTTCATTATTTTTTCGGTGTTCTAAGTAATACCCTAGTTGTTTATTTTCTCTTTATCTCTGTCAAACATTTCAGCTACAACTACCTCAGGTTAGATGCTTCCCTCCCAGATATCTGTGGTATTTATCTATATTGTTCTTTTACAAATAGAGTTGTCTTATTAGTTGTCTTATTTGTGGTCTAATGTTTGTTTTTCCCCCCCAGGAGAAGTCATAGATTCTAAAAAAATTTTGTCCTTCTTCTGAACTTAACATAAATTTAGTTTGTTTGTATTTGGGTTTATCTTCTAAATATCCACACCATAAACCCATATCAGTTACAAAAAAGTTGTGCAGTTAAACCATGAGTTGTGGAAAAGAGTTTGTGGAAACATTAAAAAAAATTGATTATCCCAAAGCTGATAGTCTTAATGGGGAAGATTTTGACTGGTTGTTTGAGACTGTCGAAGATGAAGCATTTTTGAAGTGGTTTTGTGGGAATGTGAATGAACAGAATGTATTGTCCAAAGAAGAATTGGAAGCTTTTAGCATTCTTCAAAAATCAGGCAAGCCCATCCTAGAAGGAGCAGCACTGGATGAAGTTCTTAAAACCTGTAAAACTTCTGATTTGAAAACCTCTACCCTGGATGACAAAGAGCTAGAGAAATTGGAAGTTGAAGTTCAAGCTCTGCAGAAATTGAAGAACCTAAAAATTCAGCGACGTAATAAATGCCAGTTGATGGCTTCGGTAACAAGCCACAAATCTCTGAGGTTAAGTGCTAAAGAAGAAGAAGCCACTAAAAGGCTGAAGCAGAGTCAAGGAATTCTAAATGCAATGAACACCAAGATAAATAATGAACTTCAGGCTCTTACTGATGGCGTTGCTAAATTGATGATGTTTTTCAGACATTCTAATTTGGATCAAGGGGCAAATCCACTGGTGTTTTTATCTCAGTTTTCCTTGGAAAAATATCTAAGCCAAGAAGAGCAAAGCACAGCAGCATTAACTTTGTATACCAAAAAACAGTTCTTTCAAGGTATACATGAAGTAGTTGAAAGTTCAAATGAAGAAAATTTTCAGCTTTTAGATATACAAGCACCATCTATTTGTGATAATCAAGAAATCCTTGAGGAGAGACGGCTGGAGATGGTTAGGCTGCAGCTAGCATACATTTGTGCTCAACATGAGTTAATTCACTTGAAAGCAAGTAATTTGAGCATGAAGTCAAGTATACAGTGGGCAGAGGAGAATCTTCATAGCCTCACTAGCAAGGTAAACATGAGAAATGAGACTAGCGTCATATTGTAATTGTTAGTAATGGAGGGTATGTTAGTATTTTAGAAAGGGAGATAAAATAAATACATTTTCTTATTTTCTGTTTGTTCAGTGCTTAGTTTGACGTGTCATTGTTTCTTTTCTTTTTTTTTTTAAACGTTTATTTATTTTTGAGAGAGAAAATGTGACCAGGGGAGGGGCAGAGAGAGAGGGGTACAGAGGATCGGAAGCAGGCTCTGTGCTGACAGCAGATAGCCCAACATGGGGCTTCAACTCCCAAATCATGAGATCATGACCTGAGTCGAAGTCAGAGGCTTAACCGACTAAGCCACCCAGGTGTCCCAATGTGTCAGCATTTCATACAAGTAGATCTTCATATTAGTAAAAGGCAGGAACAGATTATAATGCAATCGCATTAACTAATTTTAAACAAAAGTACTTTTTCTGAATTTGAAATTTGTGTGGGTTCAGATTCAGAGAACACTGAAATTCCTTTTTATTTTTCTGTGTGGGTGTTCTGCCTTGTCTGCTCCTTGTTTGGTGCTAATGAAGTCAGGGATGCAGTTCAGTGGACTGAAACGCTGACTTTTTGTTGAGAATGTACAGGTGTAGTGCACATATCTGTACTCTTGGAAAGCTTGCTTTCTGGGTAATGTAACCACTAGATAATTGAGTGAAAACAGGACTGAAACTGAATACCAGTACCAAGTTACTTTCTGTAACTGCCATAAACTTCGGAATAACATCTGGAGTTCTGTCACTCTTTACAAGGGTTAAAATCAGGTGACAGACTAGAAGAATAGCTACTGGGATTATTTTAGTTTTAAGAAAAACCTAAATAGCATACATTTGCTTTTAGTGAGTAGTGTGCTAATTAATGATTTTTTTTAAGTAAGACAAACATGAAAAGCTCTCTGTTTTGGTAGCCATTACTGTACATATGTGGTAGTAATAGCATTAAAATTTAGTGATTTGCCTTTGGCTTAGTCCACACTTTTCCTTTTTTTAAACTGTGATTTTGGCTTTTGTTAGTATGCAATTAGTTTTTATTAGTGAGCATGTTAATCTGATAATCTAAAAGGGAAAGTAAAAAGAATTTTAAAATGATTTCAACTTCATACTGATCGGTTTCAACGCAATTGTTTTTTCTGTGTAGGCTCTTGGCAAAGATAATTTGGATGCTAAAATTTCTAGCTTGAACAGTGAGATTCTGAAACTTGAAGAACAAATCACTTATATAAAAGATAAAAGCTTGCCTGCTGTGGTAAAAGAGAATGCCCAGTTATTGAATATGCCAGTTGTAAAGGGAGATTTTGATCTACAGATTGCTAAACAAGACTATTATACAGCAAGACAAGAGTTAGTTTTAAATCAGTTGATAAAGCAAAAGGCATCATTTGAACTTCTACAGTTATCATATGAAATTGAATTGAGAAAGCATTGGGACATACATCGTCAACTTGAAAATTTAGTTCAAGAACTTAGTCAAAATAATGCGATGCTCCGCCAGCGATTAGAAATGCTGACAGACCCGTCAGTATGTCAGCGGATAAATCCAAGGAATACCATTGATACCAAGGACTATTCTACTCATAGGTATGCTTCTGTATTTCTTCAGTAATTCTTTTTGTTGTAAAATACCATAGAGAGTTTTAACTAAGATTGTGGAAGTTTAAAACATTTTTTCTTTCTGTTCTGGCTCTCTGTTCTCTTCCTTCATTTCTCTTGTATGTGACTCTTTTCCTTTTGAATATTTTGCTCCCTTTTCCATTCTTGTTCAATCTGGAAGCAGCTGTGTTAGAGCTGGGGTGGGTGGGCTGGAGGAGTGAATGTATACAAGGTCATATGCACCTTTAAGCACCATTGTTTAGATGCCTTATTTGAGGTTGGGGCAGAGTTTAACTACAGGGAGTTTGAATACAGCTTGGGGTGTAGTAGGTTTTGCTAGGTAGAGAATTGATTGCGTTTGGAGGTGTCAGTAGAGAGAGAAGACTGACTTCATTTCCGTGTCTAGTCAGGTGAATCGGCAAAAAGGAATGCTAGCTCCCAACCTTTTTTGGATGTCCAGGCAATTGATGATATAGGGATACTAAAATTGGAGGGCTAAAGTAGTTAAATGCCTCAAAAGTCTGGATCCTACTCCTAATTTTTCTCTAGGACTAGGGGAAAGTGATCTAATCCTTTTGTTTTCTTATTAATGAGATGATGGGCATGGAAAGGGCTGCTCCGTTGCAGTTTCAGAGGGTGGCATTGACATGAGCTAAGAATGCTTCCCCCCTTAAATTGTGTAGTCACATCCCACAAGAAAAAAATTGGCAGCCTTGGACTTGAACCAGTTTTATGAGGTCTGTTGCAACTTGCTAAAATAATAAAATAATTTTAAAAATCTGTGTTTTTTAACTTGAAGAAAAAGAGCAAACCCTTTTTGTCAGAAATGTGTAGAAAGTGCTACCTCACATTTTTCCATCTGTTCCAAAGGATTTTTCTGCTATTAATGTTTGAAGTGTTAAATGGTCTCATGGTCCATTAGGAATTTAATTCGACAATTAAACATGTAGAAGACTGGAGTAGCAAATTTACTATTTCTGTAGTTCTTTATTCACTTTATTTTACATTTTATATTTTTAACTTTCCGCTTTTAAACCCACCACCATCCTATAAAAATAGGTATGTGATGTGAAAGTTAAGTCTCAGAGGTTGACTTGACCTGGGTCCGAAAAGACAGCCACAACTCCGACCTAGGTCTTCTGTTTCAAGTTCCTTGTTATTTCCACTACATCATAGTTGTATTCTGTGGAAGAGATGTTTTCTTGGGAGGTATTTCTGAAACATGCTTTGTTTGAAGTAGGCTAATGACAGTTAAAAGTCAAAAAGTATTTTATATTTAAAACTTGGGAGATGAGAAAATGGGAATCAGATGTAGTAATTACAATATGTATTTCTGTAGTAAGATGGTATTTTAGCTGGAATGTTTTCGGTTGCTTAATGTAGCAGCAGATAGGTTAATTTTTTTTCCAGGTTAATATTTTTAAGTTGTTACTTATCCCCAAAGATGCTCAATATAGTGGATTATAATTTTGAAGACTGTATTGAGAATTTTTATATAGTGATATATAAGACTGATTGAGAATTTTTCTTATAACTTTATTTTTACATTTTAGGCTTTATCAACTTTTAGGAGGAGAGAATAAGAAAAAAGAATTGTTTATAACCCATGGAAACCTGGAGGAGGTGGCTGAGAAATTAAAACAGGATGTTTCTTTAGTACAAGATCAGTTGGCAGTTTCTACTCGAGAACATTCTTTCTTTCTGTCCAAACTGAATAATGATGTGGACGAGCTTTGTGATACTTTGTATCAAGGAGGAAATCAGCTTTTGCTTAGTGACCAGGTGGGTACATGCCATAGCAACTGAAGATGCTGTAAAAATTGTTTGTTGTAAAAGATACTGAAGAAAGAGTTAACATGAGGAAAATATTACCCCCAATTCTATTGCCCTAATATAAAATTTATTATTTTATATCCTAGCTTTAGACATACATAAATAATATTTTTCAGATGGTTTTGATTGATGTACATAGAATTTTAAAAACTTACAAAATATTTTAGCCATAAAAGGATATGTAATGTTTATACTAAGTATTTAAAGAAAAAAAAACTACCCCTGTTATTATTTCACCTGTCTTATTAGCAAATAGAGAATTATTATATTTGAAGTCCTCTGTGATGGCATGCTTCTCCAAGTAGCATTTCCCTTTCTTCATCAAGGAGAACTACTTCGCTGGATTTTATCATTTGCTTGCTTTTTTGTGTACTTCTATTACACATAGATATTCCTAGACAGTATATTGTTTAGTTTTGTATGTTTTTGAAATTTACGTATGGGGTGTAATTATGTTATGAATACTCTTTAGTAACTTGTTGATTAATATTAAGATTTTGACCTTCTTCCATGTTGACACATGTAAAGTTTTCTCTTTCATGTAGTTAGTGTTCCATTATATGAAATTCCACAGTTATGTGTTACGTTGACAGACATTTCAGTTATTTCCAGTTTTTGCTATTGTAGGTTATACTGCTGTGGACAGTCTGGTCATATGTCTCACAGCTGTGCGCGTGTACACACATGTGCACACTCAGCAGTGGAGTTGCTGTATCACGGGTTCAGATTCAGGGTACGTCAAATTGTTTTCCAGAGTGGTTGTACCATATTACATGAGTTCAAAGAGATGATATTGATCCACATCCTTTTCCTCACATAGCACTATCTGATTTGTAAATTCTCTTAATCGGTGCATCCCATATAGGTCGTAATTTGCATTTCCCTAATTATTAAGGAGGTTGAGGCCTCTTTTAGTTATTTACTGGCCATTCATCTTTTCCTGAGAACTCTGTGTTCATCTCCTTTTTCCATTTTTTTTAAATGTTTATTTTTGAAATAGAGTATGAGTAGAGGAAGGGCAGAGAGAGAGGGGGACAGAAGATCCAAAGCGGGCTCCGTGCTGGTAGCAGTGAGCCCGAAGAGGGGCTCAGACTCACAAACCGTGAGATCGTGACCTGAGCCGAAGTCAGATGCTCAACCGACTGAGCCACCCACTGCCCCTTTCGGGTTTTTTTTTTTTTTTTTTAAATCACTTGTAGGAGTTTATGTATTTCAAGTGCCAATCCTTTTTCTGTTACATGTGTTATATGTATTCACTTCCTATTTGTGGCTTGTCTTTTTTACTTTGTTTTTTGCTTTTTTTAGCATTTTAATTTTTATGTATTTTTATTTTATTTTTATTACTCTTTGGTTTGCCATTTTTTATATTTTGTTTTTCATATCTTGTTAAGGTTTGCTCTTAACATCATAATGATAGTCCTTTTTACTTTACCTTATAGTACTCACTTTTAGTTCTCCACCACGAGTTTATTTTTATGTATGATTATGAGGTAGAGTTCTAATTTTATTAGTTCTTTTTTTCTTCTATAAACAAATTGTCCCATCACCATATTGAGGCGTACAATAAAAATAAAATCACTCTTTCTGGTGAAGGGAGCCTCTTATCATTATGAAATAAATGATCCTTAAGTGCTTTTTGCCTTCATGTTTCTTTTGTTAGATACTGTGGGCCCGACCAGTTCTGAACCTTAAACTGGGTTAAGTCTAAGAGTCTTTGGAGGATCCAGGTGATTTCTGTCTGGGCTGTAATTCTATCCAGGGGCTCTTCCACTTCTGGACCATTCTGATCTTAAGATTGTTGGTGTCCTGGGCACCTGTGTAGTTCAGTCAGTTAAGTGTCTCACTTTGACTCGGGTCACCATTTTATAGTTCATGAGTTTGAGCCCTGCGTCGGGCTCTGTGCTGACAGGTCAGGGCTTGGAGCCTGCTTCTGATTCTGTGTCTCCCTCTCTCTGCCCCTCCCCTGCTCGTGCTCTGTCTCTCTCCATCTCTCAAAAATAAACATTAAAAAAAAAAGATTGTTGGTGTCCTGTGATCCTTGGCTTATCATGAAGAGGGTCTCCCATTTGACTTCCTACTTTCTGTGGACCTTGGACTTCAATTTTTCTCTCACTCATCTTGTGAGTCTCAAGAATCATAGGTTCTAGTTTTCTAAGATTGGCGGTTGTCCTAGGTAAAGCTGCCGCGGGGCTGTCTTACCAGTCTGGGGTGTTTTATGGACTTATAGTTCCTTTTAACGTCTTGTTATCTCTTCATTGCTTTTAGGAAGTTTTTGTTTTCCTTGACTTTTAAAAATATTTCGTTTAGCCTTTTACATTTTTTTCTTATGGGAGGATTGATTTGAATAACCTACCTTTCCTTGAACAGGAATGCTTGTGATTATTTTTTTTAATAATTTTTTTATTGTGAAATATACAAAATGTAAAATTTACAGTTTTAAACCATTTTTAAGTGTACAATTCAGCAACATTAAGTACAAAAATACATTCACATATTGTGCAACCATGACCACTATACATTTCCAGAACTTTTTCATCATCTCAAACAGAAACTCTGTACCCATTAAACAATAACTTTAGCCCCTTCTTCCTTAGCCTGTGGTAACTTCTGTTCCACTTTCTGTCTCCATGAATTTGCCTACTCTGTTACCTGATATAAGTGAAATCATATGTATGATTTCATGTGAAATAATTTGTATGATTACTGTTTTATTTATTATTTTTAATTTATTTTAATTTATTCATTATTTTATTTTATTATTTATTTACTTATTTATTACTGTTTTATCCGTATTGTAGCATATGTTAGAATTTTACTACTTTTCATGGCTGAGTAATATCCCATTGAATGTATATAGTACATTCTGTTTATCTGTTGATGGTCACGTGGGTTGCTTCCACCCTTTGGCTGTTATGAATCATGCTGCTGTGAACATTGTGTATAGATATCTGAGTCCCTGCTTTCGTTTCTTTGGGGTGTATACCTAGAAGTTGGATTGCTGTATCATGTAGCAATTTTGTGTTTAACTTTGTGAAGAACTGCCTAACTTTTGCATAGTAACTGTACCATTTTTTAAAATCATTTATTATTATTTTTTAATTTACATCCAAGTTAGCATATAGTGCAATGATGATTTCAGGAGTAGATTCCTTAATGCCCCTTACCCATTTAGCCCATCCCCCCTCCCACAGCCCCTCCAGCAACCCTTTGTTCTCTATATTTAAGAGTCTTATGTTTTGTCCCCCTCCCTGTTTTTACATTATTTTTACTTCCCTTCCCTTATGTTTATCTGTTTTGTATCTTAAATTCCTCATATGAGTGAAGTCATGTGATGTTTGTCTTTCTCTGACCAATTTCAGTTAGCATAATACCTTCTAGTTCCATCCACGTAGTTGCAAATGGCAAGATTTCATTCTTTTTGATTGTCGAGTAATACTCGATTGTATATATATACCACATCTTCTTTATCCATTCATCCATCGGCGGACATTTGGGATCTTTCCATACTTTGCTTATTGTCAATAGCGCTGCTATAAACGTGGGAGTGCCTGTGTCCCTTCGAAACAGCATACCTGTATCCCTTGGATAAATGCCTAGTCGTGCAATTGCTGGGTCGTAGGGTAGTTCTATTTTTAATTTTTTGAGGAACCTCCATACTGCTTTCCAGAGTGGCTGCACCAGCTTGCATTTCCACCAACAATGCAAAAGGGATCCTCTTTCTCTGCATCCTCGCCAACATCTGTTGTTGCCTGAGTTGTGAATGTTAGCCATTCTGACAGGTGTGAGGTGGTATCTCATTGTGGCTTTGATTTGTATTTCCCTGGTGATGGGTGATGTTGAGCATCTTTTCATGTGTCTGTTGGCCATCTGGATGTCTTCTTTGGAGAAGTGTCTGTTCATGTCTTTGGCCCATTTCTTCACTGGGTTATTAGTTTTTTGGGTGTTGTGTTTCATAAGTTGTTTATAGATTTTGGATACTAACCCTTTATCTGGTACGTCGTTTGCAAATATCTTCTCCCATTCTGTTGGTTGCTTTTTAGTTTTGCTGATTGTTTCCTTCGCTGTGCAGAAGCTTTTTATCTTGATGAGGTCCCAACAGTTCATTTTTGCTTTTGTTTCCCTTCTTTGGAGATGTGAGACGTGTTGAGTAAGAAGTTGCTGCGGCCAAGGTCAAAGAGGTTTTTGCCTGCTTTCTCCTTGAGGATTTTGATGGCTTCTTGTCTTACATTTAGGTCTTTCATCCATTTTGAGTATATTTTTGCGTATGGTGTAAGAAAGTGGTCCAAGTCCATTTTTCTGCATGTCGCTGTCCAGTTTTCCTAACGCCATTTACTGAAGAGACTGTCTTTATCCTATTGGATGTTCTTTCCTGCTTTGTCAGGGATTAGTTGGCCATACGTTTGTGGGTCCATTTCTGGGTTCTCTATTCTGTTCCATTAATCTGTCTGTTTTTGTGTCAGTACCATACTGTCTTGATGATTACAGCTTTGTAATACAGCTTGAAGTCCAGGATTGTGATGCCTCCAGCTTTGGTTTTCTTCTTCAAGATGGCTTTGACTATTCAGAGTCTTTTCTGGTTCCATACAAATTTTAGGATTGTTTGTTTTAGCTTTGTGAAGAATACTGGTGTTATTTTGATAGGTATTACATTGAATATGTAGATTGCTTTGGGTAGTATTGTCATTTTAGCAATTTTGTTCTTCCTATCCAAGAGCATGAAATATTTTTCCATTTTTTTGTGTCTCCAATTTCTTTCATAAGCTTTCTATAGTTTTCGGGGTTTTTTTTACCTCTTTGGTTAGATTTATTCCTAGGTATTTTATGGTTTTTGGTGCAATTAATTGTAGATGGGATCAATTCCTTGATTTCTCTTTCTGTTGCTTCATTATTGGTGTATAGGAATGCAACCGATTTCTGTGCATTGATTTTATATCCTGCGACTTTGCTGAATTCACAGATCAGTTCTAGCAATTTTTTGGTGGAACGTTTTGGGTTTTCCATATAGAGTATCATGTCATCTGTGAAGAGTGAAAGTTTGACCTCCTCCTGGCCGATTTGGATGCCTTTTATTTCTTTGTGTTGATTGATTGCTGAGGCTAAGACTTCAAATACTATGTTGAATAACAGTGGCAAGAGTAGACGTCCCTGTCTTGTTCCTGACCTTAGAGGGAAAGCTCTCAGTTTTTCCCCATTGAGGATGATGTTAGCATTGGGTCTTTCATATATGGCTTTTATGATCTCAAGGTATGATCCTTCTATCTCTACTTTCTTGAGGGTTTTTATCAAGAAAGGATGCTGTATTTTGTCAAATGCTTTCTCTGCATCTATTGAGATCATCATGTGGTTCTTGTCCTTTCTTTTATTGATGTGATGTATCACATTGATTGTTTTGCGAATATTGAACCAGCCCTGCATCCCAGGTATAAATCCCACTTGGTTGTGGTGAATAATTTTTTTAATGTGTTGTTGGATCTGGTTGGCTAGTATTTTGTTGAGGATTTTTGCATCCATGTTCATCAGGGAAATTGGTCTATAGTTCTCCTTTTTAGTGGGGTCTTTGTCTGGTTTTGGAATCAAGGTAATGCCAGCTTCATAGAAAGAGTTTGGAAGTTTTCCTTCCATTTCTGGTTTTTGGAAGAGCTTCAAGACAATAAGTGTTAACTCTTCTTTAAATATTTGGTAGAATTCTTCTGGAAAGCCATCTGGCCCTGGACTCTTGTTTTCTGGGAGATTTTTGATTACTAATTTGATTTCTTTACTGTTCAAGTTTTCTATTTTTTCCTGTTTCAGTTTTGGTAGTTTATGTTTCTAGGAATTTGTCCATTTCTTCCAGATTGCCCATTTTATTGGTGTATAATTGCTCATAATATTCTCTTATTATTGTTTGTATTTCTGTTGTGTTCGTTGTGATCTCTTCTCTTTCATTCTTGATTTTATTTATTTGGGTCCTTTCCTTTTTCTTTTTGATCAAACTGGCTAGGGCTTTATCAATGTTGTTAATTCTTTCAAAGAACCAGCTTCTGGTTTCATTGATCTGTTCTACTGTTTTTTTGGTTTCGATAGCATTGATTTCTGCTCTAGTCTTTATTATTTCTTGTCTTCTGCTGGTTTTGGGTTTTATTTGCTGTTCGTTTTACAGCTCATTAAGATGTAAGGTTAGGTTGTGTATCTGAGATCTTTCTTCCTTCTTTAGGAAGGCCTGGATTGCTATATACTTTCTTCTTATGACCACCTTTGCTTCATCCCAGAGGTTTTGGGCTGTGGTGTTATCATTTTTATTGGCTTCCATGTACTTTTTAATTTCCTCTTTAATTTCTTGGTTATCCCATTCATTCTTTAGTAGGATGGTCTTTAGTCTCCAAGTATTTATTATCTTTCCACATTTTTTCTTGTGGTTCATTTCAAGTTTCATAGCTTTGTGGTTTGAAAATATGCACAGTATGATCTTGATCTTTTCGTACTTGTTGAGTGATGATTTGTGTCCCAGTATGTGATCTGTTCTGGAGAACATTCCACGTGCACTGGAGAAGAATGTGTATTCTGCTGCTTTAGGATGAAATGTTCTGAATATATCTGTTAAGTCCATCCGGTCCAGTGTGTCATTCAAAGCCATTGTTTCCTTGTTGATTTAGTAACTGTACCATTTTATATTCTCACCAGCAGTGCACAGGGTTCCAGTTTCTCCACATCCTCACCTACACTTATTTTCCTTTTTTAAAAAATATATAGGGGTGCCTGGGTGACTCAGTCGGTTGAGTGTCTGGCTCTTGATCTTGGTTCAGGTCATAATCTCATGGTTGCATGAGTTTGAGCCCCACGTTGGGCTCTGTGCTGGCAGCGTGGAGCCTGCCTGGGGTTCTCTCTCTCCTCTCTTTCCTCTCTCTCTTCTCTCTGTCTCTACCCCTCCCCTGCTCATACTGTGTCCTCCCTCAAATAAAAAAAATTTTTTTTAATGTATATAATAGTCATCCTAATATGTGTGAAGTGATAACTGTGATTATTACTGATTTCGTCTTTTAGTTGTATTAATTTAGTAAAAACCTCCTATGATGGTAGATTTGAAAATTTGTTGTAGTTCTCGCAGTGTTTTCTTTATATTTGAGTCTATTTTATAAGTTACATTTGACCCTTGACCAACATGGGTTTGAACTGCATGGGTCCACTTATATTCAAATTTTCTTCAATAAATAAATATAGTGTACTATAAATGTATTTTTTCATGATTTTCTTAATCACATTTTTTTCTAGCTTACTGTATTGTAAGATTATAGTATATAATACACATAATGTACAAAATATATGTTAATCAACTGTATGTCAACAGTAGACTCTCAGTAGTTAAGTTTTGGGGGAATCCAGATTTATATGCGAATTTTTGACTGTACGGGGAGTCAGTGCCCTAAACCCCCCTGCAATATTCAAGGGTCAACTGTATTGCCAAGTTTAAAATTGTGATGAATTATTATCATGGTGGATTTGAATTGCAGTGAATTGAACCATTTAGTATTTACATAATTACTTTCTCTATTCTTACTGTGCTTCCTGACTTAACATTTTTTTTTTTTTGGTTTGATATTAATTTTTCTATGCCATCTTTCTTTTGGTTAGTATTTTCAAAATATATATTTTTCACCTTTCTTTACACATCTTTTTATTCCTTTTTACTTAGCATTATGAAATAAACATTTTCACTCTGAATAATTTTCTTAATTTTTAATGTTACAGTAATTTCTGCAATCAGTCCACTGTTGTTGAATATTTTTTTGATAGTCTTCATTTTTTAAATTTTGTTTGCTCTTGAATGACATCATGTATATCTTGTGTATATAGTTTTTTGTTGTTGGATACTTTTCATTTGGATGAATTCTTGGAAATAGGATTATTGGCTTTCTTAGGTATATACATTTTTTTGCGGGGGAGGGGGGACCTTTGATGCTGCCATATTGCTTTTCTGAGGAGTCGCACTTGTTTTTCATTCATGCCACCAGCACTATTTAAATGTCTGCTAGACACCATTGATCATAAGGTACACCATCATTTTATGAATTGCTAAAAAAGAAAAACTTTCTGTTAACTGACACAATACTTTTTTATTTTGAATTTTTATTGAATACTTTCTAGAAGATATCTTCTAGGTGCAGGTAGACATGGATTTTTATCATAATCACTTTTTTTTTTTTTTTTTTTAATTTTTTTTTTCAACGTTTATTTATTTTTGGGACAGAGAGAGACAGAGCATGAACGGGGGAGGGGCAGAGAGAGAGGGAGACACAGAATCGGAAGCAGGCTCCAGGCTCTGAGCCATCAGCCCAGAGCCTGACGCGGGGCTCGAACTCACGGACCGCGAGATCGTGACCTGGCTGAAGTCGGACGCTTAACCGGCTGCGCCACCCAGGCGCCCCTATCATAATCACTTTTTTGTTGTAAATGTCATATCACTCTTGAATATACATGCTAGAAGGAAAAAATAAGCCAATTAAAATGTTTAGGGTATTTCAAAGCTTTACACTTGACGTGCAGTTCTTCTATGTTATTTTTGTTTTTTCAATGTATTTATTAGAGAGAGAGCAGGGAGGGGCAGAGAGAGAGGAAGACAAAGAATCCCAAGCAGGCTTCCCTCTGTCCGTGTAGAGACTGATGCGGGGCTCAAACTCATGAACTGTGAAATCATGACCTTAGCCAAAGTCAGACGCTTAACCGACTAAGTGCCCTTTCTATGTTATTTTTTGGCTCAAAGTTGTTGTCTTTATTTTTCTACACTATACATTAAGAATGTTGGTGATAGCAAAAAAACCTTAATAACCCAATTAAGAAATGGGCTGAAGACTTGAATAGAGATTTCTCCGAAGAAGATGTACAAAGGGCCAACAGGTATATGGATAGTGCTCAGTGTCACTCATCATCAGGGAAGTGCAAATCAAAACCACAACGAACGGGAGTGCCTGGGTGGCTCAGTCAGTTAAGCGTCCAACTTCGGCTCAGGTCATGATCTCATGATGTTCATAGGTTCATGGGTTCGAGCCCCACCCCATATCAGGCTCTGTGTTGACAGCTCAGAGCCTGGAGCCTGCTTTGGATTCTGTGTCTCCCTCCCTCTCTGCCTCTCCCCGTTTGTGTGTGCACTCGCTCTCTCTCTCTCTCACAAAAGTAAACATTAAAAAAAAAAACCCACAATGAACGATTACCTTACACCTGTTAGAATGACTAGTATCAAAAAGTGTTGGCGAATGCTGAGAAATTGGAACCCTTGTACACTGTTGCTAGGAGTGCAAACTGGTGCAGCTGATATGGAAAACACTATGGAGGTTCCTCAAAAACTTAATGATCCATATGATCCAGTAATTCCACTTCTGAGTATTTAAACAGAATTGAAATCGGGATCTTGAAGAAGCACTTACACATTCATTGTAGCACTATTCATAATAGCCAGGTATGGAAACAACTTAAATGTCTATCTGTGGAGGAATGGATAAAGAGAATGTGGTATGTACGTACAAGGTATTATTTAGCCTTAATAAAAAGAAATCCCGTGGGGCGCCTGACGTCGAGTGTCCAACTTCGGCTCAGGTCATGATTTCACAGCTTGTGGGTTCGAGCCCCACGTCGGGCTCTGTGCTGACAGCTCAGAGGCTGGAGCCTGCTTTGGATTCTGTGTCTCCCTCTCTTTCTGGCCCTAACCCACTCGCATTCTGTCTCTGTCTCAAAAACATTAATTTTTTTTGAAAAATAAATAAATAAATAGAAATCCCATAATATGTAACAACATGGATGAACTTGGAGGAAATTATGCTAAGTGAAATAAACCAGTCACAAGGACAAGTAATGTATGATTCCACTCACAAAGATATCTAAAATTGTCAAACTCATAGAGGCAGGGAGTAGAATGGTGGTTATCAGGGATTGGAGAGGGTAAATGAATTATTAATCAGCAGATAAAAAGTTTCAGTTAAGTAAGATATATAAGTTTTGGAGATAATGCTGTGCAGCATTGTGCCTGAGTTAACAATACTGCATTATACTCTTAAAAATCTGTGAAGAGGGGAGATCTCGTGTTAACTGGTCTCATCACAGTAAAAAACTTTTTTTCCTGAATGTTGGTGATAGAGCGTTTCTTATGAGTGGTTAATAGTAATCACAAGATGCTCTGAATTTTAAAATGATACGGATGTCAGATATCTTTTTTTATTTTTATTTATTTTTATTTTTTTTAAATTTTTTTTAACGTTTATTTATTTTTGAGACAGAGAGAGGCAGAGCATGAACAGGGGAGGGGCAGAGAGAGAGGGAGACACAGAATCTGAAACAGGCTCCAGGCTCTGAGCGGTCAGCACAAAGCCCGACGCGGGGCTCGAACTCACGGACCGTGAGATCATGACCTGAGCCGAAGTCGAACGCCCAACCGACCAAGCCACCCAGGCGCCCCGGATGTCAGATATCTTAAACTGTGAAAGGTTTCATTCTAGAATCACTAAAGTATGATGATTTCACTTCACTATAATCTTACTGTCATTTAATGTTTTTCCTTAACCCAGTGAAATCTAAAAATGCCACGCATACAAATTTTAACTTGCGTTTTTGTTGTTAATCAAGGTGGATATTTTTCAGTGTTGTAGGAATATTATTTTAGTAATTGTTAAGATCTTTCATATTGAAATTAAAGGTGAGATTATAGTTTCTCATTCAAGTTTACCAAGTTTTTCCTCAAAGGGAGACCATGTAATGTAGATATTACTTGATTTTGTTAAAATGTAATTGAAAAAGTACTGCTCTCTGGGGCTGGCATTTATGACATGTGTTAAGCAGTCATTCTTGAACTTGTTTATAAGAATCACCAGGGAGCCTGTTAGAGTTTGAGTAAGGCAGTGTGGAGTGAGGTGTAGGAATCTGTATTTGTCACAGGCACCCCAGGTGATTACCATGCTCATGGACCATGTTGAGAAGGTGCAGAAGATTGAGACAGAGCTGTGGATTTTCTCTTTGGGGATACTGGCTGGAAATTTCTAGAGGTAGAATACTTGATTAGAAAGCCATGGAAACTTGTTAATAAATAGTTTTTAATTTTAGGAGGTGAGGCATTTCAGTGTATTAAATGTGAAGGGTCTGGCATGTCTAGGTTCTTGAGCAGGAGAACTACATGGTAGATCTGGATTGTTGAATGTTACATGTAAATCTGTCTTTAACAATGTGAAAAGAGAAAAATGGAGTTTTTGTTGAGATGATTCTTTTTTATTGGTAATTGCTTCATTTCAAGGCTTTCTCAGTACCTCTTTTCTTTAGCGTAGACTGAGATTAGGCTAAAAAAGGTTTGATCAGTTAAGTGGATTGTTAACTTCATGAAAGAGGTGGTGTTCATTCTTATACCTGTAGTCTCTAAAACAGTGCTTGGCATGTAGTAGGCATTTAGTAATATTTGTTGAGTGTATGAATATGCATAACGGTTTACATGTCAAGTACTCTTCAGGGAGTAACAGTTTGTTCTGAATCTCTTAGTTATCTGTCCAAAGTTGTTGCAATTGAATCTAACATAGAATTTGTATTAAACCTACTATGGATTTTTAATTGAGGTTTATCATTAAAATTGTGTGAATAACTATATCAGATTCTTTCCGTGTAAATTACATCTTAAGTTTTTATAATTCCTATTACAAATAGAGCTTTTGTATTAAAAGCATTTTTATTTTTCATTTAGGAGTTAACAGAGCAGTTTCATCAAGTTGAATCCCAGCTGAATAAGTTGAATCATCTTCTTACTGATGTTCTTGCTGATGTGAAGACAAAAAGAAAAATTTTGGCATCTAATAAACTGCATCGAATGGAAAGAGAATTATATGTATATTTTTTAAAAGATGAAGATTATCTGAAAGATATTGTGGAGAACTTAGAAAACCAATCAAAGATTAAAGTTGTTGGTCTGGAAGATTGAAGATTATTAAAAACAGAATCTTTACTACGTATGCTATGTTTTAATGTTTTCTATATTAGGGGGAAACATAGCTAATAAACACTACTAAAATTTTAAATTTGAGGTCAATGGAACATTTCATTTAATTAATTCAAGTATTGTATCAGTTTGGTTTTTTCCCTCATATAGTATATTTATTCAAAGTACCAGTGCTTTCTATGACTTGAACATTTGCTTGGTGGGACCTAGTTCTGATAACTTTTTACTTTTTACTTTTTCTGATAACTTTTTTACTTTTTTTTAAAACCTTTGTAGAACTTTGAATCAGCATTGTTAAACCCTAAGGTGTTAAACACCTTAATATGGAATAGCCAAGTACCCTCGTATTTGACTATAAAGTAAAATTCTATAAAGTAAAATACTCAAACTGTATCCCCCTGTAATTCCCTGCTGTAGACTTTGAGACTCTGAATGTTCCTATTTGTTCCACAAAGAATGTTGGGTGTCCATTGGCCATTGTTCATTTTAGCATCTGGGTCCTGGGGACTTAGAATTTCTGCAAGACATCTTAGTGCTTTGACTTCAGTATGACACATTATGAATGATTTTTAAATGAAATTTGAAAATGCCATAGAAGTGGTTGCTCAAAAGATGTATAATCTATTTTACCTGTTTCTCTGGAGGGAGAATACTTAAATGTTAGATTGTATCAGTTGGGATACAAGTGTATTATTTGGACCATTAGAAATTATTTTGAGTGGGATAAAATAATTTGAAATAGCTTATTTATCAGTCATGACATCAAGTGTTTCTTGAGTGCTTGATTTATAAGTGGCCTGTTACATACTTGTAAGCTCTGCAGAGGAAAAGGAGGATCTAGATATTCAAGGAATATTCCTTATTCAAGAATATTCCTGCTCCAGAATATATTACTTTTTAATATGGAATGCTAGTCTAAAAACTACACTTTTGTGGAATTTTTTAGCTATAACCATCAGAAAATGGGCATGCTTAGGTGACAGATAAGCCCTCATAATTTTTATAATCTGTTGAACAAAATTATTTTGCCAATTACTGTATTTGTACATTATTTAAAAATGTATATTTATTAAATAGATCTAAATATGCTTGAAAATTTGTAACAATTTTGTCTAAGATTTTTCTCTTAGCTCCTCATGGGTGACTTTTATTCCTTTTTTTTCTTTCTCTATTCTACAGTGGAATAGAGAATTTACTTAAAATTTTTCTTTTCTCCAGTAATGTGCGAAAATATGTCACCCAGTTTCCTGGCTCATGGAACAGCACATTCTGTTTAGATTAGTGCCATGTGTGTTAGATGTATGACCAGCTACTTGATGATTTGTACTGTCCCTTCCACACCTTCACCCACTCAGCCCAGGGGCGAGTACAGCTGAGAGGTGTGCATGGAATGATGTCAGGTTGTGTGTCTATCATAATTACCCAAGTCCATTAAAAATGTTTATGTTACTAGATTTGTACAGTTGAAGATTATAACAGCCATTTGTTTCAAACCTCAGGATGTATATGAATAGATTGCTTGCTTCAAAATTGGTTAACTAGAAATTGTATGCTTTGTTACCTGTTTACCATAATATTCCAGTTGAGTCTCTAACCATTTTGCCTCCTTCTTGCTATTCTATTGTATCGGTAACTATGGAGATAATTGATTCCTATTTTACGTGGTCATTACAGAGAGTGATTTTTATGAATGTCTCTGTATGTAACATTTTTCAAATAACTTCTTATTTTGAAGTAAAATTAATATATGGATATTATGTTTATCTTACGTTTAGGATTTATGAAAATGGAAAATTATGAGGCATTTGTAGGCTTTGATCCCTGTAAGATACTGCTTTCCAGTGTTGCTCAGAAGATTATGTCTGCTGTGTACTCAGGTGACTTAGTGGAGTCTAAGCATTGGAGAGGGTGAAAAGAGTGAGTAATTTTTATGAATCTGTCTTTAGTTACCTTAACTAAGGTTTGAAAATGAGCCAGCAGAATTATTCTAAGGAACTTTATATTGTGTAGAGAAGCTTTGCTACAAACAAATGGAGTCCTGCTCCCCTTGGTTTCCTCTCATTCAGTGATAACTGACCTGCTGCTCGCTAGACTTCACATTCTCTTAACCCTTAACACTTTAAAATTTCTTTTCACTATTTATTTTTGAGAGAGAGAGACAGAGCACGAGCAGGGGAGGCGCAGACACAGAATCCAAAGCAGGCTTCAGGCTCTGAGCTGTCAGCACAGAGACTGATGCAGGGCTCAGACTCACGAACCATGAGATCATGACCTGAGATCAAGTCAGACGCTTAACTGACTGAGCCACCAGGCGCTCCAGCCCTTAATGCTTTAAAATGTAGCACTCTCTTCCTTGTTCCAGGCATTTATGCCAAACATTTCCTGAGAATCTGCACTGGCTGTGTAAGTGACCTCAGAAGAGATGGGCTGTTTCACGGTGCCCCCGGCTTCAGCCTTAGCTCTTGGGTCATTGAACGTACATTGACATAGTATTTGCTTACTATGTGTGGCAGACCAGAGAGGTGTTTTTCACAGCGTGTGTATTATGCTGCCAGAGAAATGAATAAATTCCTAGGTGGCAAAGATCGACAGATACGTGTATATGCATTTATGGCATCATGTATAGCAGCAGTGACATACGCTCACAAGTATGACTGAAATATTTGGAGTACCAGTTATTTTTTTTACTAGCAAAGTTGTCTTGTTTTTTAATATTTAAGTCGGCCAATTTGTTGTTTCTTTTCCACAGAGTAAGTTATATGTGAATGAGATATAATTGAGTAATTGTGATGAAATAATTGAGAGTATTGAAAAATTGTGCAAAAGCTATATACGTGCAGTTTCTCGAAGATATAGGTAGCACTTAACATTTAGATTTGTTCATATTCAGGCCTCTGTTGCTCATGAGCCTCGTTAGAGTAGAAGTCATTAATAAATGAACTGGTAAGAATTTTTGGGTATGGACTACCTACCTAGAAATTTTGATAGTGTTTTGGGGAGTGGTGGGGGGGCATACAGTAAGGAAGATAAATACTTAAATATCAAAGAGCTTTCTTCTTTATCCTGTATAGTTTCTAAAATAAAAAAGCAGTGTGTACTTGACAGGTAGAAATGTACTTCCCTTTGAAAACCGATAGGAATAAAAAATGATAGAAATAGTAAAATGTCTCTGGTAGCTTCAGTGTGAGTTTGTTGAGAAAGATTTATGGCCATCAGTCGATCTTGTGAACTCTGGTCATGTTCTTATACCCTATAAAATTCTAGTTTTCATACATTTATTGAGAGGTAGTAGGAAAAGATAAAGGTATTTTTCTGTCAAATGTTACTGGATTTGGAAAAATAGTGGAATTTTCATATGGATTCTGTATTGTCTGTTGCTACATAACACCCTTGCTACCAACTTAGCAACTTAAAACAACCCACATTTGTTATCTCCCAGTGTCTGTGGGTCAGGAGCTGGGGCACAATTTAGCTTCATCCTCTGCTGGGCTACAGTGCAGAGGTGTGAGCCGGGGCTATGGTCTCATCTGAGGCCCGAATGGGGAAGCATTTGCTTCCAGTGCACATGGTTGTTGGCAGATTCAGTTCCTTGTAGGCTTTTGGACTGAGGGCTTCGGTTGGCTGTTGGCTCTAAGACACCTTCAGTTCCTTTTCACGTGGTTCTCCTTCGGCCTGGCTTTATGTGATAGCAGCTTGCTTTTTCCCTAACAAGAGTGTCGTCATAGTTGTCTGCAGAGTAATTGGGAACATCTTGTCACCGTTGCTGTACTCTGTGGGTTAGAAGTGAGCCAGTAAGTCTCACCCACACTCAAGGGTGTGAGTACTAGGAAGGAGGGGTCTTGGGACTACCCTGGAGTTTGTCTGCCACAGAGTCTCACCAGTTTCTTATTTCGTATGGATTGGATTAAATTGGTTGCTGGTGGGTTATTGATGAATGATGCTGGACCTAAGACCTAGTTAATTCCTGGACCCTTGTCACATGCTGAGTTGTTACTGCATCAGACCCTTACCTCTCACAAGTAAAATACCGTATTCGGTGTCTCATTTCTAAAACCCATTTCATACCAAATAAATATAAAAATTGAACTCATAAATCAGTGAGAATAACTACAAATATTTGTTACTACAAACAAGTAACACCGAACAGCATTACCATTACACGTCACTTCAGGGTCTGCATTTCTGATGTGCTACACTGAGGGATCTCGCGATACACATGCAGTAAAGGTTGGATTACATATATCTTCTGGCTGCAAGATCATTATTTAAAAACCCTTTGCTGTGAGAAACAAAATATGCAAAAACTTAAACTACAGTTTAATGAATTAATATGAAGAGGACATCCTTGTAATTGCATCTTCAAAACCTCAACATTTCCTTCTCAATTAAAACTCCCTCCTGCTCAGAGGTAACCATCATCCTGACTGGCAGTCACCTCCACTTCCTGATGATGGGCATTTTCTCCAGAGGCTTTTTTGGCAGAGATTATGTGTATGCAACACCAGTCTGTCCTGGGGAGCAGGATCAGGCTGCATGGCTCAGTCTCCTTGCAGTCAGGTGTGACCCGGGTTCCTGTCTGTGGGACGTGTGCTCAGGTGGTGTGTGCCATTTCCAGGGTAGGCCCAAAGACATTCAACTTGCTTCCCAGCTGGCCTCTTTCCTTCCACCCAGTAGGAACCCCAAACGACTCCTTTCAAACTCTGCAAATGATAACAGTGTCCTAGAGGATTGTGGAACATGTTGGAAACTGCAGTCCTGGAGGGACTTCACAAAAGATGTGTAACCAGCTGAGTACACTCACTCAGAACATGAAAGGGAAATAAACTTTATTCTTTAAGCCATTGTATTGTTGAGTCTTTTGTGACTGTAGCTTAGCTTTGTACCTTAACGAGAGAGAGAGGGGGAGGGGGAGAGAGGGAGAGGGAGAGAGAGAGAGAGAGAGAGAGAGAGAGAGAGAAAGAAATATCTTAAGCAGGCTCCATGCTTAGTTAGCACGGAGCCCGATGCAGAGCTCAATTCCATGACCCTGAGATAATGACCTAAGCCAAAATCAAGAGTCAGACGTTCAACTAACAGCCACCCAGGTGCCCCAACCCATATGCATTTAAACTAGATTGAAAATTGGGTTCATCTGACTTAAATTTTCACAGTCATTTGGTGGTTCAATAATGCCGTTGAAAGTCTTTGGTAAATACTGGGGGAAGAGTTTGCAGGGTGATTTCAGGGCTGGCGGCTGACCTGCTGCTATGTGTAGGGTTATGCGTATGATTAAGCATGTTTATTAGAAGATATCTCTCTTTTGTCTAAGGACCTATAGAAATCAGGTACATGTTCTAGTACACATTTGTCCAAATTATTTTTCATTCTAACAGCTTAGATGTGAATGTGGTATCTTCCGGTAAAAAAAAAAACAAAAACTTTGACAGACATTCTAATTTAATTACAATTTGAGACTCAAAAGATAAATATTTGTGAAAATCCAGTTCATTAATTTGAACTGTGTCTGCATTGCTCCCATCTTTAGAAATGTCTGATTTCAAGGACAGATAACATAAAACTAAATGACCAAGTAGATCTGTTTTGATTGTATTCATTCTGGTCAAGAGTATAATGGATAAACATTTTGTATTTTATTTCTATTAAATAAACATAAAATCCTTATATCCAGTCACTTAGCAAGCCCTGCCAGGTGTGGGATTTCCGTCCCCACCGCCCCCATGCCAGCCTCCACTGCTCCTCGCTGGGGACATATGCAGTGGTGTCCTACTTGCTGTTGGCCTTCTTTACTGCCACTCTGGACTTGCCTTCATGCCTTTGCTCGAACTAGCTCAGCCCTTGTCCTCACCCTCTGCAGAGCTCCTCTGTGCAAATACGCCATGTGCCATAGGGGCCCCTGCCGTCCCTTTGTAGTGGCCCTTTGTAGTCTTGTGTCCCACCACCGTCCCTCTCACTTTACCCCCCCCCCCCACTCAGATGGGACTGTAACTTCCAAAGGTGACATTTTCCAATACCATCCTCTACTTAACCCTTTTCTCTCCTTCACTCAACTGGTGAAAGCGTCTTACGAGTTCTGCCCCAAATACTTCTGCTCCCAGGAAGCCTTCTTAGAAGTAAGCTGCCTTGGGGCACCCGGGTGGCTCAGTCAGTGAAGTGTCTGACTGTGGCTCAGGTCGTGATCTCACAGCTTGTAAGTTCAAGCCCCACATCGGGCTCTGTGCTGACAGCTCGGAGATTGGAGCCCGCTTCGGATTCTGTGTCTCCCTCTCTCTCTCTGCCCTTCCCCTGCTCATCTCTGTCTCTCGCTCTCAAAAAATAAACATTAAAAAAAATTTCTTTTTAGAAGTAAGCTGCCTTGCAGTCCTTCACAGTTCGGCTGAGAGAACATACTGGGAGGTTCCTGGGCTTATCCATAGGGTGCTTTTCGCTCTTTGAGACAGAGCAAGGTGTCCTCGCCTCCAAATGCTGCCCCCCAGGGGGCTCGGCTGTGAATTCATCTCTCAGTGATTTGGAAGAGCTTTCTACAGACAATATGTGTATGTGGAGGACTCTTCTGTTACATATGTTGTCAATGTTTTCCTCAATATTTTTGGGAGGTCTCTTGTTTGTAGTACTCTAGGAAATTAAAAAATAATTGTTTTAATGTTTTTATTTATTTTTGAGACAGAGAGAGACAGAGCATGAGCAGGGGAGGGGCAGAGAGAGGGGGAGACAGAATCCGAAGCAGGCTCCATGCTCTGAACTGTCAGCACAGAGCCCGATGCAGGGCTCGAAGTTACGAACCGTGAGATCATGACCCGCGCTGGAGTCAGATGCTTAACCGACTAAGCCGCCCAGGTGCCCCTAGGGAATTTTTTAAAAACAAAACCAAAACAAAGTCTGTAATTCCACATTAAAAAAATTTTTTTACATGCTTATACACACAGGCATGTAGCATACATCTGTACATTGTTTTCTTAGTTCAGGTTTTTGTTTGTGGCCCTCCTTCCGTTGCTAACCCATGCTGATAACTTCGTATATCCCTTTTATATCTGTGCCCGTCTCTTTCTGTGATTTTAATCGCAGCTTGCGTGTGTGGCTGTGCTGTGCTGTGTGGGCCCTCTCCCCGCTTCTTCCAACGGGATTGCCTGAGGCCTTTCTTGCCCGGGTATCGCTTTTGCCCCCCTCCTGTCAGTCCTCCCCCCCCCCCCCGCCATAAGCTCCCTGTGGGCAAAGCTCAGTGTGGTTCCTGGGACCCTGATCTGCTGCAGTCGGTGCTAGGAATGGTCTGAGAAAGCAGACCTGGCATTTAGGACTTCGATCATCCTCAGATCGGCACCGGTGACTCCCATCGAGTTGTAGCTGGACGAGGGATGATGGCAGTGAGGGCCGGACGCTGTGGGACAGTGTGGCGCACCACTGCAGGCAACTGCAGCTGCCTGGACAGTGCTGCGGATTTACAAAGTGCGAGGCAGCGGCAGACAATGGAAGTGGTGGCTGTGGCTAGGAATAACACATCCTTTGGAAAAAAACAGAGGCTGAGGGTGATTAATTCAGCAGTTAAAGGCTAACCGTGGTAAGCAGAGGGCTTCCCCAGTAGCCTAAAAAAGATCACTCACAGCCACAGGACCATTGCTTAGTCCTAACACTTGTAGAGCTCTAGAAAAGGCTGGATTCTCTGCCCAGGGAGGTGTGCTACCTCAAGGTCAGGGCCTTGATGAGGAAGAGGGACCAGGCCCTGAGGTACGGGACGGGGACATCCGGATTGGCACATTCAAATCCTGAGTCCCAGATGCTTCCGGGAACTGCAGAAATGGCTGCTCCTCTGTTAAGGGCTAGTGTCCCATCACCCCGCCATTGCTGAAGACAATGCAGGATGCATCTGGAAAAATACATGCTCCCTGAGGAGCTGCTGCCTCCCTCCCCCTTGACCATTAAGTCAACAACCTAGCCAAGAGGCACTGGACCTGTTAGGGGAGTGTGTAAGACCTGCGCCAGCCAGGTGGTCAGATGAGACAACCATTGGGTAGTGTGGCCGGGGAAAGACACAGCATGTTAACTAGTAATGGGATTGGCTACTGAGGAGTAAAGCCCTGTAAAGGACCCAGTCAAGGCAGACACGGAGCAGCTCCCTGAGACTGAGTGTTGAAGAAAGAGGTGGAATGACTTGACCAGCTGACATACGCTGGCCTGCCACCCGCTGTCCCAGCACAAGCACCTGGGGCCCTTTAGTGGCGTGGCTGTGCGCTGGGGTGGAGGTCACGCGTGGACCCAGGTGCCTGTGCTCCCACTCACTGCGGCTGATCCAGGTACTGGCTCTGCTGAGGTCCGGCCTTCCAACACACCGAAAGCTGAGTCCCCAGTAATACCATCCTTTGAGGGAACAGTCACTTGGTGCCAAGTTGACAACGCTGAACCCTTTGTGCCCCCAAAGGTGCAGTGATTTATCGACACGTTCCAGGCATGGGTTTCCCTTTACTGTTGCGTAGGGCCTCAGTGAGCTCCGCTACCCACGGCTCAGAGCATTTGATCCACTGATAGTCCCACAAGCATCTCACTGGACGTGGAGACCCGCCGTGCAGTCAGGGAGCTGCCGTGGGCACGTGGCTGTGGGACCCACGTGTCCCCTCAGCCACACACCCAGAAACACCACCCCGACAGAGGGTGGGATGGCCAGTGACAGGCACAGCTTGGGCCCCGGCATGGAGCAGCAACCTCCAGGGCACAGTGTCCCTGGTGTGTACAATTAAGTACACGCTGTACCTCAGTGAGCGTTCCAGGGGCAGTGTCCCCAGTACGTATAATTCAGGGGTCTCCAAACCAAAAGGTAGACGTGGGAGTGGTCCTCCTTACCATCATTTCCAGTGCTCTAGTCAGTAAATTTGTGTCTGGCCCTCAGCACCTCTGGCTCCTGCAGATTCAGTCTTGACGGTCAGAGAGGGAGCCCACTAGGGTGCACAAGAATGCCATTCAATTTGCAGCTACAGCTGCTGCCCGGTCACTTCAGTATCCTCATGCCAAGAGACTGGCAGGCAAGGAATGGAATTTGTACCCGCCTGGGTGCTCCGTGGTCATCAGAAGTCAGGGCTGCCGTTACCTGATGGGGCAGGGAAGCTTACCCTTGGTACCCCAGTGATAGCTCTAGTCACCTCTCTGTCTCCTTTCTAAATCCGATTCAGTGACCCTGGCCTGAGGAGGGTATGGTCACCAGGGGCTTATACCTCTCAGGGATGAGGGTTTAGGAAACTCTATTGGGTAGTCTACGTACACCGGCAGAGGTGCTAAGCCAGGGTGAGGGGACTCTAGAATGTGTACGAGAGGAGGGACACAAATATTTGTAGCTTTGAGACCAGCCGCATTGACCAAGGGAGGCAGTCCATCCCATTAACCTTCCTTTTGGAAGTTTACCCCCAGGGTGCTTAGGTGGCTCATTTGGTTAAGCGTCCAGCTCTTGATCTCAGCTCAGGTCACCATCTCAAGGTTCATGAGTTCAAGCCCCACATCGGCTCTGTGCTGACAGCGCAGAGCCTGCTTGGGATTGTGTCTCTCCTCTCTGCCCCTCCCTGCTGTGCTCGCTTTCTTTCTCTCTCAAAATTAATAAACTAAAAAAATAAAATAAAATAAAAAAGTTTCCCCCAAGGGGGCTCCTGGGTGATGTAGTCGGTTAAGTGTCCGACTCGACTCTTGATCTCAGTCCAGGTCATGATCTCCTTGTTCGTGAGTTCGAGCTCTAAAATGGGCTCTGTGTTGATGGTGCAGGGCCCGCTTGGGATTCTGTCTCTTTCTCTCTTTCTACCCCTCCCCAGTTTGCTCTCTCTCTCTCTCCTTCTCTCCCTCTCTCTCTCTCTCTCTCAATAAACAAACAGACTTTTAAAAAAGTTTTAAACAAGGGGCGCCTGGGTGTTTCACTCGGTTGCACATCTGACTCAGTTTCGGCTCAGGTCATGATCTCTGGGTTCGTGGGTTCGAGCCCAGCTTGGGATTCTCTCTCTCCCTCTCTCTCTGCCCTCCCTGCTTGTGTGCACATGCACGTGCGCTCTCTCTCTCTCTCTCTCTCTCTCAAATAAGAACATTTTTTAAACAATAAAAAACTAAAATTAACAATAAAAGATTCTCCAGGAAGAGGCGCACTGGAACCTTGATGGAGCTGCTTTCAGAGTGCATCTGCAGCAAGTGGCTGTGAGCAGTGCACAGGAGCGCCTGGAAGTGTAGGACCGCCGTGAGCCCTGCAGGTGCCCAGACCCCTACCCCAGCACTAAGCCAGTCATCGCCCCAGCTGCTGGGAGTGCTGCCGGCTGGCTACTTACGACACAGCCTCTCCTGGTGGCTGCCTCAGCTGCACACCCCTTTCCCAGGACCGACCAGTCCAATGACTGGTTGGTGCTGGGATTTAAAGGCCCAGCTCCCTTAACCCAATGGGGGATAACTCTATAGCCATCCAGGTCCCAAGCAGGCCTTTGTAGTGAGTGCATCTGGGTTCTCCTCTGGTCATCCTTCCGTACGTGTTGAACCTGAGGGCGCTTCCCAATAACCTTTCCAAATGCAAACCTTCATCTCTGAGTCGGCTCCCAGGGACCAGACCTGTGCCGGTGGGTGTCTATAACACACTTCTGCACATAAATGAGGAGGTTTGGTCACTGGTTTCAAAAATGGGATCGTATTTTCACAGATTCCTGTATGCATCTTCAAGGCCACTAATAAAGCCCTAAGTCATTCTTTTCAAAGGGGGTGTGTGCTTCCTGGTATGGATGGTACTTAATTTATTCATTGATTTCCCTCTTGATTGGTATCCACTTTGCTTTCAGTCTTTTGCCATAGATGTTTTGGTTTCAACCTATTTACTGTTGCATACATTTCTATGAAACAGCCAATAGTGAGGTTGTTTAGTTAGATGGTTCATACATTTTGTATATAAAATGTTTATATATATAAACCGTCTGTTTTTATTGAGGGTATACACGCACACGCACACACACACGTCCTACACACAAACCGTATTCGTAATTTATAACTCAACATTCCACAAGTTTAACACCCCTGTAGCCTTCACCGAAATCAAGAAACAGAACATCAGTAACACCCCGGAGGCCATCTTTGCTACCTGTGGGCCTGTCCTTTTCTTCCCAACTCTCAAGGGTGATGCATGTATTTTTAGTTTCCGTAGGTATTGACAGCTTGTTTTCCAACAAGATTCTAACTATTCACATTCTTACCACTGATGCCTGAAACTACCTCTTCCTTCCATTTCCAGTTACGTTTGTTTAAATTTCTCCGACTACGAGTGAGTTTGGGTATTATATCGTGTTTATTTGCTCTTTGGATTTGCTCATTTGTGCATTGCTTCTTCCTATCTTTTCCTCATTTTTTATTTTTTCTACTAAAAAATGTTTATGTTTATTTTTGAGAGAGACAAGAGTGAGCAGGGGAGGGGTAGAGAGAGAGGGAGACACAGAATCTGAAGCAGGCTCCAGGCTGTGAGCTGTCAGCACAGAGCCCGACGCGGGGCCCAAGCCCATGAACCATGAGATCGTGACCTGATCTGAAGTCAGACGCTTAACCAACTGAGCCACCCAGGCGCCCCCTCATTTTTTAAATTGAATTGTCTTTTTTTGCAGTATATAAGAACCGTTGTATAACACAGATATTAACCCTTTATGATTTTTGTTCCGAATGGTTTTCCCAATGTATTCTTTCAGAAGTGGTGTTACTTCTCCCTATAGATCTGTTTTTTTCCTACTGAACTGAGATGCCATCTTTGTTCTGTAGTAAAGTCTCATAAATCCTGGGGTCAGTTTCTGGACTGTCCATTCTGTTCCAGAAATCTTTTTGACTATTCCTATTCAAATGCCATGTGGAGTTGATTGCAGTGGCTTTCTAGCATGTTCTGATAATCTAGCACGGCAGGCCTTTTATTTTATTTTTTCACTTACCTTTTGTCTGCTTTCAGATCTTTAGTATTTCATCTATACTTTGATGTTGTTTTTTCAATTAAAAGAGCTCGGTAGGCTCTCTAATTGGAAATGCGGTGCCTTTATTTTTGGAAGAATTGAGTATTTTGTGCATATCTGGATGCCGTGTCTTTCCACTTGTATAAATCTTCTTTCGTGCCATTTTATAAGATTTTAAGCTTTCACCATTGAATGCATCATGGCTTTTTGTTAAATTTATCCCGAGTTCTTTCTTTTGTAAAGATTTCCCCTGTTTGCATTTCTTGGTTGTCACTGTTGCTGTGGAGGGTCATAAACCACAGTGGTTATGAGCACGAACACCTGAGTCATGTTGCCTGGGGTTCAGTGTGGGCTCCTTCACTTACCGTTCAGCCCAGGCTTATTAAAATTAAAACAAAATTTAAAACAAGTTTGTATTCACGATGTTTTACTGAACCTCTAATTGTTCCATTGCAATATTATTTGTTATAAGAATTTACTCAGGGCGCCTGGGTGGCTCAGTTGGTTAAGCCTTTGATCTTGATTTCAGCTCAGGTCATGATCTCATGGTCAGTCGTGAGATCGAGCACCGTGTCGGGCTCCTGCTTAGTGCAAAGCCTGCTTAAGATTCTCTCTCTGTCTTCTTCTGTCCCTCCACTTCTCCCACATGCTCTCTCTCTCTCTCTCAAAAAAGAAAAAATTCCTCAAACATCTAATACTTTAAAGGTTTCTGCAAAATGTTGAACTTGGGTTTTCAGACTCAAGTATTCAGTGGAAATGCCAAATAATAATTTCTAATAAACATTGCGTGGTTACGTGGATCTGTCTGCAATGAATTTGAAGATATATTACGTAAATGTTTATTGTGGTAGTATGCATTTTGGGCCTCAGTTTGATTACATTGTTTTACATAAGTAAATAGCAAGTAGCATGCTCCTGTCACGAGGCCATCTGTGTTTAGCTAATCAGAGGACTTAGATTTCAATGCTTCTTTCATGTTTCCTGTTTGTGTTTTTAAAAGCTGCAGAAGTGGTGAACAAATCCCGTATTAAGTGTTCAGTACTTCTTGAAGATGGGAAGAATCAATCACTGGAAAAAAGGGTAAATCATTGCAAATGTGATGAATTCTAAACAGGTAACTTTCACTTGTCCACCACAGGCTTTTCAAGTGTCTGCTGTGTGCTAGACCCTGCGGATTCCACGCTTCAGAGAATAAAGAACCGAGTGCTTGTTCTCCAGGAGCTTGTAGCTGAGCCTGCTTGGTGGGGGATGGGGGACGGGGGACGGGAAGACAGAGACGTGTGTCAGGTGCCATGGTAGGAGAGACAGTCCCAAGAACAGCAGGAGGGACAGCTGGCCCATTTCTGCCCTATCTCGTTTAGTTTTTTTCTGGGTGGTGGGGAAGGTAGTCTGAAGTGTGAGAATTATGCCTGAGTTGACATCTAGAGGGTGGTTAGGAGCCGGTCGGTCTGGAGCCCCATCTTTGGAGCCTGGGGGAGGACTTGGCCAAAGTGTTCAGGTTAGGGGAGGAGCTGGGGCTCCGGGGCGGCTGGAATACAGGGGGGTTCTGGAAGCAGGGGGAACCCCTGTCTCAGGGGTGCTCTGTGTGGTGTGGGACCCAGGGCGGGGGTAACAAGAGATCCTATCACCAAGACCTGGGACAGGAGACACAGTGGCCGGGAGAATAGACCCGGGGGGAAACTCCCTATGTTCAAGGCCCAGCCTAACTCGGTCTAACTTAGACTCCCTGTAGTACAATGGGGGCGGTGGGACCTGCCCAGGGGTTGGCAGGCTCATTGTCGTCCTTCAGGTGGAGGGAGAGGCTGCTGACTTCTGATGGGGGGGGGGGGGGGGCGGCAGCCCTGCCTTTGGAGATTCGGAGGTTCCCTCTCAGCCCTGCTTCCTGGTGCCCCTCCTGTCCCTCAGATAGAAAGCCAGCTTACCCTTAACAATTTTGCTTCTTTTCTTGCAGAAGAATTTTGAAAAGCCATATACCTGATGATGTGTTTTTAAGTTAACATTTAAAACATCCATAATGAGGGGCGCCTGGGTGGCGCAGTCGGTTAAGCGTCCGACTTCAGCCAGGTCACGATCTCGCGGTCCGTGAGTTCGAGCCCCACGTCAGGCTCTGGGCTGATGGCTCGGAGCCTGGAGCCTGTTTCCGATTCTGTCTCCCTCTCTCTCTGCCCCTCCCCCGTTCATGCTCTGTCTCTCTCTGTCCCAAAAATAAATAAAAAAACGTTGAGAAAAAAAAAAATCCATAATAAGTTTAAAATGTTTCGTAGGACACGATTTCTACGTATTGATAATATTGCCATTTTAAAAAAGATTACATCATTGCTTAAAATATATCTACTAAAATCTAAGTACTATACTCTGGTAACTTAATATCCACAAGTATCGCTTTTTTTTTTTTTTTACTGTTTATTATTTTTTTTTTTTAATTTTTTAACGTTTATTTGTTTTTGAGACAGAGAGAGACAGAGCATGAATGGCGGAGGGGCAGAGAGAGAGGGAGACACAGAATCAGAAGCAGGCTCCAGGCTCTGAGCCATCAGCCCAGAGCCTGATTCGGGGCTCGAACTCACAGACCGTGAGATCGTGACCTGAGCTGAAGTCGGATGCCCAACCGGCTGAGCCACCCAGGCGCCCCTACTGTTTGTTTATTTTTGAGAAAGAGAGAGACAGAGCGTGAGTTGGGGAGGGGCAGAGAGAGAGGGAGACACAGAATCCGAAGCAGTCTCCAGGCTCTGAGCTGTCTGCACAGAGCCTGACGCGGGGCTCGAGCCCACAAACCACAAGATCATGACCTGAGTCAAAGTCAAACACTCAACTGACTGAGCCACCCAGGAGCCCCCATAAGTATTGCTTTAAGAGTGACATGAGAAAGATATTCTTCAGCAAAATGAATATTTGTATTTCCCCTTTGCTCCTCAAATGCCTTTTCTTTTTTCTTTAATTTGTTAATGTTTATTTATTTTGAGAGAGAGAGAGGGAGAGGCAGAGAGAGAGAAGATCCCAAGCATACTCTTTGCTGTCAACACAGACCCTGACACAGGGCTCGAACTCACAAACCATGAGGTTATGACCTGAGCCAAGATCAAGAATCGGCCACTTAACAGACTGAGCCACCCAGGCACCCCTCAGATTCCTTTTCTTGTATACTCCTCTGCAAAATTGTTAATGTAATATAATTTCATGCTTGGAAGTTTTTTCTTAAAACCATGTGATATCTCTCTGCAATAAACATGTGAATATAAACTTCAACTTTACATTTTCTGTGACCATATACCAAATATTGAAACATTTTCCTTCAAAATTATTTTTAAAGTGCTATTAATATATGTTCAAAACAACATAAATATATCACAAAATGTGAAAAATAAACACGAAAAATAAATATTATTCTGAATGAGTCTGGTACTGAGATAGGTAGAGATTCTTTTTTCCCCTCAGTCTGTGAATTTGTGAATGGATGTGATGCGGTCCTAGACAGAGACAAGAAGGGAGTTGCTGCTGAGCTGTGTTAAAACAAAACTTAGTAGCTAGATGAACATGTTCTCAAATCATTGTGGTGATTTTATTTTCTGTTAATTGGCCTTTCCCCGGAAGTCGTAAATTATGAATCTTCAGTCTTACGCACGTCTGCAGGGGCCTCCTGTCCGCGGCACCTCTCATCACGCTCACAGGCAGCGGTCGGAGACTCAAGTCCTGCCTGTTCCAGCCCGTGATGCAGATACGCGCTCCTGCCTGGGTGAAGAGTCACAGCCCTGGAAGATACCATATGGTTTCATTAGAAAGTTTGCTCATAGATAATGTGATGCTGTGTCCCCACTTTACCTTGGACGAGTTTTACCAGGAATCAGTTTGCTTTATAGATCTGTCTTAGGGATCCATATTCTAGTGAAATATTTAATGTTTTTCTACAGAATCTAAATTCTTTTACAAGCTGGACGTCACGAGCTTCCATCAAGCTCTGTCTTCAGCCCTCCGGTGTCAGACTCACGGACCAGCCGTCTGCTGACCCAGACGGAAGAGCAGCAGCTCACCGCTGCCTCCCCGCTGTCTACCTCCACCGTGGAAGCAGGAGGCTTCGGTTCTGCAGAAAATGGAATGGAAAAGAAAACAATTCCTAAAGGAAGATATAGGTAATGAAAAAAGAGAAAGCATGAATCTTCAACGTTTATTTATTTTTGGGACAGAGAGAGACAGAGCATGAACGGGGGAGGGGCAGAGAGAGAGGGAGACACAGAATCGGAAACAGGCTCCAGGCTCTGAGCCATCAGCCCAGAGCCCGACGCGGGGCTCGAACTCACGGACCGCGAGATCGTGACCTGGCTGAAGTCGGACGCTTAACCGACTGCGCCACCCAGGCGCCCCGAGAAAGCATGAATCTTAAAAGAAAACATAGCACACATGATTTTTCGGGGAGAACAAGCAAACGCGTGGCATCGGAAGAAGACCCTGCTGAGGTCAAAGCCTACCTAAATTGTGGGAACCCCAGAGCATGCGAAAACCATTTTTGCGATAGTAGGTATTTGGATGATTTGGAGCAAAAAGCCAAGTGATTGAAATGCTCCAAGAGGCTGAGGCTCTGGTGGTGACACCGATGTATGAGGATGGTTGGACCCAGCTGAGAGTGGCCCAGGTGAGTCAGCAGCGTCGGGTCTGCTGGTCAGTTCTGTTTCTGTGCCACTGCAACCCCCCTTCTCTTAGTGTCTGATTTCGGTAGGAGAGCCGGGGAGAAGATTTGAGCCCCCCCCCCCCCCCCGCCGCCCCCAGTGGTGAGTGACTGAGAACGTACACTCATCAGGTGTTCAAGAAACCGCCAGTGTTTTCCAGAGCAGGCACACTGCTCTGTGCTCCAGCAGCACTGGACGGGGGGGGGCAGACCCTCAGCCTCCTTGCCGGTACCGTCTCCTGCTGTCAGCCGTTTTCCCGGGGTGTGAAGCGGGGTCTCGCTGCGGCTTTAAACTGCGTTTCCCTCCCAACTAATTGCATGGAGAGTCTTCTCTGTGCTTATCGCCGTTTGTGTATCTTCTCGGGGGAAACGTCTGCTCAGATCTTTTGCTCCTTTTTTAATGAGGTTACTTGTGCCTTATTTTGCATCTGTAAGCATTCTTTCTATATTCTGATACAAGTCCCTTGTCGGATCTATACTTTGCAGTTCTCCACAGCTGTGGTTTGTTTGTCTTCAGTTTCTTGCTGGTGTCTTTTGAAGCACAACATTTTTTAATCCGATGAACTCCAGTTTATCAATTATTTTCTTTTATTACTTACACTTTTGTTGTCATATTCAAGAATGCTTTGCCTATCCCAGGTCTTGAAGGTTTACTTCTATTTTCTTCTAAGAATTTATGGTTTTAGGGCCACCTGGGTGGCTCAGTTGGTTAAGTGTTTGACTCCTTTTTGGCTCAGGTCATGATCTCCTGGTTCTTGAGTTTGAGCCCTGCATCAGGCTCTGTGTTGCCAGTGTGGAGCCTGCTTGGGATTCTCTCTCTCCCGTTGCCCCTCCTGTGTGCTCGCTCACTCTCTCTCTCTCAGAATAAATAACATATTTATTCATATATATATATATATATATATATGAATTTATGGTTTTAGGTCTTACATTTGAATCTGTGTCTGATTTCGAGTTAATTTTCATGTCTAATGTGAGATAAGGGCACAGACCCACCTGGCTGCCTGCATGTTGATATCCAGCTTCCCCAGAACTGCTGATAAGACGACTCTTTCCCTGTTGAATTTTTTTGGCACCTTTATTGGAACTCAATTAACTATAAACATAAGGGTTTATTTCTAGACATTCAGTTCTTTCCATCGGATCTATATGTCTGTCCTAATGCCATTACCACACTGTTTAGGGTACTTCAGCTTTGTGGTAAGTTTTGAAAGTAAGAATTGTGTCTTCCGACTTTGTCTTTTTCCAGAGTGTCTTGGGTATTCTGGTTCTTTTGCATCTCCATATAAATTTTAGGATCAGCTTGTCAGTTCCTTCAGGCGCCCAGCTGAGATTTTGGTATAAATTGTGTTGAGTCTATGAAGGAATTTTGGGAGTTTTGCTGTCTTGACAGTATTGAATTTTCTGATCCATGAACAGGGGTGACCTTTCATGCATTTAAGCCGCCAGTCTCTTCCAGCAGTGCGTTTCGTGTCCAAATCTTGCTCCACCTGTCATTTTTGAAAGAGTTTTGCCAGCGAAAGAATTGTAAGTCGATCATTTTTTTCCTTTCACCAGTTTAGAGATGTGACCCCACTGTCTTATAGCTTGCTTTGTTTCCCACAGGAGACCGGCTATCATGCTTCTCTTTAGTTCTATCCAGGTGACACCCCTACCCCACCTGCCCGCCCCCACCCTGCCTCTTTTAAGGTTTTTATTCATCCTTGGTTTTAAGCAGTGTGATGATAATGTGGCCCAGTGTGGTGTTTTCATGTTCGTCATACTTGGGGCTTGTAGATCTTGGTTCTACAGGTTAAATGGGGGAGAACTCTCATACCCATTGGGAGTTTTGTGGCCCTGAAGCATGGTGTTCCTCTGTTTGTTAGGTGTTCTTTGATTTCTTTCACCAGTATTTCATAGTTTCACCATGCAGATCCTGTGCACGTTTTGTTGATTTCCATTTAAGTATTTCATTTTTTGGAATGGTTATTATAAATAGTAATACATTTTTTTCAAAAAGATCATTTTTACATGTTCGTTGAGAGTGCATAGAAATACAGGTGATTTTGTGTTTTGATCTTGTATCCTGAACCTTGCTATCCTGACACGTTAGTTCCAGGAAGTTTTTTGGTTTTTTTTAAATGTTTATTTATTATTGAGAGGGAGAGAGAGAGAGACAGAGCATGAGCAGGGGACGGGCAGAGAGAGAGGGAGACACAGAATCCGAAGCAGGCTCCAGGCTCCGAGCTGTCAGCACAGAGCCCGACGTGGGGCTCGAACTCACGGACCGCGAGATCATGACCTGGCTGAAGTCAGACGCTCAACCGACTGAGCCACCCAGGAGCCCCTTTTGTAAATTCCTTTGGGTTTGCTACACAGACACTTGTGTCATCTATAAATAGGGACCGTATTCTTCCTTTCTGATTTATATGACTTTTATTTCTTTTTCCTGTTGTATTACACTGGCTAAGATTTCTGCTGTGATGTCGAATAGAGAGGAGACCAGATTCGGAGAGTATGATCATGGGGTTAGCTTTTGGCTGAAAGAGCTCTTTATTTACAAATTAATTTTAGGCCTTTTCTTTCTGATTAATTATAAAACCTATCTGTCTTGAATACGTGCATTGTTTATGTTTAATTTTGAAACTTTATTTGTGTTCACCGGCTCTTATTTCCCCTGTTAAAGGCATCGTGGTGTCACTGCAGAGCCGTGCAGTTGGCAGTGGTCCCCTGGACATCCCAGCTTCTGATGGCGCCCCGGGGGAAGTCTCCACACCCAGTCCACGGTGTAACTACATAGAAATGGAGCCTCCTCCGATGGGGCCAAGAGCATGAGGCATATCATCAGTTTTCCAGGTCAGACATCTCCACTCACTGCCTTAAGTCCTACTTACATGCCTGCTTCAGTCCAATTTAAAGTCTCCCAAGCTCCAGTTTTAATTATTTAAACTTTTAGAAGTTTTGTTTGGGCATGTGAAAATAAATGTGAAAAAAAAAAAAAAAGATCTAAATGACAGAAACCTCTGCAAACACCAGCCTGCTTTTCCCCAGAGACTTTCTGGAATGGGGGTTCCATCCTTCCATGGGAGCCCCTCTAGGACTTGAACTGAGAGCTCAGTGAGAAGTTGGGGAGGAAAGCATGGTTCCAAGGCCTGAAAATCCAGCCATGGCCAGACTCCCAGACGATTTTCCTCATCACACGCATTCATTCACTCACTCACTCACTCACAGCGTTAGACAATTAAGTTATCCCTCTATTCAAAAACTAAATTGTCCTCAGTACCACCTAATTTCATCCTAATTTCAAAGCTTCACTCTATGAGAATAGCTATAAGACGTAGCCCACTTGGACCTGCCCTTTGAGAGTCTTACAACTTAGAACGAGCAGAGATGCCTGTCCCGGTCCTGAAAAGTCCTGCTGTGGGCTCTAGCCTGTGCCTCGCCACAGCTGCTGGTGCCTTGGGTAGGGACATCCACTTCCTATCCTCCCTGCCCTTGGAGTTCCAGCCCCCTCGCTGCCTGGCAGGAGCTCCTAGAAGGGGCTGTCCGGTCCTGAAGAGGGGCTCACAGGGTGGGGTGGGGGGCAGTGAGAAGGTGGCACTTGGGCCTGGCCCTTTCAGCCTCATCCAGTGTCACTGGGCTGTGGGGGACTTATAGGCAGTTGTGTCTGTGTTGTCTCAGCGAGGAGTGCCGGGGGCCAGAGTTCACTTTTATGATGACAGGACGCAGTTCAGCAAAACCACTGGGGAGCTCTGAGGGACACGATTTATTCCTCACAGGTCCCGGAGGGTATGCAGCACACTGGGGCGCACATCCTAAGGATGCGGGGCTTGGGGTTTCAAGGGCTCACTCCTTATTGGCTGATACAAGTCATAAAGGTGGGAATTAGGGTGCAGGAAGGGAAAAGCAGGCTCGCTCACAGGTCCGTTATCCAGGTCACCCTGGCTTCTCTGGAGGGACCTTCACGGGTGGGGGCGGCCTTGTTCCTTTTCTGGTTGTTTTGCTAGCAGCTTGTCGTACAGCCGGCAACACGGATGTTCCTTCCAAGTGGTTGCCTCGGCGATCAAAAGCCCGATGCCCACACTTGCACCACAGTAATTTTTGGTGCAAACGGGACAACTTTTGACACACATAGCGCTCTGCTCACGAGAAACCCATAGCCTTATTTTTACATAATTGTCTTCGGAAAGAACAGTTCGGCCGGTCTGTTGCACGGAAGGCCCGTTTGAGAGCAGAGCCCTAACACTTGGACAGCCTTTGCTGAATTCTGGGTTTATATATCCTACTCAGTGCTGTTTACTTGGACACGTGGTCATCACTTCAGCCTTGACATGTGTCAAACTGAGCCCCTGCCCTGCCTGAGACCTGCCTCCTGGGGTCTGTGCTGTCCTAGCCAGTGTCCGCACTTGCTGTCCGTGAGTCTTAGGTCATCTTTAACTTCCCTCTTCTTTACATATACTACGTTCAAGCTCTTAGCAAATCCTATTGGCTCTGCCTTCAAAATACAGCTAGAAACTGACTTTCTTGCTCTCTGCTGCTGCCGTTTGTTTCAGCCTTTACCTCCTGACAGAACTGGGCACGAGCTTCCTCGGTGGCCTCCTGCCTCCACCGGCCCCTCCTCCTGCTCTCTGCACGGCTCCCAGAGAGGTCCTACACACTCCCTGTCCCGAACCCTCCAGCAGCTCCCCACATGGCTGCAGGTCTGCACCTGCCCCTCACCGGGCAGGAGCTTGTCGCCTCTCTCCCTGCTCTCACTGCACCCCAGCCTCCTGCTCTACGTGAGGGTCTTGGTTCTTCCCTCTCCTGCAGTGTGCTCCCAGCTGCCGGCACGACTTGCCGCCCCATTCCTGTAAACCACACACACACACACACACACACACACACACACACACGCGCGCGCGCGCGCAGCAAATCATGAAAAGATGAGAGTATAATGATCCCCATATACACACCCACCCAGACCAAACAGTTACCAAGGGTTTTTCTGTCCTTCCTTCATCTGCCCCTTTATGAGGGGAGGGGTAGGGAGCTGGGATTAAGGAAAATCCAGACATGCCATTTTAGCTAACAGGGTTCAGGATGCAGGTCTAAAACACCTGGGCTTTTCTTCACGTGGCTGCAATGCCATTCCCAAACCTGACAGATTTAATACTCAGTCCAAATTAGTTACCTGATTGCTTTTAAATGTCCTTCTACACTTGATCTATTGGGATCAGGACGGGCAAGGTCATCCGTGACATTTCTTGTCTCTTCTGCCTCTTCTAATAAGCTCATCCTCCGACCCCTGACCCCGTCTTGCAAAAGGTCCCATGTCCTGGACTCACCTGTTTTGCCACTGTGGGGTCCCTTAGCTCGTTCCCCTTTCCTCCGTGCTTTCTGAAAACTGGAGCTTGGCTCTGCAAGTCCGTTTTTCAGCTCCCGCTTGTTTCACGAGAGCACCTCCCTGGGTGGTGCTGCCTCACACCCCATCCGTGCTGCAGTTGGCCAGTCGGATTTAGCAAATAAAAATGCAGGATGCTAAGTTTGAATTCCAGATAAATAATTTTTTAGTATAACCTATGTCCCATATGTTGCAAGGCACATACATCTCTAAAAATCATGTATATTTTCTCAGACACAAATTATCCACTGTTTTCCTGAATTTCGAGTCTAGCTCGGTAGTCTGTGTTCCCTCCGGCCACTGTCTGTGATGCAGCTCTATTTCCTCGCATCCATGATGCTCAGCTGGAAGCGGGGGTTAGGTGACATCAGCACAGCCCCCCTCTTGTCCCCTTAGTGGCTTCATGTGCCAGCGAGGGTCACCGGAATCACTTTTTAGTTATGTCTGGAAGATGGTGATTTTTCTGTGTCTATCGTTCCTTCCACGTGTGTTGGGTAAGATTTTCCGTAGAGAACTTTCCGTCTTCAACTGGGTGTTTTGTTCGCTCGATCCCTCAGGTCCCTGAGGTGTTACAGCAGGGTCAGCGGGGGTTGGGCGGCTTCCTACCCACCATATGCAGCAGTGCCCACACCCCCGCGCACACCCCCAAGTGCAGCTGCACGGTGTGTAGAATACTGCCCCCTCTGTGTGCGTCTGACCCCTTTGTTCCCTGTGGATCTGCCCCCAAGCTCTCTGAAGCAGCATTTTTGTGTTTTGTTCATTCCTGTATCTCCACAGGCCACGGACAGTGTGACAGAGCCTGTGCTGAGCAAGTGTTTGTTCAGAATTAGTCTTGAATAAGTGAATATTGAGGTTTAATTTTGTAAGTTCCAAGACAATTCTATGAAGACATAGCTTCACATACCATAAAAATGGAAGTAATAATCCAATTCTATGATAGTATGTTTGAGATTTAAACTTTTTTTAAATGTCTATTTATTTTTGAGAGAGAGAGAGTGAGAGAGACAGAGCACCAGCAGGGGAGGAACAGAGAGAGAGGGAGACACAGAATCTGAAGCAGCTCCAGGCTCCAGGCTATCAGCGCAGAGCCCCACACAGAGCTAGAACTCATGAGCCGTGAGATCATGACCTGAGCCAAAGTCGCACGCTTAACTGACTGAGGCACCCAGGCATCTCTGTTTGAGATTTAAAATGAATTTGAGGGGCGCCTGGGTGGTGCAGTCGGTTAAGCATCCGACTTCAGCCAGGTCACGATCTCGCGGTCCGTGAGTTCGAGCCCCGCATCGGGCTCTGGGCTGATGGCTCAGAGCCTGGAGCCTGTTTCCGATTCTGTGTCTCCCTCTCTTTCTGCCCCTTCCCCGTTCATGCTCTGTCTCTCTCTGTCCCAAAAATAAATAAACGTTGAAAAGAAAAAAAAATTTAAAAAATAATAATAAAAATAAAATGAATTTGAATAAATCACATTAAAAAAATTTTTTTAAATGTTTATTTATTTTGGAGAGAGACAGAGACAGAATGCGAGTGGGTTAGGGGGGCAGAGAGAGAGGGAGACACAGAATCCAAAGCAGGCTCCAGGCTCTGAGCCATCAGCACAGAGCCCGACGCAGGGCTCGAACTCACAAACCACAAGATCATGAGCTGAGCCGAAGTCAGACGCTCAACCGACTGAGCCACCCAGGTACCCCTAAATTTTTGTTTAATGTTTATTTAGTTTTGAGAGAGAGACAGAGTGTGAGTGGGGGAGGGGCAGAGAGAGGGAGACACAGAACCCGAAGCGGACTCCAGGCTCCGAGCTGTCGGCACAGAGCCCGACGCGGGGCTCAAACTCGTGAACTGAGAGATCATGACCTGAGCTGAAGTCAGACACTTACCAACTGAGCCACCCAGGCACCCCTGAATAAATCACATTTCAATTAAAGCACACATAAGTAATTTTCTTGCACAAGGCGTACTTAATAGCGTTTATTAGACACCTGTGCAAGGGTGTGAGTTCTTCTTACCTGCTCCTTCTCCATCTTCACATTAACTCTACGTGTTTGGTCTTATTATTTTCCATCTTATAGATGAGGAAACAGGCTCAGAGAAATAATCGTAAGTCAGTCTTGAGATTTCAACTCAGGCCTCCTCTTTCTAGACTCAAGTCTCTCTCTTTTATATTCTAGCTGCCTTTTTGTTTGCAAATGTGACACGATGGACTTACATAACTGACTTAGAGTACACATTGTGTTTCAGCCACTTTGTCTTACAAGATTCTCTTTCTGTTGTCTTATCTTAAGATGGAAACCCAGACCTGCATCTCTCACTAGTAGGAGACCCTGCCGTTCTTAGATGGCCTTAAGTGGAGACTTCGGGTCTCGGCAAGTGGGAGCATCAGAGAGGAAGCCCAGCTCTTCTGTGTGAGCCCCAGCCCCTCTCCCCTGCTCTCCTCTGTGCACCCTCCCGAGTCTGTAGTGCCAAGCCCGGAGGCTGTGCTACTGGCACTCTGTGCTCCCTCCCTTCCTGGCCCCCCTTCGAGGGAATCCCAGGCGAAATCACGCAGGAAAACATGACAGGACTGCAAACGTCTGTTTATGGAGCAAGCTGAGCGAAATCTGACTGTTGATGTGCGCAGAGCTGAGTGGGCCCCTGATTTCTTTCTCCCTCAGCCTCTGCAAGACAGACCCTCATTCGTGTATGGAGAGACAGTTACTATAAAGGGAGACTTACAGTGTGGGCCCTGGATGCAGCAGATAGGGTCTCAGACCTTAGCTTTGCCACTTGCCAGTTGGGGCATGCTGGGAAAATTGGTTAGCCACCCTGAGCCTCAGTTTCCATATCTGTAAGGTGGATCTGGTGCCTGCCTAACAGGGTTGTGGTGAGATTTCGGTGTAACAGTCCTTTGAGGTGTTTAGCATAACGTCTGCTCATGGGAAGTATTCAAGAAATGCCAACTCTTATCAGTCCCGTGCCCAAGAGCTCACGATGCAAGGGGGCAAGCAGACTTTCAAGGTAAATGACAGCACAGCAGATGTGGTCCTGCTGCAGCCTGTGCGTGGACAAGAGTACAGGAGGGGCAACTCCCTGCCTGGGGAAAGGGGCCAACCCTCCTGAAAACAACAGGTGGGCAGTTTGCAGAAATCACGGGGGCGAGAATTGTAGACCAAATGCACACGTGCTGTGGCCCCAGAGTGCGAGAGGACGTGACACCATGCGGTGGTGCCCGCGAGAGAGCTCCGTGTGAGCAGAGGGCAGTGTCTGGAGCACGTGCTGGGACTGGGAGAGCAGGCTGGAGCGTGGCGCGGGGAGCCCGTGAGGGGCCCAGAGCATGCGTTCTGGTCAGAAAGGCGCGTCTTGGTCTGCTGGGAATGGGGCCTCCCTCGGGGGTTAGCTCCCGATTGATGCCATGGGGCCTTGGGTTCACCTCCCAGCCTCTCTGTGCCTCGTCGTCATCACCATAAAGTGCAGGTGAGCGACACCCACCTTGCAGGGTTCGGATTAATCCGTGTACAGCTCTTAGCGTAAGAAGGTCTGCACACAGTACTATGTAAGTGGTGGCTATACAATAGGAGCGTTTTTTCCAAGGTCAGAAGTCAGAAAATCAGTGAATTGGTTTTCATCTCCCAGGAAAGTGCTGTTTCATACTCTGAAATGTAAATGTCCTGTTATTTGTTTTAATGCCAAGGATTTTGTGAGGACAGTGCTGCAGTTTTTTGGTAATGATGGCGGTTGGAAGCGCGGTAAGTTTTCATTTTCAGGATCTCTGAAATCTGACTCTCCAGCAGTGACCCCTCCTGACAGTGGGAGGCAGCACCAGGCAGCTGGGCCGTGTGTCCCAAGGGTGAGGGGACACCTTCCCTCCGTGCTTTAGATTGTTCGTTTTTGTTTTTGTTTTTTGTTTTTTTGCAAGTGTGTATATTCCTTCTGTAGTTTAAAATAAGAAAGAAGTGAGTTATGCAGCGTGTTCAGATGGCATTTGTTGTGACCACAAATAGCTTTAAACTCCCTGAGAATTAAACTAAAGTCCAGACACATGAGAAGATGCTCACTCAGTATGAGGGAAATACAGATCAAAACCACAGTGACATGGCACCTCACACCTGTCAGGGTGGCTGAAATCAAAATCACAAGAAATAACAAGTGTCCGCAAGGACGTGGAGAAAGGGGAACCTTCGGGCCCTGCTCGTGGGAATGCAAACTGGTGCAGCTGCTCTGGAGAACAGTGTGGAGGTTCCCCCAAAATTAAAAATAGAATTGCCCTACGTTCCGGTAATCACACTACGGGGTATTTACCCACAGAATACAGGAACACTAGTTCAAAGGGACGCACGCACCCCAGTGTTCATAGCAGCAGAACAGTAGCCAAGCTACGGAGGCAGCCTGTGTCCGTCGGCCGAGGAATGGGTAAAGGAGGTGTGCTGTGTGTGTACAATGGCATGTCACTCGGCCATCGGAAACCGAGAAATATGCCGTTTGCAGTGATGTGGATGGAGCATTTTGCCAAGTGAAATAAGTCAGAGGAAGACAGATACCATACGATTTCACTCATACGTGCAATTTCAGAAACAGATGAGCAAAGGAGAAAACAGAGCAAATCAAGAAACAGACTCCTAACTACAGAGAACACACCGCTGGCTACGAGAGGGGAGCTGGGGCTGGCGGAAATAGGCGACGGGGACTAAGGAGGACACTTGTGGTGACGAGCACTGGCCATTCTATGCAGCTGTTGAACCACTGTGTTGTGCACCTGACATTAATTAAATGTGTGTTCACTAACTGGAATGAAAATTAGACTAAATTAGATTAAAAATAATGAAGTCCAGAGTAATTAACATCAAAACAATATAGAACACGTTTTTATCTTTCATTTAATATAGTAAAAAAATTGTTAAGTTTTTTCACTAGGTGAACAGGCATGCACATCATAGGATCTAGGTAGTAGATGTATGAATGTTCACTGTATAATTCTTTTTAAATTGTCTGCATGTTTGAAAATATTCGTAATACGATGTTGGAAAAAAACTTTTGATTGTACAGAAATTTCCAACATGTACAAAAGTACCTGTTATACAGTACGAACTATATATTTAGTCTTGGACCCTGTTTCCTGGCACAGAGTTCCTAAGACCCTTGCAATCCTCAGAGTGCTAAGAGTGTCTTTTGTGTGCTAATGAGAGTATTCAGAGCTGACCCCCCCATCCGCTTCTGGATGGGACCACAAAACCACAACCACGCCCTGCTCAGTGGGTGGGACTGCAAGCCCCACCCCCGCCCCGCCCCGCCCCCACCCCCACTCCAGGGAGGGAGAGGGGATGGGGAGCAGGCAGTCTCAGGGGCTGGCAATCTCATCAGTCACACCTGTGCAATGGGACCTCCATAGATGCCCTGCACGGGGTTGGGGGGGGGCGATCCGGAGAGCTCCCAGGTTGGTGAGCACATCTGGGTGCTGGCGCTCCCCCTGCCCTGTCCCTTGCCCTGCGTGTCTCTTCCTTCTGGATGATCCTGAGTTGTGTCATTCCTAATAAACAGGTATTAGTCAAAGAGGTGCTTTCCCGAGTCCCGTGAGCCACGCTGGCCGACCACGGGGCCCGGGGAGGGGGTATTGGGAACCCCGATTCGCAGCTGGTCAGTAGGAGGCGTAGGAGGCATCTGAGGAGGGGGTGTCTCGTGAGGCGGAGCCCTCAGCCTCTGGCATCTGCGCTAAGCGCAGCGGGTGTCACAACGGTGCCCGCGTCTGCAGAGAGCTGACAGCTGTGGGGGGGACAGACACACACCCCGGTTGTCGGAGGTGGTATTGGAGAACACAACACAGTATACCCATCACCCTGTCCAATCTTCTCTCCTCTGTCACGCCTCACATTTCCAAACCGCCCCCTCCAATTATTTTGTAGCAAATTCCAAGCATCATGTGATTAATCTGTAAATATTTCGGTTACATGATGAGACACGAGAGTTTCATTTTAAGATGATGCCATCATCATCTCCCCCCAAAATTCGTAGTGATCTTTCAGTGTTATTAGACATCCAGTCGGTGTCTGCACTGCCCCAGTTGTCTTTAAATATTTTATTTGCTTGGTTTGGGTGTTTACACTTTGCATGACTTGAGATCCAAACAAGGGTTAGGTTATCCCGAAGCTGGGATAGGTGTGATATTTTTCTTAAGTTTCCTTTCTTTTCATCTGTATATTCTCTCTCCTTGTTTTGTCTTCCTGAAATTACTTCGTCCTTGTGGATAGAACCAGGTTGTCACGTACGATGGCCCAGAGTCTAGATTTTTGGGAACGTGCCCCCTTCTTGCCACTTAGGGTGTTCTTCTCCCTCTTCTATTCTGTAAATTGACACTTAGATCTGGAGGCTGGGTCCGATTTCAGGCCTGATTTGGGGAAGGCAAGACTATGTCCTGACCCTGACCCCTGACCCCTGACCCTAGGCATGTCCTCCTGTCAGGAGGTACATGATGCCTGGTTTTTTATCTTCTCTGCGATGTTTGAACTCTTATTGTGTACATTGATGCGTGTTTATCTAGAATCTATTTTCCTTCTCAGTTGCCTTTTATTAAGGACATTCCTCTCTTCCGTCGCCTTTTTCGTGTGCAGCCTTGTCTCCTGGCTTTTGTGTACTGCCAGTTCCGTTTTGTTTCTGAAACAGTTGTTTGTTTTATTTCCCTTTCCCAAACCCCTTCCTTTCTTTGTTCAATTTTTATTTTTCTAAGTATTTCTAATTCTAATTTAGTTATTTTTCATAACTTTTATCATTTTTCTCAACTTTTCTTAGCTCATTTCAAATCTGTTTCACTGGCCTTTCCTTGTCCACTACTGGCGTTTTCTCCCCATCGTGGGGTTTGCCCGGTGGGCTTTGATGTGTTCGTTGTGAGCTTACAGCAACGAGCCCCCGCGACCCTTCGGTGCTGTCACATCTTCCCCAAGAGTTTTCAAAAATATATGTTGGCTGAGCCTTGAAAAGGCACGTAGAGTCAACTAGCCCAATGGGGTCAGTTAGCATTGCTGGGCAGTGTGGGGCAGGGCCACGCATGGCCGCGGCAGGTGCAGGCGTCCAGAGCTCCTGCCACTGTTCTCCGTTCAAGGTGCCAGGTGAGACAAAGACATGAAACAAAAAAGTCATGCTACTTGGTGCGTTGGCAAACGTGACTCTCCTAGACTGGCATAATTTAAAGATGCCAGAAAAATAATATTTAGTGTATTATGATCTAAGACCACAGATTTGTTTGAAAGCAAACTTATTTTTGTGTAACGTTATTCAAAGTGTTAAAGTAACTTGAAAAGCAATCACTTAGGACTCAGATTTATCTCTGTTGATCAGCACCCCCCAACCTTTATGGCTCCCCTGTCCGTGTCTAAAATACTCTGGTACTGAAACTTATTTAGCAAATGCCATTTTTATTTTTCACAAAACATCTTCCCACACATCTCACAGATGCTCTCAGGAACCTTTTCCCAGGGTCTCCAGATGAGAAAAGCCACAAGGTGGGGGCATTGACTGCCAGGGGTGGCCTAGCGCCCGATTCTTCTTACACATCCCGTGCAGCAGAGGTCTGTGGGTCTCGAGGAGTTTTCCGCATGTCGGGGGACCCTGAATGCCAGGCGTCCGTGCCCTCACGTGCACTGCCCATCCACCCCCACCCAGAACTCGGCGATGAGCCGTGTACACTTTTCCTTTACTCAAGACACTCGGGTTCCCGGACACCTTGAAGTGGGGTCAGGGATGCCTGGGAAGGCAGCCCGGTGAGGGCGTGTGTCAGAAAGCTGGGGAGCAGGGGCAGAGGGGGCAGGAAGAGTGCCTGAGGATCCTCACCGCCGTGTCTCTCAACATTTTTGAGAGCTTCCTGTTCCACGTTTGTTCAGAGTGTCGCGGCTGCCCAGGGTCTGTCCCCCACGGAGATTGCCTGTGCGGGACCTGGGCTGTGGAGGCCACTCTTCCCAAAGGTTCAGACTTCCCTGGGAGTGGCGGAGCATCCCTTGGCTCTCACCGCTGGGACTTGAGGGGATGGCGGTGCTGGTATTGATTCGAGCCTTGAGGACCTCGTAAGGGCAGGGCAAGGACAGTCCTTCTTTTCAGTACAGTACTAAATGCCCTTCTTCTCTGTAGTTGTGCATTTCGTAGGGCTAGACCCCAGAATTGCCGCATGGCTCATAGATCCTGAGGATGCCACACCTTCTTTCGAAGATTTAGTGGCAAAATACCTCGAAAGCGCCATATCTGTCACCGTGAGCAGCACGTACGGGAATTCCTCAAGAAATGTGGTGGTGAGTTGCGTTAAGATAAGGCTTTACCCGAACTTTTTCCTAGAAACTTTTTCCACTTCATAGACAGTCTAGTAGCAGAAAGAACATTGCTGACATTCGTTTTCACTTATTTTGCACAAATGCTTTCTACCCTGACGTTTCTGCTGGAAGATACTGGGTAGGGACGGGTGACTTGATTCTTTCAGGAAACTGTTCCCGGGAGGCCCTCTTCACAGTGTGATTCTTCTAAACGGCCCCTCTGGTGTCGGAGAGCCACCTGCTGTGACCTGAGGGCTGCTAGTTCATAAACTCCTCGTGCTGCTGACCCAGCCTCTGTGGCAGAGGCTGTGGCCTCACCTCGGCCCGTGTGCTCAGGAGCGTCCCAGCCCTTCCTGGGGAGGCACCCAGGTGTTAGGAACCGCGTCTGTGGGAGCCATGGTGCTCACAGCCCTGGAGCCTGGCCCAGAGCCTCCCATGGCCCCACAGCAGGCCCCACAGGAGGCAGTGCCATGGGAGCAGCGTGGGCCGCTGCAGTGGGGCCACTCTGTTCAGGCTTCCTGCTTGTAAGTCAGCAGCTACGTGCTGGAAACACAGCTGGGAGAGCGTGCAGGGTGCTCAGGGAGCACGATGTTGAACGCGGCTGGGAACCTTTGGGGCCATGCGGCTGGCGATGTGCCGGCACTGAGGCTGGGGGTGGGGTTTGCTGGGGTTTGCACCTCATCCTGGGCGCTCTGGGAGGGAGGGAGACAGTCAGGTAGGGACTTGGGGTTAACAATGCAGAAACTCACTTGCCCTTAATTTGAAAAGAGATCTGCCAGAGGGATATGGGGGCGCTCCCAGATCAGCAGGACCAGGCCTTGGGAAGGGAAGGCCCTGAGGCCCGGGGGCCGGCAGTGAGCCGTGACTTCGCGTCCACGTGTCACTTTTGTCCAAGACCCAGTTTCAGCACTAGGCGTTCCTCGTTTCCCTCACTGTGCCCCACGTGTGTGCCCCTTGGCGGGGACGCGGCACGGAGGTGAGTTCTACTGGTCCGTCCTACGAGGACGAAGAGGAAACTTTCCCAAACAGAAGCTGAGACACTGTCACTGAAACAGGGATGTGCTCACCTGGGTATTACCAGCCCCACTTTACAGATGAGAAGACCAAGGTCAGAGAGGCCAGTGTGCAGGCACCTCGCCCAAAGTTAAGCTGAGGCTGTGGTTCAAAGGGTGCTTTCTGACTCTGAAGTCTAATTTCTTTCTAGTGTGCATCTGGGATGGGAGCGGCTGCAGGGAACAAAGGACCAGCTGCAGAGGGCGTTGCACCCGGGCTGGAGCGGCTACCCAGGGGGCTGTGGGCTCAGCCAGGTGAGGGGTGGGCACGGGGAGCTTCACCCCCCAGGCCCTCGTCACGCTCCAGGAAGAAAAGCAGCAGCCTCCTTAGCTAAATGTGTCCATTGCAGTGTGGAGGGAGGAGCAAGCTGACTGAGGAGGTGCTGTGAGCTGTCAGAATGCAGGGGGAGTTGGAGCAGAGGGAGGAAGCAGCAGGGGTGCAGGAGGGGACCGGGAGAATGGGGCAGAAGGTGCGGAAGAGGGCGAGCTGTGTCAGGGGCTCTGCCAGGAAAGTACAGAGCTCAGCCTTGTCCTGAGGAGGCCCAACTGGAGAACCACTCAAAGTGGGGACTGCGGGGTCAGCTCTGTCCTGTGGAAGGCTCTCCGGGCAGGAGTGGACAGTCTGCTCACGGTGCCTGGTGCCCTTGGCCAGGCTGCAGGAGCACCAAGGCCCGGGATGACTGGACAGCAAATGCCAGCCTACAGCGACCTACTGTCAGCTCATGGTCCTGAGTTTTCTCCGGCTTGGGGCCTTGAGCCCAGCGCAGAGTGTGGGGAGTCGTCTGGCAGAATGAGGTGTTCAGGAGGAGAGTCAGACTGAGTGCGGGGTGGGGGGGGGGGCTGCAGCTTGTCCCCCGCCCCATCTGTCCCCTCCCAGGGTGTCTGTGGGTGTCGTCCGGGGCAGGACGGGTGGTGAGGCGGCCGTGTGGAGGGCACGCTCCTGTCTCCCCCACCCCCCCGTATGATCTGTGCTCCTCGGGCACTTAGCTTCTCCACGGTTCCTGTAAAGTGAGGGAACACCGGGTAAGGGAGAAGGTGTGAGGCTCCAGGTAGCGCCTTGAATTTGCATGGGAGCTCATGTGCTTGAGGTGTTGGTGATGGCACGGTGTCACGTCTGCCGTGGAAAGACTCACGCTCCCGGCCAGTACCCATCTGCGTCTATCTTGTCACTTCCTGGATCGCGGCGAACACTGCTGCCGAGTTTGCCTCATCTTCAATTCTCGTGATCTTTTAAAGAACCAGAATGGGGGCGCCCGGGTGGCTCAGTCGGTTGAGCGTCTGACTTCAGCTCAGGTCACGATCTCCCGGTCCGTGAGTTCGAGCCCCGCGTCGGGCTCTGTGCTGGCAGCTCAGAGCCTGGAGCCTGCTTCGGATTCTGTGTCTCCCTCTCTCTCTGCCCCTCCTCTGCTCATGCTCTGTCTCTGTCTCAGAAATAAATAAATAATTAAAAAATTAAAAAAAAAAAAAAGAAAGAACCAGAATGTACGTGTGAACCTGAAGATACTCTACAGACTCACAATGGGCCTTTGTTCTCAGTTGAAGGCAAGGCATTTTATCATAACTTGGGGTCGGCGGGCCACTCTTGCTCACTGTCCCCCAACAGCATCATTCGTTCCCATCCACACTCACAGCATCTTCGAGTGCGTAAGAAATGGGACATTGAGCTCTAAGGCCAAGTTAAGCTGCACATCATTCATAGAAGGATAGTCAGATGATAAGACCTGAAGTGGTTTTTTTTAAACGTTTATTTATTCTTGAGAGAGCGCAAGTGGGGGAGGGGCAGAGAGAAGGGGACAGAGGATCCAAAGCAGGCTCTGTGCTGACAGTGCAGGGCCCAACGTGGGGCTCGAACTCATGAACAGTGAGATCATGACCTGAACTGAAGTCAGACGCTCAACTGACTGAGCCACCCAGGTGACCCTAGACCTGAAGTTTTAAAAATGTTTTCTGTGGGTTAACAATGGTAGGAGTTTTAAAAGCCACCAATTCAATTGGAACATTTCTGGTGCTGCAGTTAACATCAAAGCTGAGCGTTTATTTTAGTTAATAGTGAGATGGAGACCGCTCTACTCAAGGTCTCATTGGGAAGCAGAGGGCATTCGAGGGAATGATCTAGAAGAGTTGAAGGAAGGGACTGTGTACTGAGGCAAGGCCAGGGGTGAGGGGACCAGCAAGAGACACAGAAGCCTCCAGGGCAGGCACTGGCTGGAAGCATTTCCACCCCCAGGCTTGGAGGGTGAGCTGTCAACGGGACCCTGGGAGGGCAGTGGCCTTGCAGGGGCTGCCGGTGGGGGAGCCAGGCCCCAGAAGCTGTGGCTGCAGGCCAAGGACTATGGGCTGGTGGGTCGGGTCCAGTGGGACAGAAGAAGCCCACCTCTCTCCCCTGCCGCCCCAGATGGGCAAAACCAGCCCGAGAGCCAAGGAGGAGCCAGTTGCTGGCCTGGAGGACATCAGCCGTTCCTCGAGGGCAAAGCACAGAGCGCTGGGTCTGGAGGTACAGGCGGCAGAGGGGCGGACAAGGCCGGGGCCTCTCAGATAGCAGCAGGAAGGGATGAACAAGACAGAAGCTCTGATGGGGGCATGAAGGTGGTCTGAACAAATGCAGAGATGTTTCATACTCTTGGAGGACGTCGTGACCTAATACAAAGATTTCACCTCTGTCCACGTTAATCTACAAAGCCGATGCAAAAGCCAATGAAAATTCTAGTTACGCTTTTGTGAATTCAGTAAACCTATTCGGAAATGAAAATGGAAGGCTAAAAGTCTAAAAATACCTAAATCACACTTAAAAATGAGAAGGATTAAAGAAAATTGGGAGTGAGGTTTGTCCTACCTGATATTTCTAAATATCTCTACGAGGTCTTGGTAATAAAATAGGGTACTTGCAGGAAATAGGAGTTTTACTAGGAAGCGGGGGAGGGCGGTTGTTGGGTAGGGGCCCGTGTTCACTCGAGAGGTGCCGGAATTCCGCCTCCATGAGATCAAGTAGGCTGTTGAGCAGAATGCAGGTGCCAGTAATTTAAAAGTTAAATTGATGATAATTTCTTCCTGTGCAACAGGTTTACGGTTTGTGGCAACTATTTTGTACTTTGGAGCTTCCTCTGATACCGGTTTTGGCAGGTAAGGTACCATAAACATGATGGCCAGTCATCTTTCTAGAGAGTTCTTTACCTTGTTTGAGAGCAACTCTTTCTGTCTTATTTAGGGGTGGGCAGGGTGTCGTGTGGGCACTGAGAGGGAACAAGCCCTTTATTTTCCCTTTCTGTAACAAGAGGGGTTGGACTGCATCACCTCTTGATCTAGAAGGTTCTGACATTTCAGTCACGGGGGATTCCTTTCGTGCTGTCTGGCTTTGCTCATTGCCTGGGCGAGGGGCAGTGTGTGCTCTTGAGAGCAGCAGTGTGGGAGGTGGCCTTCAGCCTGTTCCGCAAGACTGTGGGTGTTTGGGCCCACCCCTTGGAGAGAGCCCCTAGAAGGGCTGCGGGGCTCTCCTCTGCCTTTGCCTTCTAGCCCTCTGGGCACCCAGGTCCTGCTGGGCACTAGGAGAGCCGAGCCCCGCCCAGCACTCTGCAGCTGGCCTGGCCAGTGGCGGCTCCGTTCAGTGTGGCCGGCCACCGTGCGTCCCCATACCTACTGGCTCCAGTGCTGGGCTCGAACACTGGCCCCAGTGGACAGTTTGTCAAGGTCGGACGTGGCAGGTGCTGCCGTTGTGTCCCCGTCAGGGAGTGAGGCTTGCTCCTCATTCTTGAGTCTTTCACAGAGATGATTGGCTGATTGATAGATACAGTGCAAAGTTTATCTGCTCTGGTTTTTGAATCACAGTGATGGAAAGCCGCAGCATTCGGGTGAACGGAGAAGAAATGGAGAGGACTTCAGCACTTCTTGGGGTATGTTATTTCAGAGCCCTGGTGCCTGTCAGCCTTATTCTGCCTGTGAGTCCTTCCTCCCGCTTCCTCCCTTCCTCATTCAGGCAGCACTGTGGATGCCTCCTGTCTCTGACCCCTGCAGGGGAGCATCGCCCACCGAAGGGGTTCAGACAAGCAGGACAGCTGGGTGCTCCCCCATGGGGTGTGTGTGTGGTTTCGTGGACCTTCTGGCCTTCTCAAAAGTCAGGTTCTTCTCACAAGGACATCCCCCTGTAGTGTGGTGAGGGGAATTCATGGGTTTCTTGGATTCTTTAAAAAAAGCAAGAACAGGGGCGCCTGGGTGGCTCAGTCAGTTGAGCGTCTGACTTCAACTCAGGTCACGATCTCTCAGTCCGTGAGTTTGAGCCCCGCGTCGGGCTCTGGGCTGACGGTTCAGAGCCTGGAGCCAGCTTCGGATTCTGTGTCTCCCTCTCTCTCTGCCCCTCCCCCGTCCATGCTCTCTCTCTCTCTGTCTCAAAAATAAACATTAAAAAAAAAAAAACCAAGAACAAAACTTTCAAAAATTAAAAATACAGAGAGATGCATACAGATGCATTAAAATATTTTACTGAAGTTATTTTATAGGAAACTCTGGTATAACCATTACCTAGGTCGAAGTGTAGAGTTCCCAGAAGCCCCGTGTGCCCTGTCCCTGTCAGAGCCCCTTCCTGCTGCTCCATCCTGACTTTGGGAGTCATTACGTTGTTGCTTTTCTTAGCACTTTTCCACTTCAATGCCTAAACTATAGTTGAGCTTTTCTTTGGAACTGTACGTTCATGGTGGTGGCTGACGTCTGTCCCTCGGCCTCCGTGTCCCAGCTTCACTGATGTCCTCTGTCACTTGGTGCCTGCTTGGTCTTCCATCATACCTTCCGTCCCACTGTTGATAGGCATCTGGGTTGTTGCCAGCTTGCAGCCTTTACAAGCCACATTGCACGCTTAAACGTGTCTCCCTGGGGCACAAGGCAGGTGGGCTGCTGGGGCCCCAGGATGGGCCCGCTCAGCTTTATTAAGTAACACTGAATTGCTTTCTGAAGTGGCACCTGCCAGTAGTGCACACGGTCCTGCCATTACCCATCCTTATCTGTATGGGGGACAACAGACGTTCAGTAGGAGTCATTCTGATGAGGACATAATGATATCTCATTATGATTTTGGTTTCTATTTTCCTGATTGCTCATGAGATTGAATAGCTTTTCATATCATCATTGGCTATTAGGAGTTTCTCTTTGGTAAAAGATCTGTTCAAGTTTTTTACCCATTTTTATATGGCAGGTTTTATGTTTTTCTTGCTAATTTATACAACATCTTGATATAATCTGGTTACAAGCCCGTTACATATACCTTCTGTCATTCTGTCTTACCTTTTTACCCTCCTAATGGTGTCTTTTGATGAACAGAAGTTCTTAATTATTTTTATTTTTATTTATTTATTTTTTAAAAGATTATTTTGGGGCACCTGGGTGGCTCAGTCGGTTAAGCGTCCGACTTCGGCTCAGGTCATGATCTCACAGTTTGTGGGTTCGAGCCCCACATCGGGCTCTGTGCTGACAGCTCGGAGCCTGGAACCTGCTTCAGATTCTGTGTCTCCCTCTCTCTCTCTCTGTCCCTCCCCTGTTCATGCTTTCTGTCTCAAAAATAAAAAAATAAACAGTAAAAAAAAAAAAGATTATTTATTTTGAGAAACAGAGCGCATGAGCAGAGGAGGGGCAGAGAGAGAGGAGAAAGAGAATTCCAAGCAGGCTCCGCCCTTGGAGCACAGAGCTGATGTGAGGCTCTATCTCACAAACCACGAGATCATGACCTGAGCCTAAGTTGGATGCTTAACCCACTGAGCCACCTGGGCACCCCAGAAGTTCTTAATTTTTAATGTAATTTACCAATCTTTGTCTGTATGGTTAGTGCCTTTTGTATGCTGTTCAGGAAAGCATTCCCTATGTCAGGCTCATGAAGTATTCTCGTGTATTGTATTTAAAAGCTGTCTTCATTAGGGGCGCCTGGGTGGCTCAGTCGGTTGGGTGTCTGACTTTGGCTCAGGTCACGATCTCACAGTTTGTGAGTTCGAGTCCCGTGCCGGTGTCTGTGCTGACAGCTCAGAGCCTGGAGCCTGCTTCGGATTCTCTGTCCCCCTCGCTCCGTGCCCCTCCCCCACTCACACTTTGTCTGTCTCAAAAAAAAAATAAACATTAATAAACATAAATAAATAAAAATTAAAATAAAAGCTGCCTTCATTAGCCTTTGCATTTAGGTTTATAATCCACCTGGAACTGGTTTTTTTCTTTTCATGTACTTTTTAATTGAGAAAGAAATTGCATACAGCGAATGGTCTGTTTTTAATTATTGTGATAAAATGCATTTAACATAAAACTTACCATCTTAACCCTTTCTAGTTAGAGAGTATAGGGGTAGTAAATACATCCACATGATTGTACAACCATCATCACCATCTACTCCGTACCTGTAAGACTGAAATTGTATCCCTTAAGCAGTAACTTCCCATTCTGCCCTCCCCCAGCTCTTGGCAGGCACGGTTATACTTTCTGTCTGTGATTTGACTACTGCGAGTACTTCATGTAAGTGGAATCATACAGAACCTGTCGTTTTGTCACTGCCTTATTCCACTCGGCATGGTGTCCTCAACATTCGTCCCTGTTGTAGCAGGTGTCAGGATTTTCTTCCTTTTCGAGGCTGAATACTACTCCATTATATGTGTATACCACATTTTGTTCACCATTCTTCTGTCAATGGATGTAAGCAGCTTGGGTCGCTTCTATTTTTTGGCCATTGTGAATAATGCTGCTATAAAAATGGGTGTAAAAATAAATATCTCTTTGAGACCCTGCTTTTAATTCTTTTGAGTACATACCTCAAAGTGAATTGCTAGATCTTATGGTAATTTTTAATGTTTTGAGGAACCACTGTACTTTTTCCACAGTAGCTGTACCATTCTCCGCTCCCACTAATAGCTCACAAGTGCACTTTCTCCACATCCTCACCAACACCTCTTGTTTTCTGTTTTGTTTTGTTTTTAAAATAGCCATTCAGTGTGCGTGAGGTGGTATCTCATTGTACTTTTGATTTGCATTCCCCTATTGATTAGTAACACTGATTTACCTTTTCATGTGCTTATTGGCCATCTGTGTATCTTTTTTGGAAAAATGTCTATTCAAGTCCTTTGCCCAGTTTTGAATCGGGTTGTTTGTTTTTTCTCTTGCTGAGTGTTAGGAGTTTTCTTGTTGAGTTTTAGGAATTTTCTTGTTGAGTTTTAGGAGTTCTCTATATATTCTGGATAGTAATCGTTTATCATATAAGTGATTTTTAAATGTTTTTTTCCATTTTGTGGGATGCCGTTTTACTCTGTTGATAGTGTATTTTGATGCACAGTTTTAAAAATTTTCATAAAGTCCAATTTAAACATTTTTTTCTTAAAAAATATATTTTTTTCTTTTGTTACCTATGCCATTGTCATATCCAAGAAATCACTACCAAATGTAGTGTTGTGAAGCTTTTGTACTGTGTTTCCTCCTAAGTGTTTTGTTTCAGGTCTTAGGTTTAGGTCCTTGGTGCATTTTGAGTAAATGTTTGTATATGGTGTGAGGTAGGGGTCCAGTTCTGCATGTGAATGTCCAGTTTTCCCAGCACCATTTGTTGAATGGATTGTACTTTCTCCATTGAATGTTCTTGGCATGCTTGTTAATTCCTAAGTATTTTACTCTTTTTGATGTTACTGTGAATGGAATTGTTTTTTTATAATTACTTTTTCAGGTAGTTCATATGTAGAAATGCAACAAGTGATTTTTGTGTGTTGATGTTGCATCCTGCTACTTTGCTGAATTCCAAATTTCTAATGGTTTTTTTTGCTTTTTGTTTTGTTTTTGTTTGGTTGTTTTTGTTTTTGTTTGTTTTGTTTTATTTTGTTTTTTGGTGTGGACTCTTTAGAGTTTTGTACATATAAAATAATATCATATACAAACACAGATAATTTTATTTCTTCCATCTCAATTTGGATGCCTTTTATTTATTTTCCCTGCCTAATTGCTCTAATCAGAATTTCCACTACCATGTTGAATAGAAGTGACAAAACCAAACAACCTTGCCTTGTTCCTCATCTTAGAGGATATGCTTTCAGTCTTTTACCGTTGAGTATGATGGTTCCTGTGGGTTTTTCATATATGGTTTTTAGAATGTGGAGTTAGTTCCCTTCTGTTCTAGTTTGTTGAGTGTTTTTGTAAAGACCGGGTGTTAAATATTATCAAATGATTTTTGTACATCGATTCAGATGATCTTGTGTTTTTTCTCCTCCCCATTCTGTTGATGTGGCATGTTACATTGGTGTATTACATTTATGTTGTTGCATTCATGCATGTATTGACTCATACCTGCATTCTAGGAGCAAATCCCACTTTTTCCTGGTGTATAATCCTTTTAATATATTGCTGAATATATTGCTAGTGTTTTGTTGAGGATTTTTGCATCAATATTCCTAAGGGATGTTGGTCTATAGTTTTCTTGTGTCTCTGTCTGGCTTTGGTATCAGGGTGATGCTGGCCTCATAGAATGAGTGAGGAAGTAGTCTTCCCTCCTCTCCATTATTTTGGAAAAGTTCGGGAAGGATTGTTATTGGTTCTTCTTTAAATGTTTGGTAGACTTCACCTGTGTAGCTAATGATGTGGTGCTTTTCTTTTTTGGGAGATTGATTATTGATTCAACATCCTTAATAGTTGTAGGACAATTCAGTTTTTCTATTTCTTGGTGATTTAGTCTTGGTAGGTTTTGTGACTTTAGCAATTTATTCATTTCATCTAGGTTATCCAATTTGTTGGTGTACAATCATTCATAGTACTTTTTGTTTTTGTAGAATTGATAGTAATGTCCCCACTTTCATTTCTGATTTTAGTAATTTGAGTGTTCTTGTTTTCTTAGTCCATCTAGCGAAGATTTGTTAAATTTTTTTTTGATGAACTTTTGGTTTCATTGGCTTTCTCTGTTGTTTCCCTATTATTCATTTATCTCTACGCTGATATATATGTATTGTCTCCTTCCTTTGCTAGCTTTGGGTTTAGTCTGTTCTTTTTCTAGTTTGTTAAGTTGTAAAGTTAGGTTATTGATTTTATATATTTCTTGTTTCTTAATATTTACAGCCATACATTTCCCCTTATCACTGCTTTTGCTGCATTCTGTAAGTTTTGGTATGTTGTGTTTTCATTTTCATCCATTTCTAAGTAATTTCTAAAT